>NW_026781891.1:0-574468 GCF_031769215.1 Ylistrum balloti
ACCTCAGGTGGTTGATGGATGGTCATAATACCTCAGGTGGTTGATGGATGGTCATAATACCTCAGGTGGTTGATGGATGGTCATAATACCTCAGGTGGTTGATGGATGGTCATAATACCTCAGGTGGTTGATGGATGGTCATAATATCAGGTGGTTGATGGATGGTCATAATACCTCAGGTGGTTGATGGATGGTCATAATACCTCAGGTGGTTGATGGATGGTCATAATACCTCAGGTGGTTGATGGATGGTCATAATACCTCAGGTGGTTCATGGATGGTCATATACCTCAGGTGGTTGATGGATGGTCATAATACCTCAGGTGGTTGATGGATGGTCATAATACCTCAGGTGGTTGATGGATGGTCATAATACCTCAGGTGGTTGATGGATGGTCATAATACCTCAGGTGGTTGATGGATGGTCATAATACCTCAGGTGGTTGATGGATGGTCATAATACCTCAGGTGGTTGATGGATGGTCATAATGGTTGATGGATGGTCATAATACCTCAGGTGGTTGATGGATGGTCATAATACCTCAGGTGGTTGATGGATGGTCATAATACCTGGTCATAATACCTCAGGTGGTTGATGGATGGTCATAATACCTCAGGTGGTTGATGGATGGTCATAATACCTCAGGTGGTTAATGGATGGTCATAATACCTCAGGTGGTTGATGGATGGTCATAATACCTCAGGTGGTTGATGGATGGTCATAATACCTCAGGTGGTTAATGGATGGTCATAATACCTCAGGTGGTTGATGGATGGTCATAATATAATACCTCAGGTGGTTGATGGATGGTCATAATACCTCAGGTGGTTGATGGATGGTCATAATACCCCAGGTGGTTGATGGATGGTCATAATACCTCAGGTGGTTGATGGATGGTCATAATACCTCAGGTGGTTAATGGATGGTCATAATACCTCAGGTGGTTGATGGATGGTCATAATACCTCAGGTGGTTGAACCTCATGGATGGATGGTCATAATACCTCAGGTGGTTGATTGTTGTTACTTATACCCGAGTTGTTTGGATGGTCATAATACCTCAGGTGGTTGATGGATGGTCATAATACCTCAGGTGGTTGATGGATGGTCATAATACCTCAGGTGGTTGATGGATGGTCATAATACCTCAGGTGGTTGATGGATGGTCATAATACCTCAGGTGGTTGATGGATGGTCATAATACCTCAGGTGGTTGATGGATGGTCATAATACCTCAGGTGGTTGATGGATGGTCATAATACCTCAGGTGGTTGATGGATGGTCATAATACCTCAGGTGGTTGATGGACCTCAGGTTGTTGATGGATGGTCATAATACCTCAGGTGGTTGATGGTCATAATACCCCAGGTGGTTGATGGTCATAATACCTCAGGTGGTTGATGGATGGTCATAATACCTCAGGTGGTTGATGGATGGTCATAATACCTCAGGTGGTTGATGGATGGTCATAATACCCCAGGTGGTTGATGGACCAGGTGGTTGATGGATGGTCATAATACCTCAGGTGGTTGATGGATGGTCATAATACCCCAGGTGGTTGATGGATGGTCATAATACCTCAGGTGGTTGATAGATGGCCATAATACCTCAGGTGGTTGATGGATGGTCATAATACCTCAGGTGGTTGATGGATGGTCATAATACCTCAGGTGGTTGATGGACCTCAGGTGGTTGATGGGTGGTCATAATACCTCAGGTGGTTGATGGATGGTCATAATACCTCAGGTGGTTGATGGATGGTCATAATACCTCAGGTGGTTGATGGATGGTCATAATACCTCAGGTGGTTGATGGATGGTCATAATACCTCAGGTGGTTGATGGATGGTCATAATACCCCAGGTGGTTGATGGACCAGGTGGTTGATGGATGGACCAGGTGGTTGATGGATGGTCATAATACCTCAGGTGGTTGATGGATGGTCATAATACCTCAGGTGGTTGATGGATGGTCATAATACCTCAGGTGGTTGATGGATGGTCATAATACCTCAGGTGGTTGATGGATGGTCATAATACCTCAGGTGGTTGATGGACCTCAGGTGGTTGATGGATGGTCATAATACCTCAGGTGTTTGATGAACCTCAGGTGGTTGATGGATGGTCATAATACCTCAGGTGGTTGATGGATGGTCATAATACCTCAGGTGGTTGATGGATGGTCATAATACCTCAGGTGGTTGATGGATGGTCATAATACCTCAGGTGGTTGATGGATGGTCATAATACCCCAGGTGGTTGATGGACCAGGTGGTTGATGGATGGTCATAATACCTCAGGTGGTTGATGGATGGTCATAATACCTCAGGTGGTTGATGGATGGTCATAATACCTCAGGTGGTTGATGGATGGTCATAATACCTCAGGTGGTTGATGGATGGTCATAATACCTCAGGTGGTTGATGGATGGTCATAATACCTCAGGTGGTTGATGGATGGTCATAATACCTCAGGTGGTTGATGGATGGTCATAATACCTCAGGTGGTTGATGGATGGTCATAATACCTCAGGTGGTTGATGGATGGTCATAATACCTCAGGTGGTTGATGGATGGTCATAATACCTCAGTTGGTTGATGGATGGTCATAATCCGCTGGTTGTTGATTGATGGTCATAATACCTCAGGTGGTTGGATGGTCATAATACCTCAGGTGGTTGATGGATGGTCATAATACCTCAGGTGGTTGATGGATGGTCATAATACCTCAGGTGGTTGATGGATGGTCATAATACCTCAGGTGGTTGGATGGAGGTGGTTGATGGATGGTCATAATACCTCAGGTGGTTGATTGTCATAATACCTCAGGTGGTTGATGGATGGTCATAATACCTCAGGTGGTTGATGGATGGTCATAATACCTCAGGTGGTTAATGGATGGTCATAATACCTCAGGTGGTTGATGGATGGTCATAATACCTCAGGTGGTTGATGGATGGTCATAATACCTCAGGTGGTTAATGGATGGTCATAATACCTCAGGTGGTTGATGGATGGTCATAATACCTCAGGTGGTTGATGGACCTCAGGTTGTTGATGGATGGTCATAATATCTCAGGTGGTTGATGGACCTCAGGTGGTTGATGGGTGGTCATAATACCTCTGATGGTTGATGGATAGTCATAATACCTCAGGTGGTTGATGGATGGTCATAATACCTCTGATGGTTGATGGATGGTCATAATACCTCAGGTGGTTGATGGACCATGTGGTTGATGGATGGCCATAATACCTCAGGTGGTTGATGGACCTCAGGTGGTTTGATGGACCTCAGGTGGTTGATGGGTGGTCATAATACCTCAGGTGGTTGATGGATGGTCATAATACCTCAGGTGGTTGATGGATACAAAGATTTATGGTCATAATATCAGTAATTGCAGATAGGAAATAATGCAATCATTTACCTTTATTTTATATATTACAGGTGTAAAAAACACGATTTGTGAAGAGAGAAATATGGACCTTCAATACAAGGTCGATTTACGTGACAATAATTCTCATTTTGTTGTCAAGTATAACTTGTTAACTTAAGCATTAACCGCATTTAATTGGCATTCATATCGTATGGGAAGACAATCTTAATTTCTTTACATTAATTTAATTTTCCAACACTGTAAGCAGTTAATGAGCTGAATTTCTATTTCATAGAAACTCGACAGCTGTGTGATTTTAAAAAAATCTTGTATTGGTATTTAATATTGTCGTATAGTCTCACAAGGAGATTTTTTTCAATGATTGATTACCGAATGGTAATTCTATTAGAAAAACTGATATTTGAAAACGAATGCGTCATTTCCTATTTTCGCGAAAGAGGGGATTTTGTGTGTCAACCGAGTACAAAATATCTTCACAGCGGGGCATATTTCCGCGACGTTGTCATTTTTTACTGTCTGTAAATACATCTGTAAACTTACGGAGCATGGGGTCACGACCGAGGCATAGAGGTACAAGATGGCGTAAGACCAGGTAACTCTCGACAACAGGAAGATATCCAGCAAGGATATCACAGTTGAAGGAATCGAATCAATGCCAAATGTGATTTTAATTGTTAATTACACCTCCCGTACTTTTTATAATTACAAGACCTGAAATTTTCAAGTGCACACCTGACTAGGTAAAGGTGACTTCCTTGGGTGTACGGTATCATACCAGGTATCGATATGACGTCATCGTCTGGTGATGGGTATCAAATAAAAAAACCCATCAGGAAAAGTGGGGCTAATGGCTTGGTTACGTTATATGACTTGGCATTTCTATAATGGACTTTCTGTGTAGTGATTTCTTATTGTTGCAGTTGTTGTTGTTTTTATACGTCGAACACTTTGTATACTTTTTCTTTGCGGACGTTTTTCTCGTTATTATTTCTTATTGTTCCATTGAAATAAGTTCGTTTATGTTTAACAAGTGCAAGCACTGCTATCAATATTTATTTTTATTTATGAGTTAATATTAAATTGCTCACGACTGTTCGAGTTGCCTCCCTTGCGACATGTGTAGCGGATGCAACCACTATTTAAGAAATAAAATGATACTGTTCCTTTCATTTTCGCTGACCAGGTCCGAAGGACCGGTGAGCTTATGAGATGGCGCGACGTCCGTCAAATTTTTAATAAAAATCACTACTTGTCATGAACGACTGATCAGATTTTGACCAAATTCGGTCCGACGGTTTGTATAAATATTGGTTCTCGGTTCCCATGGGTCAAAGGGGCGGGGCCCAAAACGGGTCCTTCTCCTCCTGTTGGAATGAATGGACTTTGTCAAAATTTGATCTGAAGAATTCTTGGGTAAATTGGTCAGTCTTAATAAACATTAGGTCTCGGTCCCCTGGGGCGGAAGGGGCGGGGCCAAATAGCGGAAATATAATAAATTCTTGAAAAGCCTACCCTTCCTCCTGGAATGTTTTGAATTTGCTGAAATTTGGCCTGAAGCATTATTGGGTTAAGGGTAACTAATTTTGTGTAGATGGTTGATATTGGTCATCTAGTGCAGGATGGACAACGGTCAACAGGGCAAATAGATACAGATGCTTTAAATGCTTGTCCATTAGTTTAAATTGATCAATTTTAGCAAACTAAACCATGTGAACTTCTTGTTTAGGTCTAGCTTCTTAGATCTTTTTAGAGTATATATTTACTTTTTATCTTCGATATAAATGATATAGACGAATTAATAGAACTGGAATTTGATGAATATATTTTAGACTTTACAGATAGTCATAACATTTAGTGTTACTTTTAACTTCAGTGCCAGAAAAATGGATCATATGCAATCTATGTATACTTCTGCTATGAAAAAAAATATAAGGAAATTGAAATTTATACTGTGACGAGAAGCTCTTTAAGAACTTACCGAACTTTCATTTTGTTAGTTTTAGAATATGCTTGTAAATTATGGGGCGGTTGAGCTAGTTTAGAAGCAGAAAGGATTCTAAATTAAATAAGTAAAGTTAAAAGTGGCTTAGATTATTACAGGTATACCATCATGTGTAAAGACTTAAGAAACATTATCTACCAGGGGAGAGAGAAAATATCAACTTTTTCTTCCCTCCTCTGTTCAACATGATGTTATATAATAATCTCTAAGGAACATAAATGATTGTAGAGTTCCATAGTGTAGGTTATTGACTTAAACATATTTTATTGGTATCAAATATACAGGTAGGATTGGACACAAGTTTTCAACTTATATTAAGCCCTTTTCTATAAAGTTTGACAAAAGAAACGCTCCTCACAAGAAACCCTAACAGTGTACAAAACCTCAGTATACCGTACCGCACATGGCACGACCGCACAAGCGGAGCACTCTTTCAGGGAACTTTGTTCATGTGACAACACATGCTTAATAGGAAAATCACACTTGGCTTCTTTTTGAAGACGTGTTTATCACCTCTTGTATTCTATATATATACAACAGGACAAATCTTAATCGTGGTGTTTCAAATCTATTCATTTCTAATGCACTCATTTCAGAATACCAATGAAATCAGACAGTGAACTAATGTCGGGCATTGCATTTTGTAAATTCTGGTAATGAATTTCGATCTTCACCTCCGTTTAAGTGATTTTATTTCATTATTTTTACATGCTATCATTAGGTATCACGGGAAAGGTAACGTATATAGAACGTATGAGAAAGAGACCCGCAACATCAGAGCTTGAAAGCTTCAAAATCTCACCATATTTAAGTTTTTTCGCGAAAATATTGCTAATACAGGTTGATTTTATTCGTTGCATTGAATTTTAAGTGAAACAGCATCATGTATGCAAATGACTCTAAAACCACATAGTCGACGTCACGACACCAATATAAGAAATGCACCAAAGGGCGGATGATGGGCGTGTTTTTGCTTTAAAAAAGGGGGCCTTTAAGCGTCACTATGTCCAAATTTGACATTATATTTAAATAATTTATTTAAATATGCAAATTGGGTTTTCCCGGTATTTTCGATTTACGCTTGATCAGGATCTACTTATTATGTAAATAACCAACACAGACTAGATGAATTCGATTTTAATTCGCTGGTGATTGGAATATCGGGAAAAGCGGACATACCTATTACCTTTTCACTTTTTTTCAAGGTTTTATCATCGCAACGCAGTAAAATGTTATAATAAACTTGTTTATTTTTCATTGACTTATATATGACTAAGCAGTAATCATTGTTTGATTCCAAGATGAGCTTTTGTAACGATTATACATTATTCATAGAAAATGTGAATCAAATACTGCATGTGGAGATATTTGAATTTTTGGCATTTTAGCATAATCAGTCATTAATGTACTGACCACATCATTGTCATCTCTCTCTCTCTCTCTCTATATATATATATATATATATGTCTGGCTGTATCTCTCTCTCTCTCTCTCTCTCTCTCCCCTCTCTCTCTCTGTCTCTCTCTCTCTACTTAAGACATTACTTGATATGAATTGCATTATTACATTTTGTTCGAAACTGGATACGACCAACATCGAAAATCATAATCCTAAGTAATGTCTGTGAATGCTTCCCTATACTGGAATATATAATCTGTATTATACATCCCTACTCTCTGAGATTGCAGAAAAGTGCACTCAACAGAATCTTACGAGTAAATTAAACATAACATTAGATACAGTATAGCCACACAATGAAAGGATCATATAACTGTTTCGTCCTTCTAGGCCTTGTCACTAACAGAACAACATACAACTGTTTCGTCTTTCTAGGCCTTGTCAATGACACAACATCATACAGCTGTTTCGTCCTTCTAAGCCTTATCAGTGACACAACATCATACAGCTGTTTCGTCCTTCTAGGCCTTATCAGTGACAAAACATCATACAGCTGTTTCGTCCTTCTAGGCCTTGTCACTAACACAACATCATACAGCTGTTTCGTCCTTCTAGGCCTTATCAGTGACACAGCATCATACAGCTGTTTCGTCCTTCTAGGCCTTGTCAGTGACACAACATCATACAGCTATTTCGTCCTTCTAGGCCTTATCAGTGACACAACATCATACAGCTGTTTCGTCCTTCTAGGCCTTGTCAGTGACAGCTGTTTCGTCCTTCTAGGCCTTGTCATCATACAGCTGTTTCGTCCTTCTAGGCCTTGTCAGTGACACAACATCATACAGCTGTTTCATCCTTCTAGGCCTTGTCAGTGACACAACATCATACAGCTATTTCGTCCTTCTAGGCCTTATCAGTGACACAACATCATACAGCTGTTAGGTCCTTCTAGGCCTTGTCAGTGACACAACATCATACAGCTGTTTCGTCCTTCTAGGCCTTGTCAGTGACACAACATCATACAGCTGTTTCGTCCTTCTAGGACTCGTCGGCGATGCTACACCATACAGCTGTTTCGTTCTTCTAGGCCTTGTCAGTCACACATCATACAGCTGTTTCGTCCTTCTAGGCCTTGTCAATGACACAACATCGTGCAGCTGTTTCGTCCTTCTAGGACCCGTCGGCGATGACACATCATACAGCTGTTTCGTCCTTCTAGGCCTTGTCAATGACACAACATCATACAACTGTTTCGTCCTTCTAGGACTCGTCAGTGATGCTACACCATACAGCTGTTTCGTCATTCTAGGACTCGACAGTGATGTTACAACATTCAGCTGTTTCGTTCTTCTAGGACTCGTCAGCGATGCTACACCATACAGCTGTTTCGTTCTTCTAGGACTCGTCTGCAATGCTACACCATACAGCTGTTTGGTCCTTCTAGGACTCGTCAGCAATGCTACACCATACAGCTGTTTGGTCCTTCTAGGACTCGTCAGCGATGCTACTTCATACTCACGTTTCGTCCTACTAGGACTCGTCAGCAATGCTACTTCATACTTATGTTTCGTCCTACTAAGACTGTCACTGATGCTTTCCCTTCACGTATCTCCTCCTTCCGTTAAAAGTTTAGGTAACCAACGTACCGAAATAATAACGTTCACTGTTAAATAACAACTGATGCGGCGGTAGCAACAAGTTGTAGTTTTACAAAACTCTGATTACGGTGTAGCTTCTGTACACTGTCTTTGTCTACATTTGTAATACAAGTAGGCACAGAAAGGCCATGTAGAGCTAAGGGAATTTTGATTTCACTTTGTACGAATATAGCACCTGTGTTTTGTTCCACCAGCGAAACCTTCTAGATAATGCTTAATAAATTATATTTTATGGGGCGTATTTATCTTTTTAACATTTTAATTGATTTTGTACAGTAACTACTGGCAGAATAAATGGAACTTGTTTTCGTGCATTTTAAACATTTACAATCATATGCCAAATAACAATGCCAACTTTTAAGTTTCAGGTCTGTATGTAGTCGGTAACTCCTGGTTTGTTCGTGTCTTCACAGATCACAGTTTGCCCCTCTTAAGAGCATTCTCGGTACCCATCGGCTGTTAAGCTTATCGCTATCGTGACAGAGTGAAACGAAGGGAAGTAACTCGTGGAGATCAAAATTTCTCAAGCGCTATTAACCAGGGTCCAACACGATACATCCTGGTAGAACGTGACCTTCTTCCAAAAGACAATGTGTTAATGAATCCAATTATGTCTTTTATCAACGTAAGTTCCAAAAATCTTATCTATCAATTGAAACCGTATATAAAAGGCAAATAAACCACATTTATTTACAGTAATTTGAACCATGTGACATTTTTTACATGTCAGGTTTCGTGTTTGTTCATTGTTCCAACACCTTAAATTACCCATTATTGAAGCAATACCTCTAAATTTACTTCTGCATCCTTTGTCTACACACTAATGTTGAAGATAGCAAAGGAAGTCCAGGAAATATATGAAAACGATGTTCACTGATAATGAGGCCACTATTGGACTATATTATAGTGTCATCACACTGAAATGTCATTACTTGGGCACGGTAGCATGTAACCTCACATGCAGTACTTGTTAGCTCACAGCTATGATGTAACTAAATGAAGAATGTTCTCATCCTGTAGAAGAACTTTTCAACAAATTGGATCGTTAAAATCATTTACAGACACAATCCTTTTCTTTTTTGTCATCTGTTCTGTTCTTAAAGCCGTCGGCCTATATTGACTTTTTTTTAGCATAACAACATGTTCTTCTCAATGATGTCCAAGTTATGAAACCCATTACTGTAAAGAGCACTCATCAAGGGGAATAACTCTTTCTCCCTTCAATCTGTAGAAGCATCGTCATTATTCAACCTGGAAACAATGAAGCTCCATTAGTATGGAGAGGTGTTTACTTGGTTTAAGTATCTTGGCAACAATGCAGACGGGTGAATACATTATTAACGAGGAGACTACTGAATACAGACACGTTAGACGCCGTAAACACTACTAAAGCTAATTATAACTGTATAATTGAAATGAATGACCCCCACAGAACTCCTTTCTATTACATGTGTTTATTATGGGAACGGTTATATGTAAACCTCGTTAAATAATTCCGATCTCATCATACAATTGTAGAAAGGACTATATGGAGAGGGAAAGGCTGCTAGTCTATAGCTTGGTCCCATCATACCAAGACCACAACATGGAGAATGTCTTATATTCTGTGGTTCGGAGAAATTGGAAATGTCTCAGAATGGTTTCAAAATCCAACGCAAAACCTTCATTGAATAAAGCAGCATTGAAAAGGTACATTTTCACGTTTATTTTAAAGAAATGTATCATATACAGTTTGTTTCGACATTACAATACAGACGAAATATTTTTCTGTTTGAAACAAAATTCCTTACAATTATTAAACCCGACAGATTGAGGGAAAATTGTGACTGCGTTTCCACCTGTGTTTTTAAAAGTTCATAAGGTCACGTCTCCTATTATACGTGGTATCAGAAACATTTGTTTTAAGTAAAATTATTGTTTTATTTATCTGTTTACATACATTTTCATAAAAAAATTATACAGGAGCTTTGATATAATAAGAAAAGTATGCGAAGACTTCCGCATGCATGCGGTGCTTTACAGTACCAGAAACACTTATCACATGCTTTGTTATCATATCAAAGAAAATTCCTCCGAAGAATGCCGAACAGATTGGTACACTAAGAATTCCAAACTAAATATCATAGTTCGCGATGTGCACTGCCATTATGCATGTCCTTCATGTTTCAACATCTGCAAGGCTTTCAAAAACACTATTGGTGCAGTGTATCGCTGTTCTGCTAACGAACTAGGAAAAGTGTGCATCCCCAAGTAGTCTTAGATACATTACAGCATTGCAAGGCGGAATTAACTACGTGTTGTGTATATCTGTAAAGGAAAGATCTCCTTTTTGCTCTGAACTAATCTATCCATTACGAGTGCTCCAATTAGTTCGACCTCAAGGAGGAAGTTCGGTTTAGGTCAAGAACCCCGTAGATCTATTATGCGTAGGCGAAAAATCAGAGAAATAACCCGCGCTGTGTTGAAGCTTCGACCTGGAATGCATGCTAACTACATATGTTTCTGTGTGTTTTTCTTTTCAAATATCTTGCCAATAGACACTCTTTCTTAAATAACGCATCATACGCCCACTTACTATTAAACAAACTTATTACAAATTCCATAAATCTATTAAAGGTTTCCCGTGAAAATTCTGAACATGCTCTTGGTTACCACTCTTGTTTCATCATGATTCCTGCACACTATCGAAAATACTTTATTTACGAGAAAATAATGAAACGGTTATTGTCTGGTTTGATAGAATCCATTAACAGCACGAACACGTTAAACGGAGATCTTTAGATATACAGTATACTAGAATAAGAATGATAAAAATCCAGACACAGTCCGGCTCCATGATATGTGACTATATATAGCCGAACCACTTTCTCTTTGCCATTATTTGATGTTTGTGATTAATTAACATGGAATACGATTGCTCATGATCTTGATAAACGATGGACCGGTCCCATTTTAAATAAAAATTTTCGTCTATATCATGGACAGAATTAAATTTTATATGCATTTATATATACGATCAATTAAGTAATAGCAACAGTATGGACAATGCGAATTGTCAAATTTTCGAAGCAATCTACACCTTTATCAAGACACAAATATTACATAAATTACATCACACACATGGACCATAAAACAGATATAAAGTTATAAATCTAAATCGAGAGCGGTGGATAATCCCTTCGGCCGATGAACGCCGAAGGCCCTTTATATGCATATATATATATATATATATCTGAAGAGATGCATGAATATGTTATGCAAACCTTCACCATTGTAGGGTAGTGTTTCTTTTTGCATGTTTTAAACTCCTTTGACTCACAATATGAAATTGTTTGGTCTTGTCATTATAGAAAATGTTTCTAATGTGGAAACATTTCAAGTATAAAGAAAAGTGACGCCATGACAATTTATCAAAAAATGTTTTTATATTAAAAGCAATGTGTTGCACGTTCATTAAATATCTCGTCTTTATCGATATTTAAGGTTTACATACGTAAATGTGTATGTGTATAGATAATTATATTGAATTTGTAACTAGAAGTTTTTGCTTCTTTTATTTAAGGCATAGCAGTCCAAGATGTTCAATACTAATATTTCTCAATACTGCTTTTTTTCCGGAACTGCAGCTGAAAGACTTCAAAGTACATTTGATTATAACCATCCTTCATTTACAGTACTTTTTATATAAATTCTGTTAAGTATTGAGATTATCAGGTCTTACCAAGTACGTGTCGGTTTTTTCTGATACTTTATTCTGTTTTAAAGGGAATGTGACCAAATACTATTTGTTTACATAATCTCCTAAACACCTGTAGTGAGAAAAAACTCAGTATGTCAATCTAACGCTAAATGTTTTGTGGTCAGTTAAGAGCGCGGGATGTAGCAAGTATTTCTTACAAAATCGAACATTTTCCGTCGACATGAATTCAGAAATCAAAAGAAAATCCAAGAATGGACTAGATGTAACATTTCCAGGATCTTAACTAATCACTCTTATCACATTGACCAAGTTCGCATTTTTGTCGTGTATTGTTTAAAATTGTGGTAATGTCATTTACAAACGTCAATAAACCGTAAACTTTTATTTGAAATAAAATAAAGCACAGTAACAATTCATATACATTTAATAATAAATATAAATATACACATATTCTTTCAAACAAGATATGCTGTAATCGTCAATCTTCAGACCAAGATTTTACATGGTAATCTGTCCTAATCACAAAAGTGTTTGTAATGCACACGTTGTTCCTGATAACTTGGGCTACTCACGCGCTGTAATGAACTCCGCGGAGATAACCCTTTGTCTGTATCAAGCACAATATGCTATCACCACTCGTACATGTTACTCCTCAGAATCTAATCTTTAAAACGTGCACAGAAAAGCGATATTGTACTTTTTGTGCAATTTTACTGAGAAACATGATTGATCGATGTCAGGATGATGTCAGGATGATGCTTTCTCCCGTCCAAAAGCACCAAACACTCGATCTAAAAATGTCCTTGACCTTCGCTTGAATTCGATGACCTCTCGACAAAGGGCATGGAAGGCTTCTGTCACCTGACTGACATCCTCCGAAGCGGAAACCTCCACGAACGTACATCCGAATTCTAGAGCCAGTTTCTCACCTGTAATTTAAAAAAGGGAGCTGATAATAAAATGATTTTATGAAAGTCTATTATGGAATGTGTGGATTATAATTTTTTTTTTTTCAAATTTTTGGAATACTGAAAATTGTCAGTCTCTTTAAATGAGCAATCATTTTGAAAACTACGCAACTTAAATAGATTATTGAAATAACACAAGTGAATATCACATTCCACCTGAAATTATTCAAATATAGCCGTGTAATGAACTATGATACTAATTCATTTAGTCCCATGTAAAACTTCATTACAACCAATTTATAATTTATAAGATTAGCTGCTGGTTTCCTTACAATTGAACATATATGTATACAAAGCGGAGAAAATAGAACAACACAAGTTACTTTAGAAACGAAATATTTTCCATATACGGAAATTATTTACACTAATCAAATTACTTACACTGTTATGTATAACAGATGACACATGGTTGATATAAACCAATTTAATTAAACTATTTTCGCCAAAAGAATCACTGGTCTATATAAGTCTATGGAAAGCTGTTGCACACAGCACTAACAGTACAGGACATCTTCTGACACCGTGATTAGTGCAAAGGCAGCATAACAAAAACTGAGATTACTACCGAGGAGTTTTGTTTAAAAAATCTTCCCATGTTCATTTAACGTTAAGTGTTACTTCGTTCGAGTGTTACATCGTATTTCGTTACAGCGAACTAACACATGTACTGGAATGAGGTAGATCTTAATCAAAACACAGCGGTTTATCTATTCGATGTACTGTAACAACGCAGGGGACGGAAAGGGAAAAAGTCTATTCTAGATATCACCCCCTACTAAAATAACAAGCAAAACTGCAAGTTTCTGTGTCCAAATATTATCAAATACGCAACAGTTTACATCACGGCTAAGCAAACACAAAATGGCGTCAAGCCAGCAGTAAGGCGATTGGAAATGATAGCAAAACAAACGCAGTGACACGCGTTATGGGTTTCGGATGATGCTTGGTCTGACAGTTAAAGAAACATTTGTTACGTTTTCATCTTGGCTGATAGATTAATGGTGGTCACCTGCTGGGCACGTTATACTCGTGCCAGTTAATGTAGCACAGGGTTAAAGTGAAAGTACAAATGTATATATAACTGGCGGTCAGCGATGGGTAGTGAAACCTGCCTTGTATCATCACATGTACAGATTTCCAATCCTGTGCTTTTTTCGATGTTTTAATTTTTTAATGAGATAATCAATATTGATTCTTTCTTACTTGTCTTTCTTGTCTTTTTTTTTGAAAATTATGGAACAAACTTTATTTTTGTTTAGAGATATTATATTCGATGTATAATGTGTCACTTTTTTGTGAATTTGTTTTCACTTAAAATATATTGACGAAGAAACCTCTTGAAATTATCACTTAAAGATGCATATTCAACCATGATGTGTGCCATGTTTGCGCCAAACTGTGTTTCACACCACAATAAATCACATCTGGGAACAAACACTTTCTCTAAAAATAGAAACAATTCGACCCCGTAGGATACATTCGGGAAATCCCGTCGAAAGTTAAATTGACGTCACGCCAACAAATTGAACAACCAAAATTATTTCCGCTTGGGAATAATCACGTGTAGATTTCTCCACTGCTAGTTATAACATAAAAATTAATTTTAAAATAGATATAAAAACTGAGATATTGATTATAAAACAATCTACATTAATAACTTTGAATTTTCTACCAGAATTTAGCGGTTGATAAAGTTCTGTCTCGCAACCAAGCAATGTATGTCATCTGAAGGGCAACTAAGCTGTATGCCGATACAAATTCTTGAAATCTAAAATATGATTTTTCTTTTTGTTTTCAAATTTTTGTTTGATTTCAAGTTATAAAATAACAATGAAATATGCATGTACAAGTAGAAACAAGAAAATGTACACAAATGAATAAGATCTTTTCAACTTGTTTGCCGCTAAATACAATTATGGTGTTGTCCTAATCCTCCTTGTTACTGATAGATGATACTGTTTGATGTATTACCATGTACGCAAATTATTGAATTCGGTCTACCCTATGAGATGTTTCATTAATACAACATTTACATGACATATTTTTCTATAATTATTATATTAAATGATTATATATCATCCGTAACCTACCTTCATCTTTTGTTACTTGACGCATGTGCGCCAGATCACATTTGTTGCCAACCATCAAGATTGGCGCCGGAGAGCCTTTCTTGGCGTCCTCGATTTTCCGTTTCACTTCCTGCAAGGCGTCAAATGACTTCCGGCTGACAACAGAATACACTAACATGAAGCCGTCGCCCCATCGTAATACGTCGTCACGTGCTCCACAATCTTCTCTCTAAAAGTACGACAAATCATGCACGAAAACTGGTCAGTTACGAAAAATATAAAGTCTAACAGAACAGAAAATAGTGTTAAAATTCATACTAGTTAAAGTGTTAAGAATTGAAATTCAAGATCGAATGTTTTAATGAGTTTTGAGTTTTTTTCTTTAAATACAAAAACCAGTGACGGTGTAGAACTAGATAAGCATTGAACATAAACACATCAGGCACAGCCTTACGGCGAAATTGCTTACGTTTGAGATTGTGTCAAGGATTTCGAATGTAATGGATTCTGTGTCGACCACTGTAGTATATTTGTATTTGGATTCTGCAACAGAATGAAAATAACACTAATAACAAAAGCAAAAACGCCTCTACATGTAATTATGGGAAAAACGAATTATAGTAGGATAGATTAAAAAAGATATTTGATTGGTTAATTTAATGCATGGCAACCGCACCAATTTGACCTGTCTGGAGATAAAAAGAGAAGCTTTTCCTAAGTCAGAGAATACATAACAAGTATGTCAGTTTCTTTCAGCAACCAGCCTTCGATATTCTTATAACTTACATCAAATGGCGATGAGTAATGCTATGTACATACATCTGAAGTTTAATATTTTAATTGAAGGCTTTACAAACTGTGTTGATGTTTCAAGAGGCACTTTTCGCTTGGGTTTGTACAATTTAAATGACTATTGCAGCCAACGAAGTGTATTTTTGCGTGGTCTTAGACAGTTCTAATGATGTGCCTTAACTAGAATATCACAGGGTGTATGAGGTGTTAGACACATGCTAGCATGGATTTATGTAAATGGTGTGATGTTAAATATTCGACCAGCGCCGGTTTAAACGTGGGCGTTGATACATTACCTTGAAGTGACAGAAAACTAATGATTGATTAGGGTCCTTTGACCTTTGTACTGTTTATATGTACAGGTGCAAATTGTGCATGTTATGCGATCAAAGACCGGGATGTTCAGGTCTGTAACAGCGTATGTATGTTCGTCCCACGTGCGTTGTGCGAACATGTACGTACCACCTACACTTACCAACAGATGGTTAAGGCGTACAAGCACGTGCAAGCTACGGAAGTAAGGAAAATAAGTAGCCTTACAAAACACTTCACTACACGATATCGCTCGCGTGGCGGACCGATCTCCTTGTCACGTTGATACCGGAACACGGTAGCAACCAAATGCATATCATATATTTATAAGTACGAAACAATGGCCAAATAACCGAGTTTATATATTTTGTATTTACAAATAAGTTATGTGTTAAATGATACATCCGGCAGTAAATCAGTAAACATGAGGTTCCTAATTTAAAATTGATGTCAAGCGAATTGTTCAAGAATTATATTTTCTATACCCAAACTTTTCTAATGAATTGAAAATTTAGAAACCGTTATAATAGTGAATGATAGTAATTAGAAATGTCTACGACTCCACTTATCTCTTGATCATTAGGCCCATCCCTCAATCTCGGATAATGTTCAGAATTAATCCACGAATTTATGACGTTGATGTTTAACTAGCAAATACCTTGAAATGGTGTTCTATTGACGGAAATTCGGATACATACATGTGTTCCTCATGTTTCTTACAGACTTTATCAATTACCATGCAGCCGTATGGAAATGCCTTTGATTTGAATGCAGATATTATCTTAATGAACATTTTACACTCTATTGTATAAAGATGTGGGGGTTCTTCTCAAAGGTCATGCTGGTACGAGTGTATATCCGAAACGACGAGCCTAACCCACTATACATACCTATTGTCTGGTCGTATTCTCCGATAAATCTCTTGGTCAAAAACCGGACAGATAAAGCTAGAAAAAACAAAAACATTTTCAATTAGGGAGAACAATATCCAGTAAATATGTTTAATTTAAAAAAAAAATATGTTAAGGATGTTGTAAATCTGTCGTTAAAGTAAGTTATTGTAGAATTAGATAACAATATGTCGACAACAGATGGGAGTATATTAAATTAAAGAAAAACATCTCCAATAACCTTGTGGGTTGTAAGATACATCTATAACATGTCACTTTATTGTAAAATAATATATTTGTTGGGCAACTTGCGTGTTTAATACAGAAATTACAAGTATAATTACATCTCGATAAGTCTGCTTATACTAGTTCGTGGATCAAGCGTGACCACGGAATCAACGAAAATATCACCTCAACGAAAATTAACGATTTTACAGTACACGGTATACGTGCATAGGGTTTTGTGAAAGGACCACGGGAAATGCCAGGGTGATAGAAACAAACACAAACCATCGAACTCATATGAGTTCGACTGAATAGGTATTCCAATGCAATAAGGACAAAAGAAAATAGCATTATTCGGACACCTGACAGCAAGGCCGAAATCATATACCTAGAAATTCGCTTCACTGTGCCTAACTACACATTCAACACTAGTTGGATATGGGGACTACACATCGACATTTGAATCAGTATGGTGTTAGTGATGGAGATAAACCTGGTATCTCAACAATGGAAAATGCAACTGGAGGCCAAATGGAACAAGCATTTGTGAAAATTTGAACAAGATGTCATATCAAAGAATAATTATTCTTTTTGTAGAGAACAAATATTTATGACGTATTTAACACATGGCAGTATCGTATAAAATGACTGTAAAATGAAGCTATGTTGAGTCTGCCTATAATGAATAGAAATACTGTCTGTTTACTTATTTTCTATATATACACACATGTATCTGTTAACCTTAGTATCAGTATACAAACAATCGTGCGTCATTAGGTACCATGGTACGTGTATCAAGTCACTACATTCAACCACTACCGATGTGAGATTTGACAGCAAGCAATACACGTGAAATGTATATGAATGAATTATCTATATAAATGTGTGATGGAGAACGTTGGGTTCAGAAAAATTGCACGAAATGCTTGTCAGAACGTAAAGTCAGACAAGATGGCGACGCGCGCGGGATTCCAAGCGACTCTGTGTATGTTGTAGACAGGTTTCGGGAG
Organism: Ylistrum balloti; assembly: GCF_031769215.1. Lineage (NCBI taxonomy): Eukaryota > Metazoa > Mollusca > Bivalvia > Pectinida > Pectinidae > Ylistrum > Ylistrum balloti. The sequence goes on from NW_026781891.1 coordinate 18,417, forward strand.
CAATGACATTTATTTTGACCCCAGACGACTTGTCTGTCTTTTCTGCTTAGGTAGAGCAATGACTGATATCATCTTTTCTCTTAAGTATCCAAAATTAAACCCTTTTCACCACTGACGTATCCTAGAGGGAAGAAACATCTGTTTGGTGTAGTTCTAACTTTTAATTTGTATTAAAAGATGTTAGTCATTTGTGTATCTTTTGTACAATCTTTATTCTACTACTTCGGCCATTTTGGAAATGTTTTTGCTTTTTCCGATATTTTAGAAATTAAAGTGTATTCTGCAAACTGGACAAATTGAAAACTTAACCCTCCGATGAATGGGCACTGTGTGCTTAAACATTTAAAAATAAAGAGGCATACATTGAAATAATGTTCTAAATTTGCACCGAAAATTTAAATTATTGCACCATCCACGAAAACCTTTCTTAAAACCACACAGTTTTATTAGTGTTTCAAACATACCGAGTCAGCTTGCAGCACTGTTTGATAGGAATGGAAACTATGCACTGCTTATTGGATGAAATGGTAGCAAGATAATCTTTCAAAGTTATTAATTTATGAAACATTGCTTCATAATTTCGTCGAAAATGTTTTTTAATATAATTTAAAAGCCATGATACATCTAAGCTTTCACTTTTCCTTGGAATTTTTACGACTTTGTTTATGATTGTAAAACGAAATCAAATTCGTTTCAAACAAATGTTTCAAACGAATATTTCATGAAGCTAATTATAGCATCGTTAACACTTAAAATAACACTGAAAATGGTTTAACGATATTGAAAGAGGTAGTTAGATGTATTTAGCTGCAATGGAGTCTGCTCACAAAAATGGTAAAGGGTTACAAAACACATTCCAATCACATATATTTCTACAGGTCTGCCAAAATGGTCAAGAAAAACGCTCTCCACGAAGGAGGTAGCTTCAGATCAGTATGACCTTTCCAATATCCAAAAGGTCATGACCTCAGAAGTAGAGGTGTAAATCACCCGGATGTTGTTTATATACTATAAACAACGAGGAATGTAAACATCCTGTGGAGGGATGCAGTGGCTTTCGTCAAGTAAGGTAGTTTACTCGCTACACCGAACATAAAATCGTTTCAACTATCATGATTCACTTGGCTGAGATTTCATTTACCAAACTGCCTAATCACACAAGTAAAACACCGTGGGTTGAAGACAGATCGATAAGGAATGCCCATCAGTCACAAGAATTGCATGAATACAACAATTAAACGCGCGTGGAATTTATCTATATGTTGCTTCATTTGCATATATACCTTATACCTGTTGTATATCATACTGTTTTTAGCGATTTCAAAGAATTTCTGTCCTGCTTTTCTGCTTTCGTGACGTTTCAAACAACATTTTATGTAACATATACAACAGTTCATCTTAAGGTAGCTTACAATAAAAATGAAATAATGTGCTCTAATTACTATATTTTTATTAAATGTTTTATCGTAATATCGATAATAGTTACTATTATCAACAAGAGTAAAATTGTCAAAGTCCGCATTACGGTAAGTAACATGACGACGTGTTTGAAAAAATATTTTTTGTTTATTTGCTATCCTATCATCCCCTGATCTGTCAGTGCTGTGTATTATTACATATCATGGCAAGGATATCTTTCAACATGCTTTTGCATTATCTCACATCTGCCACGATTTAAATACACAAAAGAAACCGTCTACCGAAGGTACGTTGTTCTTTTGACATGTTAAAAACAAAAACGAAAAAAACCTGTTCCATACATGTTATCTGGCAGTTGAATATCTAGATGAATAATTTCATGTCTGAACTGATACACACCAGGCCTAACCTAGAGATACAGGGTACAGAGAACGTTATATTATATAACATATCCCTTACTGGGATCTTATTGTAGTAAAACACTTGATATCTTGGAACCCTGTGATCATTGTGAACGAGTCTGGCAGAAGTCGAACTCAAGCTTCACTTATACAAAGCTAAAATAGATTCCTACACCTAAAATATACCTGTAAAATGCTACAAAACTTCAGGGTAATCATCTGTGGTTCATCAGAAAGGTTCCTACTCAATCTACTTTGTCTGAGGGAATTGGAACAGGTACTAATCTTACTCAACAGGGCCATTTGTTTAACGTTACCTGATTGATTGCACATGATATCTGTTAGATGATGCACTGTCATAATAAATATATTTTACGATCAAGAAACATCAGTACGTGTTCGAAAACAATAAAAAGATATATGCATTCAAGTAAACATCATTTTTGATCGCTGCATCAAACCTTTTTTTCTCTCCGTAATGAACTTTTTCTACAGCTTTCAGCTTCTTTTTCTGAGGTTGGTACTAAAGTACGCAAGGAATTAAGGGTTAACATTATGTCGATTTGAAGTTTTATACAAAATATGTTTTTTACGATAGATTAATCAATGAAAAATCGGATCAAAGCTTTGGTCGGTAGATATTGTTCCTGCATCCTTCTAAATAGAACAAAAAAAAAAACCGCTTTGCTTGTATTGACAAATAAACAATGTGAGCGTTCTTGCATCCGTTCAAATCGAAAAAAATATTATCCTTGTTTTTTCACTTCAAATTTGGTATGAAATATATTTTAGATTTGGATACCAAGGCTTCTGGACCAAATATCATCTATATCTTTTTTAATGTTTGATAAACCACAGTTGATATTTATTGAAAACAACAGCACGTGATAAGAGGTCTTACATACAATGTACATGAATGTACTTACTTCATGCAGTTTATATATCTAATTTATATTTACATTCATAGTTAAACCAGTGCCATAATTAACTAAAGTAGTTCTTTTTTTATATTTATAATGCCCTTGTGATATATAGTTGTTTTATCGGTAGATATAACTATACAATTTTAAACAATTATTCCGGATGAAACCGTTTCGGTATTTAATGCTCGCTCTCAGATTTACAACAAATGTGAAGTCGTATATCCAGTAATTTCATATCCGAACAAATGGAGAAATTTCATTGTTTGCCAAAACCGAGATTCGTTTCAGACTTTATCAATAAAATCCGGATTCAGTGTTATTTGTAATCAGCGTTTATAGTGACCCAAAATTCGACATTCTGCATAAAATATGGCGGCGATGTTTCTTCAGTTTCTAGTTGGCTCGTACCAATGCGTAGTAATTTCTCAAAGAAAATAGTTCCTTAAACAAGTAAACATTTTAAGTTGTAATGAGGTATTAGCAAATTATACAAATCATTTGAACAGCATGCATGAACGATTACTTAAAGTCAATTCGAAATTTGATATAAATTTAATTGAAATTTAATGAAATATATTTCTTTCAAGGAAAGTATATCTACATATATCTATATTCTGTAGTTGTCTATTCTACGTACTAGGTTGAATACAATAGAACCGGCACACTCTTTTAAGAGTATAAATCACTGTATTGGAAGGTATAATTTGTTTACTTGTGATTCCCTTGTATTTAAAAATGGTCTTCCGTAATGTCTCGGAAATGGAATACAACAATACATACTCGTACGATGTCGATGCTATTGTTCTAAATATGGGTAAAGACTTTTCACAATGTCTGCCTACAGCTGTATACTCCTAACACTCAACTTGGTTGGTCGTCTAACCTACACGATAATTGTAAAAAAGATACACAAGTTGATAGCGCCTTTCAATACAAATTTAGACTTAATAGATAGTATAGTGCCAAACAATGAGCTAAACTGCATCATACAGCTGTTTCGTCCTTTTATGACTCAGCAGTGATGATAAGGATACAAATTTTGAAACTCGGGAATCGACGGATTAAAGAAACGAAATGGTAAAATCTAGATGGAAAGGTGACTATATGATGTGTGTAATACCATATAGTGTGGTTCTATAACGCACTCACCTAGGCGCCCGGGGTCCGATTCCTGGTACGGACATAGAAAAAATATTGGGTGACCTAACTTACCACATAGGTACTGAGGTTTCCCCTCCCACAGTAAGACCCTTAATGTGTCTTTATCCGGGTCAACAAGAGTAACTACGCTGGAAAATTTTGTCTTTTAATATCCTTAACATCAAAATAAAATTTAACAAGGAATCCTGCGACAGATTTCTGTTTCGACTTCAATAACTAGGAATTAATTGCATAAAGTCAACTACATTCATCATCTGACGAACAGTCACTGACAATATACATTATCATATGTATCATAGTATTGGGATTCCTTAAACATTGTTACTACTGTGTAGGAAGACTAGATCGTAATTAACCTTGACTCAGGTGTAATTAAGGCTATACCTTAATTAAAACCAGATGTATGACGGATATAATCGGTCTAATGATATCGTACTGTTGTCTGGGCAGAGGACCTAGTATAAACGTTTAGAAGTATATAATGATAGCTAAAAAATTGTGCATGCTTTTATTTAGAGAGCGAAAGCTGTATTTGAATTACCTTCTCTGCTGTAGTATGAATGACATATCCTGCTTAAAAATATGTTCCAACTTCAGCAATAAATATACTTTCATTTCCTCATTCTTTATCTGATAAAAAAATCTTTTTTGCGCAGTCCAAAAAACATTTGAAGAGGAATCATTCGTCCTTGGAAGGTATCGCAGAGAAAATAACATTGGATCCAAATTGTTTGTCCCCACGATGTCGTGAAGACGTCATAACACGGAGCTTATATCCTCGACTCAATGTACTTACCTCTGTATTGTATATATATATATGTCTGCACACTTATAAGCATATGTCAACAACCTCACCACACTTCATCGACAGTATCGCATATGTTTTCTTTAGCAATCTAAACAATTTAGCGGCAAATTGTAAGGAGCCGCTGTCTACAGTCTTTTGCGCTCAGTTATTGCCGAAAACTACAGAAGCAGCGAGAGTTAATAGCAAACCATTGTCAATTAAAATAAACGTTCCCTAATTACAGAAATAGCCAAGTGTGACATAAATAAATACATGTATATGGCTACTGAACGAGGTTTACCCCCTCCCCCCTCCCTCGAACAGCTGTTATTTCACTCCATATTAATGAGTTACTGTATCACAACGGCTGTTAGGGGGATAAACAGAAAATAATCACGAAGATGAACACGCAACTTGATAACTCGAGAGAAAAAAAATACAAATAACAAAAAAGTTAACTCCAAAAATATCTCCAAGCTGATAAAAATAAGCAACGAACCATCAGTAGCACCTGGATTTCTGATAGTTTGTATTTTGATTGTAATTGCAATGTGCAAATTTGCGTAAAGAAACTTCCGAACTCAATTTATACCAACCTTCAACATTCTTTCTTTTTCTACTGATTTTTATCGGTTTGCACATGCGCACTCCTAAAATAGATGGCGTGTTGTCTTTGTTTTCTCTGATACATGTCAGAGTTTTACACATGTTATGACTTAACACAGTTTAGGGTGATTGTAACTATTCAGTTTTTCACGCCGCAGTCGACATTGTAATTATATAATTATGAAACATATAATATGTATCTTACTCACTAGACGAACAGGATGTTAGAGACAAAAGAATGTTTGTCGAAAAAGAACGCTTTAAAACATTGTAAGCGAAATTATTTCATCTTTATTCTTGAGGAATCTGTGCCAAGAACTCTTCTGCCTTAGAGATTCTGATATAAGAACTGATTATTTGGTCTCGTAAACGTAAATATTAGATTATACAGGTACATACTAACGAACATCTTTTTGATTTAATGTATTGTTTCTGTCGGATTTATTAACTTGAGATTTCATAGAAATCAGTAAAAATCAATAAATCGGTCGATAAACCTACAAAAAAATCAATCAACGACTAAAAAATGCTGAAATATACCGTTATAGGCCAACTACTCTTTTCGACGATTTGTATGAGAGGGTAGTGATTTTATCTGTTCCATTACTTGTTAAAACTCTGTCTTTGTTTTATGTTTGATGAGAAGTGCTTGTTATTGCGCAGTTATTAGAGTGTTCCTATTGAGAACCTTTGACCTTTCGGTAGTTTAATTGCTACATGAATACATGTAGTATCTATAATCATTTCATATTTAATGCATGCACGTGCGAGAGATATAAGAGTGAACTGATTTAAGACTTATTGCTACTCGGCCACGTGTTTCAGATTGTAAAATAACCATAGAGTGAGAAGGAGACAGAGCAGCGAGTGGAATAAGGATGAGGAGGGAGTTTGTTTATATACAATCACAAGCTGATAGACAGAGCCGACTAACGAAATGGCCTTTGACCAGAAATGAGATCTTTTTGGTCAAGAAATGTTGTTTGGTAATGTAAAACTGGTACGTGCGGCGAAGAGTTCTGTTTTTATGGCTTGTGTATTCAGGTATTTAAGAAACTGTTGGATGTCTAGTCTGGACACGATGTTCATGTTTCGGGTTTTAGTGAACTCAGAAAGAAGGCACGCTGATAAATTGTTGGGTTAATTAAAATACATACGAACCCGAATTAACCAATAAAATTTGGACTTGTATTTAATTACCTCTAGGCACTATGACACTACAATGGTAGTCCGATGCCAAACATTACCAGGCGAGGGGTATGAAAGAGGAGAGAGTCATGGGGCTAGGGTATCCCTCACGTCGTCTTCGGGCCACATGAGACAAATAATTATATCTCGCACCATCTTCACTCTCACCATGTTTCCTGTACATGCCTTGGATCGCTTCCCAGCATCACAGTTTCAAATAATCACAAATTAATTGCTAGCAAATGTGTGGTGCATATAATACGTAGCAAGTTAATGAAAGGCATCGTTATATCGCCCAGCAGTTACGGTTCAGAAGGTACTCAGCTTGGGATACAAAAAGGTAGCAGAGGAGTACTTGGTTAAACATAAAGATGAGTAGAGGAATTGCGTAAAGAGCGGATGGTCAAGGCCGAATGTATTCACTTTTGTAGTAGAAAAAAACGGGGACTTAAATCACTAAGCGTTCCCTCACGGAAGCCTTACGGCAGCTTTGGGAACCAATTAAGATCGATTTGACATGTGGCATTTTAATGTCCGTAATAGCACGGTTGTGTTAAAATAGGGTGCTTGTTAGGGTTATGAAAATTTGAACTTGCGGCGCGTGAAATGCTGTCATGCTTCAGTGATAAAGATAAGGCTTCTTTTGCCATGTTTTGTGCTGTAAGTAAATATTGAAATAAATTAAAAAAAGATAAATAGATAAAAAAAAATAATAATAATAAAAAAAAATAAATAAAAATACGTCATACTTTTTCTCACACCTTGCTGTTTTACGTTTAGTAACATTTTTAGACTTACCACTCTTTCCTGTTCCCTCGTGTCCCAGAACAGCGATCTTTGTATCACCAAAGGACGACTTTTTCCTCTTGAGATACGGTCGGAGACCCGCCCCTGTGCCTCCCGTGGGAGAGTCGCTGAGACCGCCCCCTCCGCTCATAATGTAACCGGGGCACTACACAGGTGTGAGACAAGTCACACACGTAATCACCAATCCAAACTTGTAAATTGTCGGACCATCTCCATTCAGGAATTCCTACAGTTACGATTCCATGATTTTAGCAGGTGAAGTATATAGGAGCACAGAACGTTAATGGACAATGCACGGCTCTGCTTGTTCCTGAAGGATTGTCGATGCCATTACAGACCCCCTCTCTCTCTATCCGTGCACTATTTATACCGCTCTAACACCAGGTGCCGATAGAGTGAAGTGTTCCCTTGGTATATACACCTACAGCTTGATCCTCCTCCTCCGTCTCTGTAATCGTCATTACCCCACTAGCGTTATCTAATTGTCTAATCTTCATTGTACCTGACCGCGCTAAATCATACTCATAAGCAGCCGTCTGTGATGCTTCGCACAATAATCCGATCAAAGGAGTGAGAACTGATAGATACCTGGCGTTGCTAGGATGGTTGGAGAAGCTCAAGGCACAAATTGGTAGAATTATTAGAATTCAGGAAATACCTAGCATTTTACACATAATTTTGCATTTTTAACGTCTAGTCTTTTTTTTTAGCTTTTACAAATACCGAAACTTAAATATAAGACATCGTCTATCAGACTCGTGACCCATTAATATTACATATATTTTTTTTATTAATTTTTCTAACATATCAAAATTATATTTCAATATCACAATATAACAACAGGTAAAACCTCCTTATAACATGCATTAAATTCAAAAGGAAAAACATCTTAAATTTACCCTTTAGTGAAGCTACCTACAAAACAACAAATATTGTTTTATATAATTACGGTTTTTTTCTATACTAATGAGAAATACAAAATGTGTAACAACATTCAGAAAACGTTTCATCACTATCTCTGCTTATAAAATTGTTTTTAAAAGTATGGTGTCATAATACCAATTGACCAATCAAAAACAAGTTTTCAGATAGGTCATTTAGCTCCACCCATACTGGCATTTGCAAGATTTGGTTGTATATGACCATGTTCTATCTTTAGTTTATAGAATAAGTGACCAACTTCCCGACATTTTGCCTGTTGTTTCCGTGGTTGCATACCTTGTTGTCATGTGGGAATGTGACGCTGGTAACAGGGACTGGCCAAGATTACATGGCGGGTGTCGTCGATGAAGTAGAAAACGCTTACTCTTATGGAACATCTTGTCCTATTATCATTGTGCGTTTTCATGCGTCTCCCTAGTTTAAGTTAATTTGATTCTGGATTATAATTCTATTTACATCTTGGTATTTGATTGTAGGTTTTGTCATCTTACCCAACCATGTTGTTAACCAGACGCCATTTAAATGCCGATGTTGCGTGAATTATATTGGGGTCTCGATAACGATTTAAATTATATTGTGATACATTAATGTAAAGAATAAAATTGCAGAAACAATTATCTAAATTCATCTTATATAACTTTTAAACATATTATCGATTGAGAATTATTAACATAACAGTAAAATATATAATTCACCACAAATTTGACTGAAAGAAAGAATCGCCTTTGTGAACGTTAGTGTTGTTAGGTCTTTCCTGGAGGGTCGTTTTACCTGTCGACACAAGAACTGCGAGAAGCTAAATTGAATAGCACAGATAGTTGAAATTCTCAAGGTTTCTGGCGAATTAGCAGGGTTTGTAGGTGTCTGTGTGTAATCGTAATATCAGTCTAGTATCTGTTGGTTGCTGAAGGTGATATCTGATTAACATTGACTGTTAAAGTCTTTCTAGGTCACCACTTTATCTATTACTGCATTGATCCCGAAACTTTCCCCGGAAGCCAGTGATAGCTTCGATCATAGTTATCGTAATTAAATCTTTACACAATTACGGAGTTTGATTTCGGGCCGAATAACTGTAAAGATAGTTGGTCCCGAAAACCCATTTTTTACGTCTGGTTTCAAAATATGATACACAGCCTGTCAGAGCTATACTTTTGATGTAATTTTAATCATTATATATATGAGTGATGTACTCAACTGAGCAACGTTGTTTCGTTTCAGAAAATGTTCTCTTTCCTGCAGAGTCAGGAAACACTTGTTGCTCTATGAAAAACACTTTTTATTGAAAAATGATTCCTCATAAAGTACAATAAACATATATTTGCTGCCGTGATTGCAACAAAAGCAGTATATTTTAAAAAAAGAAAACGACAAGTATCTATCATGATGTCATAATGAACTTTGCCTTTCTTTGTTTTTTCTTCGTCTTCCATTTTTTCATACAAATTTGTCAAATAGATAATTTTTTACCTGTACTGATCAATAACGTTTTGCAAAGTAATAGGTTATTATTGTATCATTTGAAGTGACAGCCATCATCGTTTTTTCGTTCAGTTCAATATTTGTCCTCAGGATTACACTATTCAAATGAGTAAACACTGCACACATCCCTTACAGATCGGTTGTCATGTCAAACCTGTAATGGTGCTATAATGGGTATAGGTAAAATAGAGTCTTTTCCTTTTGGTGACGTTTTCGCGTTGATAAAATCTTTTGCATTTTCTTTACAATTTGGTGACTGTTTTTACAGTTTCCAGGATCCGTTTCCGAGTTAGAAAACCAAAAGTTCCAAGGTAAGTGCTCACTTTAATATTCTTAATTTTTCAGGTGTTTAGTTTCCGCGCCAAATTTGAAAATAATGTCCATGATCAATACGGCAACCTACTTACACTTTAATCACATTGAAATGTCCGCAACAGGACGTCACAACCTACCCACTCACATTATGTAAGGTTTGAACGTTGATTGTCTGAAATCGCGCTGAATCGACGCCAAGTTGTGACATTCCAGACGCTAAAACATCACTTCTTCCTAAACGTAATTAGATGCACTATTTAAGCGACTTCAGAAAATCATTTTCAGTCATAATTTCGCTCTGTTTTTCACACTTTCCTTAGAAATACATTACATTTAGTGTATATTTCCCGTCAGTCCTGTGTTGCAAAAGTGGTTCCCTTTCGACAAAAATGGTTCCGTTTCGAAATTGTTTGTGCTGTATTTATTTAAAAGTGTCAATTAGGAATCCGAAAATACTAATTGTTTTGATTTCAGTTGGACAAGTTAATGTAACTGATATACATCAAATATTTTCTTGTCATCACGAACAAAATCGTAGTAAATTAACTCACAAGTTTGTCAAATATAGTGATCATCCCTCACCACACCCGTTGAATTCTATGCACACGTTATGGTTATGATGTCTTATTAGCATTATTTTGATAAACATGGATATATTAAGTGATGATTCAAATCAAGGATTAGCACTTTTATTCCGTTTAGTTTAAGAAATCATAGATTTAATGGAGCAGTTCGAAATGTTTCGTGAACGCTCGCGCCAAAGTACCACGTGCTCCAAATAAAAAGAGTATTACTTATATTTAACACTAACACCATTCAAAGAGTCAAATACATTCACTTGTGTAATCTGTGTTCCTTACGAAACAGATATTCACAATTGTCGTTTACTGATAGCTCAACTCCACCCATTTTCTCTATGACAGTAAAAGAAAAAGTTCCTTCATTTTGACTATTAATTCACATAAATATAATTCCTTTATAATGAAGTTATCACGTCAGACCAGACAAGTGTATTGTCAAATTTTCGAGTAATCTGCTCCTTTATAATGAAGCTATCACGTCAGTACAGACAATTGTATTGTCAAATTTTCGACTAATCTGCCCCTTCACAATGAAGTTATCACGTCAGTACAGACAAGTGAATTGTCAAATTTTCGAGTAATCTGCCCCTTCACAATGAAGTTATCACGTCAGTACAGACAAGTGAATTGTCAAATTTTCGACTAATCTGCCCCTTCACAATGAAGTTATCACGTCAGTACAGACAAGTGAATTGTCAAATTTTCGAGTAATCTGCCCCTTTATAATGAAGTTATAACGACAGCACGGGCATATGAATTATATATATGTATTTGGCATACATTTGAAAGTGATGCGGCAGAAGTGGAAAACAAAGCATTGTTTTTACAGGTATATGTACGAGGTATGGGACACGTTCTACATTTACACAACTGAGAAATAAATTACAATTTGTGGCAATCATAAATTCATAACTAAGAAATTGAAAACAGTAAAAGTACAATATGATATCCAACATGGCGAGTGTCGTCTCCAGAATTACCTGCCCTGTCCAAAATTACCTTATTGCAGTAGTGATACAAACGCACAATGCGATAAACCATAGTTTATTGGTGATATCAACATATCCAAAAATATATAAACGATAGTTGTCTAATGACAAAAAAAAAAAAAAAAAAAATATCAGGGACATTGACTTAAAAAGCATTGAGGCATGGTATGGCGCACATACGACTTTGTCTTGTAGCACTTCGTAACCTTAATATACTAACACTTCAAGTTGATACATATAAACAGTACATATTATGTGTATGGTTACCAACATACATGTATATAGGTGTTTGATGTTGCAACAATTAATTGCTTAATATATCGCTCGACACTGAAAGAAATATGGCACAGTGTGCGATACAATATTGGAAATAAAGCGAGGAACTGTCACTGAAATACCATAAACACCAAGAAGACGTTCAGCATCAGAAATAAAGACCAAGTGTGAAACACTTCCAAGATAAGACGGAAAGACAACTGTTCAAAGGACAAGTCATGACACATTTACTTTATCTAATAGCCAGTTCGATAGAAATTTTATAAGTTGTAAATAATGATTGTTTGTTAAAAAAGTAAAGACAGGTCAATTGTCCGTAGTCGAATCGATTTCCATCTCGAGCGTTTCTAATCATCCTTTGCGTGTGTAATTCGTAATTTTCATAGATGTGGAAGTGTTAGGGTATGTTTTTGGATATTCGTGTTTACATCTCAACAAATGAATTTGAGAGGTTAACATACAAAACACGTATTATCGATTTGTGTTCAACGGAACCCGAGTCGTACATCATCGATCAAATTAATCAAACGCTTGTCACATAGGTCTGGACAGAACTATAATGTCTGTGTTTACTCTATTGCAGAAATTCCTCCATTTCTCATATTTTGAGTTTAAATTATTCAGCGATCTCAAAGCTATAACAGAGACACAATGTGGACCAGTGGATGGTAAATATAATGGTCAAGGATACGCATTTCGTGGAATTCCTTATTCACTTCCACCCACGGGGAAAAGATGATGGAAACCGCCGATTCCACTCAACAAACAAGCTGGAAACTGCTGGGATGGCATTTTCAAGGCTTATGATTACGGAAATACATGCATGCAGAGAAACATGGAGAACCATACAGACTTCATAGGGAGTGAAGATTGTTTTAACCTCAATTTGTGGACGTCTAACACTGATAGTTATGCTAACCATCACGTGATGGTCTGGATCCATGGAGGACGTTTACAATACCTGGACGCTAACTGGCCAACTTACTGCTCCTTAGAGCAATTAACACGTGATGCTAACATTGTGTATGTTGGTATGAATTACCGTCTTCGTGCATTTAGGTTAATGACTCTAGAATTGTGGTAGGAGCATGCGCCATCCAACACTTCCAGCAACTATGGAATAATGGGGAAAATACTAGCGCTGAGATTGGTTCAAAATAACATTAGAAATATCGGTGGAAATCCAGACTCGAAACGCGATATATTTTAAGGATGTGTGATTCAATTCATTTAAAAAGATGACATAATTAATAACAAAAATTCGCTCACGATTTGACTATTCAACCAGCACGACCCCTCCCAAAGATGGATATAGCACAAATCCAATGAATAAATATTCGATAACAAGTAATCGTAATGTTGATCTGGGAAAGGACCTGTCACAATGTATTGATACTCTGATAAGAAAGCATGTTTTGTCGTAGAGCTTCGATCTTTTGACATTATTAAGCTATAGGAAATGTTCTTAATTCAAAAAAAGAGATGATATTCGCTAAAAAACATCTTAACAGTTTCATCAAAAGCGAAGTTTGCTGGTTGTCTCGAAGAGACAATCGGATCACCCACTCACTCACGATCGTTCGTGACTATAGGATCAGAAATAGTAATAATAATAGAACATTGACAGTTAGAACCAATATCGATGTTTTCTCTTATTTCAGTCACATCAGTCATGTGTCAAAGGCATTTCCGGTCGAGAGTTTAAATGAGGGAATTTCAGAGTCGATATTTAATTCCACCTTGAATAGATTATTTAACTGGAGAAGTAAAGAGAAAAGTGTCATCACGTATCGTTTCAGTTATTTCAAACTTTATTGAAAATTCAAAGGCCTGAAAACCTTTCTATATTATCCCCTCGGAGATAATCGTTTAAGAATCCGTCTTAAATTGTGTCACATACTTTCAATACAATCTTTATCAGACCTAACACATTTCTCGAATGCAGCCATCTACCTCTAATCTAAAACTGACTCCGAATAGAGGTATCTACCTCTAATCTAAAACTGACTCCGAATATAGCCATCTACTTCTAATCTAAAACTGACTCCGAATATAGCCATCCACTGCTAATCTTAAAACTGACTCCGAATATAGCCATGCACTGTTAATCTTAAAACTGACTCCGAATAGAGGCATCTACCTCTAATCTAAAACTGACTCCGAATATAGCCATCCACTGCTAATCTTAAAACTGACTCCGAATAGAGGCATCTACCTCTAATCTTAAAACTGACTCCGAATATAGCCATGCACTGCTAATCTTAAAACTGACTCCGAATATAGCCATCCACTGCTAATCTTAAAACTGACTCCGAATAGAGGTATCTACCTCTCATCTTAAAACTGACTCCGAATAGAGGTATCTACCTCTAATCTTAAAACTGACTCCGAATATAGCCATGCACTGCTAATCTTAAAACTGACTCCGAATATAGCCATCCACTGCTAATCTTAAAACTGACTCCGAATAGAGGCATCTACCTCTAATCTAAAACTGACTCCGAATATAGCCATGTACCAATAATCTTATAACTGACTTCGAATATGGCCATTATTCGGATGACAGATAAGTTGGCTCGGTAATGTCACTTTTAAAGACGTTATATAGAGAGAACATTGACAGAATTTTGATACTCTCTGGATGGGCAAAACGGATTTATGCCATAAAGTTATGTAATTATATGATTTATTTATCAAAATTGCGAATAATGCCGTATGTTATCAATAACTTTAGATAGTAAGAAACAATGTGATATGGTAAACTTGTGATGTTTCTTTGTATTAACATCAGAATTGACAGAAATTTGCTTGTCTTGGAAGTTCGGCTAATAAGTTCTGCGCCCAATTTAGTGATCACTCACTGGCATAGAGACTAGTTGTTTTATTTTTGGTTGTAACATTAGTGTATTGACGTGTCTGGAATAAAACAGCCATCGTCTCAGTTATCAAAGACACACAGTACAAATTCTTGTACTTTTCAAATATTGTCGAGGCATCTAAATCTCAAAGGATAATCCGGATGGGGTGTAAAAAGGTTTCTGTTTCTCATCCAATCCTATTCCGTACCCTTTAGACATAACTTTATCATTTTTGTTTCGTAAAGAAATTTGAACACGTGTAAAAGTATGTTGTGTTCATGAAAACACAGACTTTTATAGCATTTACATGACGAGCGTCATAGCTGAAGTAGATGACGTTTACTCTTCCGGAATTCCTGACATTATTTTTGTTTTGTTTTTTTCAGCAGTCTTGGTGTAAATTTGTCTTTTTTTCATAATGTTTCTAGTTTTACTGCATGTGTTGAATGTAGATGGGTACATGTAAGTGTTCTAGTACCATCATTGATTTAGAAATTTACTCGTGAACGCTCGAACTAAGATGGCGCATGCAAGTTATGATAAACTACGTGGAATAAAAGCCCATCAGTCGTGTCTTTCACCTACAATCTCATGGAATTTACAAAACACACAGTATCAGTATAAAATATTACATTTAAATCCAAATTGAGAATTAGATAAGGTTGTTAAACAATGAATTAAAATGCACCGCAAAACATCTCCTTCCCACCAAAAAGCCAAGGATCTATTTTTCTTAGAAATAAAGAAATAAATAAACCTGACATTGCTCGTTAATTATATCTTCCGGTTTATTTCTATTGCTTCATGCCATGATCAATATTTTAAGTACACAGTGTTTATTTACAAATCGAGTACATATCCGTAATTCTGTGTACAGATGTACGTGTGCAGTTATAGTTCAATTATCTAAAGAGATATCTGGTTAAAGATCGTTTTACCATTTATTATTTTAATTGGTACAACTGCGAATGAAACTGATTTTAAACCGGTAAAGACGACTATCAACACATGGAATCGGACCAAGTACGAGAGGCAGGTCCTCAATCATTTGGAGCCGTTTGGCTCCGACGTTGTAGATGAGGCATTGGACTATATATCTTACTGGTGTGGTATTACCTCATTATCATTATACAATTATCAGTATAGATATACGTGTAGGTTGCCCAAACAATCATATATCCAAAATAATAAGTGCACAAGTTTGAAATCACCGGTCTATAGTTATGTCGTGACGTCACAACCTTCGAAATCTGTTTATGTACTCGGAATGCCTTTTCCTTCATCGTGGGCATTCCACACAAGGGATCAATTTTTATTCGATGAAAGACTACCTAAAACCACCAGCTTCCTCTGATCTCAGTTTCCAGGAGACGATTTTGCGAGAGGTTCTGTCTTCCGTCCGAACTGGATCACCGTCTCTTTTGTCGGAGAAGATTTTGATTGTAGCTAATTAACCAAAAGGACATATGCTTGTTTTGGTCCGATAATGAATTGTGGATGGATAAACTGAATTTAGCTCTTTTTGTTGTTCAGTGGGACATTTTAATCAGACTTTATTCTTGTTGTTTGTCACTAGATACGATGTTTTGAGATAGTATTTAAGTACAATATCAAATAAATGAGAATAGTACTGAAAATGTAGAAAAGTGTACTGGAAACCCTTCCACACCAAAGTTGTATTTCCGGTTCTTTGAGGTCGTATCTATTATTTAAAACGCCTGGATTATTGTAGTGACTAGATGTAATATACATTATTCAACTTCATCAAACAACTCCAATAACATATCATAATCTTAAACAAATTATCAAACACGTATTAACAATTTTCAGAATTATGATAAATAGTTTCATGAAAATAAGCTTAACTTTGGAAGTATGAATAACTTAACAATTATATCTTTGTCTTGCAGCTGTTGAATTACTTTTTGTAACTGAAGATTTAAGGAAACCAGTTCTTAATTATAATAATCTTTGATTTCAGTAAACAAAAATCGAACATTTGGTTGAAATGCAAATCCAAAACGCACCTGCAAAGTCTAGTCCTAGCTGAAGAAACTGGTACGCCAAAGGAAGCTACCTGCAATTGCGATAAAGTCTCGGTATCAGCGCCGAACACATGACTTATTTGTCGCTTATTTATAATTTACCATAATCTCGGCTTCAGTTCGCAAAACTTTACATGTGGTTTAAATGTGGTTGAAATGCAAATTTTAAACGCACCTGCAAAGACTAGTCCTAGCTGAAGAAACTGGTATGACAAGGGAAGCTACCTGAAGTTGCAACAGAGTCTCGGTATAATCACCAAACAACTTGTTCATCGAGTACATGGGAATAGTGTTCAGTATTGTTGATATCAAAAATTCTTTATGTGTCTCCTGTTCATCATTTACCTTAATCTCAGAGCTGTACTTTCAAAAGAGCAATGTTATCCCAACTTTCTTTGCGTTGATTCTCTGGTAATCTACGGAATTTTTAACAAAAAAAAATATCTTCATTTTTACAGTACGGTTATCATGTTGACATTTGTATCATTAACCTCGTCAAAACACTTATGCTGTGTATTTCATGTTTTGTAAGGAACTGAACATTATGATACACACAAAGCTGTATGTATGTATTATACCATTGTTATGTTTTATATCAACTAGACATATCAATTAGATGATGAAATTAATGTATGCGATATTTTCGATTACAATAGGTGTCTCGGTGATGTATACAACATGTTATATACAATGTAACATTTAAAACGTGTCGTATGTTTTAGTGTCACAGTCTACTGATTTCCGTTTATTGTGAGTATTTTTGTATTCTTCTTCATTTCACAATTAACTGTGTCTGTGTACATGTGGTGATGTCCGCTACCTGACACTATACGCAACCTGATAGGAAATAATAAGTCGAAGTGGTTATCTATGTCTGTGTAGCACTAGCTAAAGTGAAAGTATTTCTACACATATCAAAATACGAAACTATGTCTAAAGTCCACATCGGGCTTCCGGTTTTCAGCTGCGCACAGTTTATATTTCTTGGTTCGTCTATATTATCAATAAATTATCTTGAAAATGCACCACACTGCAATACATACTTCCCTTTATTCAGTACCCAATTTTTCATTTTCCCAATTATGTGATTTTGTCTTTTTGATCGGCATATTAAATTAAAAAAACATAAAAGACATGAACAATACCCTCAAAACGACATGTTATTGGAACAAACGCAAATGAATAAGACACGTCATGTTAATTTTGGGCAATTTAAGTCAGCGGTATCATGTCCCGAATTGTCAACATTAACACCCATCAAGAATAATGTTAACTCACTTCTGAATAAGATTAATCTGATAATATAGGAGCATTTTTCACTGTAAGTACATTTTTGATAACCGGTTCCAGCCGTCGTTATTATATAAATAAAAACACACACACACATATATATATAGCAACAAGATCACACCAGGTGTCATTTGAAATATGATCTACCAACTAAGACATAACATGAAGAGACAGGTCACAATAACATCTACCAACGTGTAGACATTACCCGGAATACAGGTTAATATTGTAGCTAAAACAAGGCAGATTCATTTATCATAAAGGATCTTAAAAATCAATAAAATCATAAAAAGATTTTAAAAAAAAAGAAAGAAATCAACAAGGAAAACAAATCAGATTTAGAAATTATTTATTTTCGAGTTGAAATTCCCATAATGAACGAGAACGTCATACTTTCGTTAAAAAATGCACTCTTTTTGGGTGTATTCAAGATAATATATTCAATAGAAATTCACACAATAGTTTAGAATTACCACCTCAAATGAAACCTGTTTGGATGTTTTGTGGAATGAATCACAGCATAAATATGTTTACGGTTGCATAATTTTCCCATTTAAATTATTTCTATGCATATGACATGGGTTTGTGAGTAACCTGTAATGATGTAAAATTTCCAAGTCAATACACGTACGTAGACAGTAATTAACACCACAACGTATGATTGTGTTTAGCGATAAAGGCGAAGCCACGAACATATACCCTTAAAAACATCACATGTACACCATGATAATGATATGGACTGGGAAGGCGAATGACAGAAAATATGATCTCTATGTTACATCTGGTCCGAATCATCAATATATTATTGGGTGAATATGTCGTCGATGAACCAACTACAATAGTGGAGACACAATGTGGACCAGTGGAAGGTAAATATAATGGTCAAGGATACGCATTTCGTGGAATTCCTTATTCACTTCCACCCACGGGGAATAGACGATGGAAACCGCCGATTCCACTCAACAAACAAGCTGGAAACTGCTGGGATGGCATTTTCAAGGCTTATGATTATGGAAATACATGCACGCAGAGAAACATGAAGAACCATACAGACATTATAGGAAGTGAAGATTGTCTATATCTCAACGTTTGGACGCCTACCATCAATAAAAGTGCTAACCTGCACGTGATGGTCTGGATCCATGGAGGAAGTTTACAAGAATTGAACGCAAATTGGCCAACTTACTGCCCATCGGAAGAACTGGCTCGTGACACCAACATCGTTTATGTAGGTATGAACTATCGTCTCAATGCATTTGGTTTCATGTCCCTTTCCTTGTTATCGGAGCAGTCAAAGACCAACACGTCAGGCAACTATGGATTCATGGATCAAATTCTGGCCCTGAGATGGGTTCAGGATAACGTGAGAAACTTTGGCGGAAACCCAGACTCGGTAGGTGAACCACTGCATACTTATCAAATTTATCAATTTGACTTGGGTAAGTCTTATAGGGAGACTTCGTCTGTTTATTCATTAATAATGCTATCGAACCGCCATATAAAATAGGGAAAGCATCATACTTATAAACCTGTCATTTGGTCATCGACAATGTGACTTAATGAGAAATATTAAATCATGAATATTCGACATTGGGAAAACACATATGTATCTGGAAGTAGTTCGTAAGTGTATTTCAAACATACAAATATAGCCAGCATCGTCTGCATATCTCAAATAAGTTATATTATCTCACTGTTAAGTTAAAAGGTCATAATAAAAGAATTCCGTTCTACGATGAGTTTCTCGTTTAGTTGTAAACCCAATGTCGTATATCAGGCTAGACACGCCCATCTGGTCAGGCGTATTAATAAATACTCTATGGTCAACGTGTTTGTCCATCGAAAAGCAATCTTTATAGATATAAATGTAATATTTACATTATGTGTTGCATTCGCCTATAAATCTTTAAGACACAAAATAATAGTAAATGAGATTGTACATTACAATTTACATTTGGTATAGGAATACATTGAGATGTCTCGCAAACTGACCGCCGTTCAGTTTACTGACAAATATACTGACATATTCGAAGTTACGGGTAAGAGGCCTTCGCAAGAAATTTAACAATGCTGTCAAATTATAACAGAATAAATTTAACGTTTAACATGCAAATTTATCATAAAACCCTTCTTATCGCCGTGACATACGAGATTATCAAGGTTGTCAACTTCATCTGCTTACTACGTAGCAGGAAAACGTAAATAACCCCAGAAGAAACACTACCCACCTTGCGTCGTGAAATCTGACTATGAGTTGCGTCTCTTTATATATATATATGAACAATAAACTATTTTCCATTTAAACGGTTCTTTTGTGTGTGTGCGTGTGTGTCGAGGGGGGATTAACACTTTCATTTAAAGAACAAATTGAATTTGTGACTATATAATTTCATACGATGATGACACGATGACTTTTGTTATTACTTCTGTTCTCGAATTAGAATTTCAGATGACTTACAACATATGAATGTTAATATAAGCATTGTTAGCGGATGGTATTATACAGTTAATATGAACACCATTTTGGTGACACATAAATAGAATGTTACCAAACATGTTCCTAGGATCTGATATCTGTTCATTGCTTGATTAATTGCAATGTTATCTTAATTGTATCATTGCTTTAAGGGTTTTTCCAATTATAAAACTCAATTTCGTAAGTAAATACTGAATATAAAGCAACCTTAATTCATATCAACATCAAAAGAAAAAACAAATCAAAACTATTACTTTTACACTGTAACGAAAATTAGAATAATTCCTTTTTGTATGTTTTACATGAGAAATTGATTTTCATTCATACAAGCAACTGAACACCGTCACACTCGGTATTGGTTAACATTAGACAATACAATACTACTTAAATAGCGCACGTCTTCCTTCCGCTAATGATGTTGGCAAGGTATGACGCAATGGTCATTGGTAGTGTTTACTTGAACGTTATACTTTCTAATGAAAGGAACATTTTTTATCTATTTTTATTTTTGTTTTGTTTTTTAATCCAATTGAGTTATGGTTGTTAACGTGTACGATGTTGTTGTGTAGCTGTAAGAAATGTCACCTCGAAAAACTTTTCATTGAACGTTGTTTCTTGCAAAAACCGTGTACCAATGACGGGGTTGTAGTCGCAAAACATTTAGCATCATTTTTGTACTACAATTTACTCTCCTTATACATTGCTCTTCTGGGAAATATTAAAGCGCCGTGCACTTACAACTTGGCCTTTAAATCAAAATAGCTTGTATGATGTGCAGATACCATGTGTCCCAGCATCAAAAATAAAAGACTTAAATGTTCTTTT
This sequence comes from Ylistrum balloti, assembly GCF_031769215.1. Classification (NCBI taxonomy): domain Eukaryota; kingdom Metazoa; phylum Mollusca; class Bivalvia; order Pectinida; family Pectinidae; genus Ylistrum; species Ylistrum balloti. Next base: position 39,788 of record NW_026781891.1, read on the forward strand.
ATTGTGGAAGGCAATTTAATTATGAATTGAATTGAAAGTATAGTTTCACTCAGACTTTAACTTTCTCAGTTTGGTCAATATCTATGAAACGCACAGTTATAATCCTATGAAACACATTTAGTGCTCTCTTTTCACTAGGTCACAATATTTGGACAAAGTTCTGGAGGAACCAGTATCGTTGCATTGCTGGCTTCAGAGCAAGCCCGAGGATTGTTCCACAAAGCGTGGATGATGAGTGCTTCACCGATCTTCAACAAAACATCCCATGACGCTTCACAAGATAATCTTGTCTTCTTGGAAAACACCGGATGTACAGATATACATTGCCTGTATAACCTCTCTGGCACAGAGATCACAAAAGCAGTTCCCTGGGATGTGTACCCGTCCTGGGGAATGACAGACCAATGTGACCTCCCGATAAAAGGTCAATTTGATGGCGCCGTAGCTGTTGTAGACGGTACAACAATTTTTCATTAAGTTCATCATTAACTTATTAGGCTTTTCTTTACTTACTGTAATTGATGAAGAAAAAAGTTGTGGTAGCGTATCATTTCCCATTGAATTTTATGAAATGAAATACAGAAAATGTATCTATCTTGATATAAATGATAAAAAGCTGAAAACATTCAAACAAAGAAAGAACAAAGATATTGTGATAAAGAATAGGCATCACCAAAAATCTCTGTTAACTTTGAGCAATTTATCATATTTTCGTTTCGATAAAATCTTTATGTGCCATGCTTTTTTTATGTCCACACACTTATGTCTCAAATGTAACGTTACATGTGAATTTACTTAAAGTTACATCTTTTTTTTTTCTTGTTCGAATTTTTCAGATGCCCGTTTGTTAATACATCCGCTGCTCTCGTTTACAGATTGATTAATCGATTTTATGACAACATCCATATGTTAATTGCTGATATTCTCTGGTTAGTATTCGTTGTTGTAAAGTTATGACATCTTTTAACCTAGGAGACGTTGTGACTTATCCTCCGTACCAGGCCTGGGAGCAAGGTCTCGCTATAGATGTCCCGTTAGTTATCGGTATGTATATCATGTTCATAAGGAGGTAGTGTTACTTTGAGCGAATCAAAAACATTAACTTTACCTTAACAATGTCTCGTCGATGAAATCATCTAAGATAAGCTTACCATTTTTGTGGCAAATTAAAAATCGATCAAATGATGAGTTCGTTTAATGAATACTAATTTATTGGAAATAGTTATAATCGACGTATTTATCATTAAGCATTATTCCCTGCCATTTGCCAGGAACAACTACAAATGAGATTGATTTCTATCCATCCCTTTTGACCATGAGCACGTGGGATTGGAGTGAGTACAAAAAACAGGTCAGTCATCATTTAACAACATTCGGAGCTAACCTCGATGAAGAAGCCTTGCGATTTTATCCAATCAATGCATCGTCACCAGAATATGAGTACACGAGTATGGCAAGCGATATACGTGTAGGATGTCCTACTGATTATATGGCAAGGGTGATAAGCACGGGTATGAATTCACCGGTCTTCCGATACGTCGTGACGTCACAGCCTTCGAAACCCGTTCATGCATTGGGATATTCCTTTCCTTCGTCGTATTCCTTTCATTTATGGGACATCTTTGCATATTTTGATACTATCAAAGATTACATCAAGCCTCCAGCTTCATCTGATCGGAGTTTTCAGGAGACCATTAGGCGCGAAATTCTGTCCTTCGTCCGAACAGGTGCGCCCTTTACCAAGAGCTGGCAGCCATATTCCCATGGCGTGACATCACTTCTGTCCGAGAATATTTCCGTTGTCTCTAACTATAAAAAAGAAACGTGTAAGTTTTGGTCCCAGAACGGATTGTTTTCGTATGGGTGGATAAACTGAATGTTTGATATATTCAGAATATTTTAAAACTTTCAAAATCTGCTTTGAAATATATCAAATTAGTATTGTAAACATTTATTAAACAGACTCTAATGCTGGATATCCTATGTCAATGCTTTGGTGCGTTCACATCTGTGTGCATAGACGAAGCTTGTACTATATATAATGGGGAAATATCTTCATTTCCCACTGCAATGAGTGAAGCTACCTACTGCCCAATGATTCAATTTCCTTTAATTTACAACACTGTCTTATCCACGTAATAACAAAAGGGAAAAACACATACAAGGAAAGACCGTATCTCCATTATAAACAAAATGTTCCATATTTGTATAACATTTCAATAAAGATATATTGATTTTAAATCTGTTGTTATACATGTGTATGTACACAAATATAAACCATTTTATATGTTTTCATGATGCCTTAGATAATACGACAATACTGAATACAACGATATCAATCAAAATGAAAACTTAAACGTATGTTTTACATTAGTTCTGCGTTTTAAATAGGATACAAGTACATATATTCAAATATAATAAAAGTATACTGTGATAAATAATAGACATAGAATCCTGGTATTTTATTAGATCGTTCCAACATACAAGAGACACTAAAATTCCATACATTCACATTCAACAATGTACAATATGACGAAGTTTCCTAGGGAATACCCAGGAATCATTGCATTTCGTAAGAAATTAGTTATTTCTGAGATTCATGAAAGATCAAGGACTGCCTTCAGTGATGTCGTCCGTTACGCCCTGCTTGTAATGAACGTCATCGAAGAATCCAGACCTGGTGTGTCCCTCAGCACATGGTCGCAGGAGGCGACGTGAAGTTGGAACCCGACAGATCTAGGAGCATTTCTCTGCCTATCAAATAAAAGTGTAATCTTAAAACATTTACAAATGCTGCTATTCCCACCTATCTGACTGCAGCTGTCTAGTTTTGGATGACAGCGGCAGGTAGTGGTTATAATTTTGCTGTCTATTCTTCTGTCCCCATTGCAATACTTGGTATGTTTGTTTTTTCTCTTTGATGTCTTATCATCAGTTTGTATCTAGTCTTTGTTTTAAGTTGGATTAATACAATAGGGAGTTTGAAGAACTCGAAATTTATGTGCTCAATTTTGAATATCCTCTTATACAGAAGTATTTGATAACTTCCAGTGTGTTCACCGATATATCCCATTCTAAATGAACTGAACGTCTTCATTAGAATAGAAGCTCTTATAGCACAACAAGTGGAAGACGTAAGGGTGACGATTGATCTTCCGAAGACAAATGACCAGTGTGAAACGTAGAAGCACTGACGTATGCAGTGTACGAGATGGTAAATAATCGTCCGACGTTTTCGGCTCAATTATAATATGTACATTAAGGGATAAAATAGTGTAACGAGATTGTAAACAGTTTACAGCAAAACTACACAAGAGGTTACCAATATGTTGAAGTTGATTCGGCTACGCTTTAATACTTCGTCAATGAAAGTCTTGATTGTTTTTGTTTTTTGTTTTTGCACAGAAAAGTGAACTGGGATCCAAATGCAGTTGTGAACTATGCATATGTCGTAGTAAATTGTTCATAGCCTAAACGAAATATTAAAGAATATCGTCGGTGTGTTTTGTGGCAAGATATTCCAACAAAAAAACTAGCCTACCGTTTTTTTTTATTTCGTTTTAAAACCATAATGATTTTTATAAATTGGTAAATGGGACTTATGTCAATACGTTAAGACTCTTTATACTGTCAACTCACGAAATTTCAGTCAGTCATGCATGTATCATTCTGATAATTGAATTGAACGGAAGTAGAAAATAGTATTTTTATGACTTTTATACGTCACGATTGGGGGATAGAACAAATAGCCTTATCTGAATGGATGATCAATTCCTGTCCTATCAAAAGGACGGCCTTCTCACGTAAACGAGGTGAATGTATGTGTTTAATGCCGTAAGCTCTTTGTTATGGTGCAGAAACGGTGTCTTTTTCAAAACTACCGCACTCAAGTATACTGGCGAATGCAACCAGCTCTACCCCGCCCGGTCACATCACATTACACTGACATCGGGCAAACCAGTCGCTTCTTTACCATGATGATAGGCCCCAGGAGACAGAACATACAATCTTCCTCACAGGGTCGAACACTCCAACAAAACCATTGTCAAAGGCAACATTAGTGAAAATAAATAGGTAGATAAAGAGAGAAAATATATATCTCAAATTTTGTCGCTTCTTACGACTATGCAATGGAACCAACAGGCAAAATTTAATCTTTCTCACCGTGGTACACGCCCGACGTAAAGGTCAAAAGTGAGGTAGCGTCACAAGAGACATTTTGAAGACAGAAACGATGCCCTTTCTCATCATACATAAAGGGTGCCTTTTAACTCAACGGATACGATATAGAAAATGTCGGACTCTTTTACATCAGTTGTTATTGCGTGGTGATTTCATTTTCTCTGTTATAAATTTTCCCTTTGAATAAGTCAAAATAATTCACTCCTAAACTATGATGTTTGCAACGACGGATAATTTTCTTATCAAAACACATGTCTATATTTGAGTGTGCAAAAACAAGTTAGGGTTTAATCTCAATGTGAGAATAGATATAAAAGACCAAGCTCCAATAATAAATGTATTTGAATCATACAAAAACAACCGACAAAACAAGTCTAAATTACTTGGTACTCCAAATTCCACTTATGCACCAAAATAAAATGTATGAAAAGTGACTGCAGGAAGTTGAACAGCATGCAAAAAAATACTCGTTTTACTTTTGAATTATGCAAGCAGTTGAGTTAATCTTTGATTAATTAATGTGTTGGACAAATCTGGGGGTCAAATATCTGATAATTTATAAAAATGGATATGGTAACTTGTGCAAGAAAACCCCTCAATAAATTCGAAACATCACAAACACAGAGACCGTGAAGCTTAAATTTGATTATGTAATGAAAAAATAATAATAATGTGCATGTTAGCCTAATTAAACGTTTTATGATTCTCATTTTGGATCCTAACGTTACTTGGATTGACCTAATGAGTGCCATCGTAAAGTAGAAGACGCGTACTCCTCCAATATTGTTCGATTTGTACTTCAGAACTTTTGTGAAGAGAATTTGATTCCTTTAATTGTTTACAAAACAAGTACTTGCTCAGTATCTAAGTAAAACACATATGCCTTTTACTAAGGACCGATTGTCCAAAGCCATTTCGACAAATACTCGTATGGATTAAATGACATCATATAGATTCCTTGTTATATAGTTTATCTATAGAATACTTGTGTGTTTATGTATACTGTTGTTTCACTGATAAGTCAGCAATCATGTAAAGGAAATCTGACATCGGAAGCAATATTCGAGAAAACTTTTACTCAGATCGTACAATTTTGATTCGCCAAAATTTCATTCTTCTGTTTTCAATGAAAATCGCAAAACTTTTGATCCGCAAAAAATAATCGGCCATACAGCATATGCATGTGTTTTCAGTGAGTTATACTTACATCTATACTGTATTAGTTTCAAACAACACCAGTACATTTGATTTTAATCTTTATCAAGTTGTTTGCTTTCAATCTTTATCAGCTATCTTTATCATATTTAGCGTCGGTGACGTCTATTCATACTTTGCTTGTTTTGTGTATTATCGTAGTAGTTGATTTCTGCTTTTATCCGGATCAGCTACCTTAATCATGTCTAGTGGGGACATGTACATTTATAACCAATTTGTTTCATATTACACCATTACCGTGTAAGTATCTTTGACAGATTGTTGGATACCCAGCTTAGATATAAACTATCAGATGTAAAATCAATACAAATATTGTCCATTGAGGTATTTTATAGTTGACGTTAATGATAGAACATCAGCATATCTCTTGTTGAATTATCGTTTTAGATTCTGTATGATGTAACCTCGTAACATATTTAAAAAAAAAAATAATTAAACGTTTTCTAATTCTGGTATGGATCTTAATGATCTAGATATAATCATCTTCAAGCTCTAAACTCTATACCACGTGATCAGCTAGCCAGTGATATGAAGAAGGACATTGCACTGAAGTTGACACGCGATGCTGCCTGTATTTTATACAATCGTTAAACTCCTTGCTATGCTATCCAGTGGATTTGTAAACAGCGAACCAACTGCAGTAGTGGATACACAATGTGGACCAGTGGAAGGTAAATATAATGGTCAAGGATACGCATTTCGTGGAATTCCTTATTCACTTCCACCCACGGGGAATAGACGATGGAAACCGCCGATTCCACTCAACAAACAAGCTGGAAACTGCTGGGATGGCATTTTCAAGGCTTATGCTTACGGGAATACATGCATGCAGAGGAATCCGGAGAACCAGACAGCCATTTTAGGGAGTGAAGATTGTCTATACCTCAACGTGTGGACACCTACCATCAATATAAGTGCTAACCTGCACGTGATGGTCTGGATCCATGGAGGAAGTTTACAAGAATCTAACGCAAATTGGCCGACTTACTGTCCATCGGAAGAACTGGCTCGTGACACCAACATCGTGTATGTAGGTATGAACTATCGTCTCAATGCATTTGGTTTCATGTCCCTTTCCTTGTTATCGGAGCAGTCAAAGACCAACACGTCAGGCAACTATGGATTCATGGATCAAATTCTGGCCCTGAGATGGGTTCAGGATAATGTGAGAAACTTTGGCGGAAATCCAGACTCGGTAGGTGAAAAAGTATTTTTTAAAACTCGATTGTTTTTGTTTTGTTTTTGTTTTGTTTCGTTTTGATCTGTTTTGGGCTTTCTGTTTGTTATTAGGGGCATTGTAGTCAAATCAACTATTTATATATTTTCTCAATGAAGATAGAATTACGTTTCAAATCTGACGTTTGTAAACATGTGAACTGTAATGATATATTAATATTCGTATCTTTAAAGACTCTATTTCGATTAATATTCAAAACGCTTCTGAAAAATGAAACTTTGATGAAAGGGATTAATACCACGTGTCAACGAATGACGAACAAAAGTATAAGGTTCGATTCTATTTATGTTATTTGTGATTCTCAGGACGATGTTCACAGGGTGACAAACCAAACGAAATATTGTCAAATTTAAATTTGAGTCTAACCGGAGTTCGATTCCCTTTTTTCGCTAATTTTATCTTCATTAGGTCACACTGTTTGGACAAAGCTCCGGAGGAACAAGTATCGGTGCTTTACTGGCTTCAGAGCAAGCCAGAGGGTTGTTCCACAAAGCGTGGATGCTCAGTGCTTCAGCAGTTTTCAACAAAACATCTCAAGAGGCATCCATGGATAATCTTGTCTTCTTGAAAAACACCGGATGTACAAATATCACATGTCTGTATGACCTTCCGGCTTCTAAGATAATCAGTTCTGTACCATGGGAAGTGTACCCATTCTGGGAAATGAGAGACCAAGGTGACCTTCCGAAGAAAGATCATTTCAACGGTGCCATAGCTGTTGTAGACGGTATTTCTATATCATTGTTTGTAATTTATTCAGTTAGTGTAATTTTGTTTTTAATTTTTTAAGATATTTTAAATTGTTTCAACCATTTCAACGTCCAAAAACCACCAAAAGTGTATTATTACAAACTTTCTATTTCTACAACTTAGATTTTGAATGAGACTTAAATTTTCAAAATATTACGATATGAAAACTAATCGGAGATTTCACAGATCTTTGAATTTCAGCAATTAAGGCATCTAAGTAAAACTTTGTCTTTTATCATAAAGATATTCAATTTTTTGTCTCATTTCATTGACTTTTTATATAGTTAAGCTCGAAAGTATTTGTTATTAACATATTTATATTTCTACAATGTTATGTTGTTGCCAAGGAGATGTTGTGACGTATCCTCCCTACAAAGCATGGCAACAAGGCCTTGCTATAGACGTCCCCCTGCTTATTGGTAAGTATATTACGCTCGTTTTCACACTACCTGCAACACTGAACTTGACGTAACTATGAGAAACACTGTTCCTTTCCGAAATAATTACGTATAAGATCCTAAATCGCGCAAAAGTCTTGATTGCAGACTGTTGGTAAGTCTCAATAAAACAATAGATTTGATTTATAAATTTTCAAATGTATCTTTTAAATGGTGGTGTTTTAGTTATCTGACCGTCTTTATCGATAGCTCTCCACCTCTGATTCACTGTTTCAAGACCAACATGGGATAATCCCCGGATTTTCTATACCACTCAAACCAGACACCCTCTAACATTCTACTGACTGTTACGTAAAAATTAACCAAATAAAACTTTGACATGCATTTCAGAGTAAAACACGATCAAATAAAGTAATATATATAATCTTCGAAGAATTTCAATTCCATGTTCTTTTAATCAGGTACAACTACGAATGAGATTGATTTTGATCCTACTTTATCAACCATGAATATGTGGAATTGGACCGAGTATGAACGACAGGTCAAAGGTCATTTGGGGACATTTGGATCTAAACTCGCGGATGATGCATTGGGAATGTACCCAATAAATGTAACGTCACCGGAATATGAGTACACGAGAATGGGTACAGACATTCGTGTAGGATGCCCCAATGATTTTATGTCCGGAGTTATCAGTTTTAATATGAAATCACCGGTCTATAGATACGTCGTGACGTCACAGCCTTCGGAACCTGTTCATGTATTTGGGATGCCCTTTCCATCATCTTATTCGTTTCACATGTGGGATCTATTTGCATATTTTGATACGATTAAAGATTACATCAAACCGCCAGCCACTTCCGATCGAAATTTCCAGGAGACGATTCAACGAGAGGTTTTGTCGTTCGTCCGATCCGGTACACCATCTACCAAAGACTGGCAATCATATTCGCATGACGTGACCGCACTTTTATCTGAAGATATATCTGTTGTGTCTAATTATAAAAAAGACACGTGTCTGTTCTGGTCATTGAACGGATTGTTAAATTATGGATGGATAAACTGAATACCTGTTCTGATAAAGTGATAATATATGTATTCACCTTTATTTGAGTTTTGTTCTTTTTGACATAATTTATTTACAATCCACGTTGGTTTTACACAATAACACGATCAGTGGCATTAATTCTGTGGATAAAAATCGTCCCGTGACCCAAGTAATCCGAGCTTGAATATATGCATGGTAGCAACATTATACTATAGCCATACACATTTGCCAAAAGCCAATAACAACAGCTTAAAACATTTAACACAATATCAATTCCGAGGAATTCTTTGTGCGACAAAATCCTTGGTTGCGTATTTCAAAAGCTGCGAAGATGTAAGCGAAACCATCACACAATAGGTTTATACAACAGCCCTCGAGAAATATATAAACGTTGGAAATAGTTAAACGCCTGATGATTATTTAGGAAATCATACATACTTCATGGCAAAGGGCCTTCATACTCTTAAGAAAATATTCGAACATAAATGTTTCGAACGTTTTCGAATCCTTAAAAAAAATAATCGATTTAAGATTTGTTGGTTATAAGTACAACAGACATGATACAGAAGATGATACACGCTTACCACAATAAAATTTGATATCAAATCGCCAGCTTGCCTTGATCAAAACTTTCAGAAATAGTATGAGCTGAAAGTTCCGTCTTTCTTCCGAACATTTATATTCACGCGGTGTGACTGCACTGATGTATGATGGCTTTTTGACTGTAAATGATTATCAGAAGACTATGTGTTCATTTTGGTCATTGAGTGATCTGTCATAGATAGATAAACTGAGTATACTCCGGGAACATGTACTTTTATTTCTGAAATATTCATATCTGTATTTTAAAAATGCATTTAATAATCTAGCTCACCCAGCCATTTGATCACTTCGTAATTGGGGTAGCGAGCGCAGACATCACTGAAGAGTCTGGTTGATCGAGACAAGATGATAAAGATATATATGGTGTCCAAAGTAATTGGGTTTTTTGTTGCTTTGTTTTTTACGATGTTTTAAACAATAAGTGTTTGTTGTATGTTCAATATATGGAAGAAAGTTTATATAATAAGGAAATCAAAAGATATCATTGACAAACCTTCATCGATTGAAGGCTTTTGTTTGACTTTGAAACGGCTGGTATCGCCAGGATTGTCGATAATATACAATTACCTTTTCATTTTTAGTCGTATGAAATGTTTGGTTCGTTCTCAATATTCGCGGCAACCTACATAGATTTATGACAAGATAGACTTTTAAACATAAACCACAGATCTCGATGTTTGCACAGCCATAGGTACACTTCATGTCTGATCAGTGTGATAAGCGCGTGACGATTCGATTTTTTGTGGTTTAATTGCGAGATTACAGAAATACTGAATATGATCAGGGAGATATAATTCCCTCGTGGCCACTTTCCCCCTATATTTTCAGTCATTAAAGAAATGCATGTATGATGGGCTTCTAACACACGGTTGTCCTGACATTGTACGCAGTTTAACACTTAAATACAAACTTCTCCACTAAGTGATCTAACGCCTGGCAGATATATATTGTACATGATAAAGTACACACCAAGTAATTTTATGGCTGGCCAATATTCTGATTAGTGAGCTAAATGCAAAACTGGTATTTGGAATTATGTTCACAACTGGTGTTAAAATGATATCGTCTTAATAGGGAGACATTAGATACAAAGACATGTAGATGGGATATTTTGGACTGAAATGAAGTGATCTTGATAGCGAGGTGGTCGTGATCTTGAAGCGGTCTTTAGAAGAGGTTCCACGGAAGATGAATTGATCTTCGATGTTCCCGTATACTACTAATTCTCCGAAAGATTTCATTTTTCTATAGACAAGTTGAAGGGTTGAATATATACAGGATAATTTAGAAGACTTAGAACTATTAAGAAATTTGTAAAGTTATATGGATATCAGAGGAATGTAGCTTATAACTGTCAATGGTTGTGAAAGAGACGGGTTGATTAAGACCACGCGGAGGTTTTGTGATCTACATCATCATCTCAATAGGAAATATCTCATTTTCTTGTACGTTATGAAGTAAGATGAGTCATTATTATGTTCGGTGGTTTTGTTGATATAAACAAGGTTTAAGAAAGTTACAGACTGACCAAGATTTATCGGCGGTCGTCGTCAATGACGCAGAATACGCCTACCCTTCTGGAAAACATCGTTTTGTTCTCTATGTACTGTTTCTGAGGTCATTTTACTGGTTTGCCGTCTGCCATCCTTTATCAGTATTAAGTTTCATTTCAAGTAGTTTCGTACGAGTTATCTCCCCTGGAATAGATGGACGGATCAGGAGACGAACAAAAAGGGAATGATCGTTGTAGTCAAGAACTGAAAAATGAAAAACGTGACATAAAAGTTTTATGTCGGTACAATATCCGAACATTTCAAATCTATTTTCAAAATGTTTTTGAAAGAAATTCGAACCCGACATTAAAAGAAAGAGTGTGATTTTTACAACTTTGCAAGGTGTTAACCCCTATGACGTGTTATGTCTATACTATTGTACCAGTACTAGATATATAAATAAAGCATACAACACTTTAACTCTTTATTAGGTAAGTGATGGAAATATGCCACAGTCGATATTTATATTGACTGCATGCACGTGCTTTGCGTGTCAAACACCGAAAGATGTGATTTCCACACGCCCGGTTAGATAAAGTACACATCCCGTCTGTTGATGACGTCTGCTAAAGTCGATAAGTGGCTTGCGTGTGCAGACATCAGAAAACCGTTGAATTATCCATTCACAAATCGAACGGTCGTACAACAACGTTAGGTTGTGCTGTATACGATCGGATACATCATCTCAGCTTGATTACTCAAATCATACCACAATTGGATTTATTGTGTCATTTGGGGCGAAATTCAGCGTGACCTTTTGTAGTGACCTTTTGATTTTCGCCATCTGTTGTCCATCCGTAAACGTTTTCAATGTAATATCACACACACCCGACTGTTTTCGCATGAAACCTCCATAACCAGAACTGTAAAGAAATTCGGCGATAAAAGTAAAACAAGATTGGTATTCAACAATTATCTTCATTTTCAGACCAATATATTCTATAATTTCACAATTCTATCATTTTGCATTTTTAATGGTAGGATTACTGCACGTGAGATATCAATTTTGACATTTCCTTTGATCACTTTGAATTTTCCACAACCGCCTCATAGGTTTCAAAATTTAGACGCTTAGTAGGACTGGCGAGTCCTAGGAGGACGAAACAAATGTTTGTTGCAGAAAAAAAATCATAATTTGACTTTCATCTATATAATTCTAAATTTTATTGAATTATACTGTTCAGTTGTATCTCTTGTACAATTCCTGGGAGACAGGACCAAAGAAACAAGTTGGATAAGATATTTACAATATCAGTAGAGTGTTCAAATATATCATTATTGAAATTCAAACACAATTACTTTAACCATATTTGACGTCACATAAAATTTCTTAAATGCTTAATGAGAATTCTGGTAACCGAGATGTTCTTTGGATCTATTGTTTAATTCCTAATTTATTTTCATTATACAAGTGCAACATCTTCTCCGTTTTATGTATAGGTTCATATCGATCATTTATCATGATATTTAATAATGCAATTTTCTGCCAGTATTGTCGTACACATCATAAAGATTTTTTTGCGGTCAGTTCTATAAGGTCGTGCTACAGTAAATGTATATCATATTAAGTCCAAATAATGTCACGTTATAGAATATAAAACCAGGGCAGTATAAGCGAAACCACGAAGCTTGATGAGCAAGTAATGAAATATATCGAACATCAAATCACACGAGGAAGAAAGATTTTTCCGATGAAGAGATAGTGGTTAAGAAATTTGCTCATTATCTTCATTAAACTCCATCGCCCTATAATTAATAACCTAATACTTCCCCCTTGAAAGCAGAATTGACGTCATCTGTCAAAAACGGTCTCGATATTTAATAACGTTTCAAAGATTACAGTTACGTAAGGGATAATATTGATGTAAAAAGGTTATCCTATCACAGCGGAATAAAGCTATTGATATTTCGAAAACATAATATAAAGGATTCATTGAAGGGAAGAAAATCGTAGAATATGGTAGTAATGGAATATAAGATTACAGGATGACCAGAACTAAAAGCCTTTTATGGGAGACTCGATGACGCACGTGCAGTCTCTGTGGCGTCGTTCATAAAGAATTGAAAGGATCTCTACGGCACGCTCATATAATTATCATTAGAATCTGATAATGACCTTTCTAGTCATGCAGACAAAACCAGTCATAAACAACAACGACAAAAAAAATTAATAAAATAAATAAATAAAAAATTTTAAAAAAAGCAAAATCTTAATGCCGAAATGTAAATGAAATCATGATTTAGATTCGGATTCGAAGATACCAGTGATAATTTTAAGAAAAGAACGATTTAGAAAGGAAGACCCCTTATAAAGTACCAGCAGAATAAGGGTTGTATTTGTTGTTATGTGATGGGATTGCTTAATCTTAATTCTGATTTCATAATTATTTTCTTTTCTCTTTCGACAGACTGGTGTTTTTTTTTAATCAGGCGTTGAAGTAATGTTATTGCTGATCAGTATCCATATGGTATTAATATGACAGTCAGATTAGCATAGCATACATAGATCAGTGAACCATATATACAATGTGGGATGTAGGGCTTCTGTGTTCTATGTAAATCGAAAAGAAATTTATTCAGAATTTACGCTTCAGTTGAGTTCAACAGAGCATGAAAAAAATGGATATTCATTGTGTTTATTTGAAGTAGTTTTTAATAATCAGAGTGATTTTTGGAGATCAGTTCTGGACACAGGACTTTCCTGCGGGACTCGCTCAAATTTTCAGGACCCACTCTATCTCTTAGTGATGGGACTTATCAAAATTTTGGGAATGGTGTTCTGGATAAGCCAAAAAAAAAAAAAAAAAAAACCTACAAAAATTACCGAAATACCTGTAGGTCTATAATATGGCCAGACCACAGGATATGCATCGCATATATAACTAGATACACTATTTTCCAAGGCAAGCTATTCTTTTACACACACACACACACACACACACACACACACACACACACACACACACACGCACACACACACAAAATGAAAAAAAAACATGGATTGACTGCCACATATCCCTAATATCTAATGATAGACACATTGCTCTTTCGTCCTTCAAGGGCCATATTATGACGTAACAGACAGAGGCATTCAATAAACAAATAAGGGCATTGTTGCTTCCAACAGTATGTTATGACTCCTTGTTTTTAAAGATCATGTTTGTTTCAATTCAGGCACTAAGCATCTTAACATCATTCACAACTGTATGATGTAACATCACTGACGAGGCTTAGAAGGACGAAACAGTTGTATGATGTAGCATCACTGACGAGTCTTAGAAGGACGAAACAGCTGTATGATGTAGCATCACTGACGAGTCCTAGAAGTACGAAACAGCTGTATGATGTAGCATCACTGACGAGGCCTAGAAGTACGAAACAGCTGTATGATGTAGCATCACTGACGAGGCCTAGAAGGACGAAACAGCTATATGATGTAGCATCACTGACCGGGCCTAGAAGGACGAAACAGCTGTATGATGTAAATTAATTCATTGGTTGACTACTCTAACTATAATTTTTTATTGAATGTGATATTCACTTGTATGTCTTATATATAAATACCTTCAAATACATTAATGTTTAGACCTTTAACATTTTTAGTTTTGCTTCTGAAATTTGCAAATGACATTTGTAAACTGAATTCACTTTTTGTACTGTAGATGGAAAATTAGGAATCGTGTTATAATGTTTGTTGTATTAACGCTAATTAAAAGACTTATACTTAAGTAAAACGATGCAGTTTCTAGATGATTATGAAGTCATTCTAGACTACATATATAATTTCAGTCCCTATTAAATGACAAATGAGTTTTCGTATTTGATGAAAAGGAAGAACGATGTTTCTCGGATCTCAGATATAATCAAACTTGCTTTATACTGGCTCCGCATTAATCAGAGTAATATGACGACCCAAGATCCAAAGAACAATACTTTACTCTTTAGATTTAGCGAGGCAACGTCCTAGACAACAATGGGCTTTATCTGACAATACGTCACATGACTATCAGTTCTTTTGCTTGTGGTAGGGAGATATGTGACCTTTTTTCTCTTCGGTGTTCATTACAGCTATAACAGTTTTTTTCAGTCCGAATTTTTTCGACGATTTTTGCGTAAAACATTTTGATATTTCTCTTTGAGAATTGTTGATTGTATTCGTGTCTTCGTCTATTTCATATCATATCATCCACAACATATATCGTGATAGCAGCAATGACTGTCTCTAACGAAAGGTCTTGTTTTGAAGTGATGTATCTTGTTTATCAAATGCGTGTTATTTCTACAAATTACTTTGATTCGTCTAACAGCTTGTGCACGTTTTCTGGTTGTTGGTTTTCAACGGTTTTGTACCATCTCTGCCAGGGTCTCTGTATCAGCCTTTCGTCATTAAGGCCATGGCGATATTTTTCCTGTAGCATCTTCTTCTTTCCTTCCTCTCTTATTTTTTTCCTAGTTTCCTTTGATACTTCCACATCTTGGCCTTTGTCTAAAGTGTCCGTCAAAATAAGAAAGAGTATGGGTTTTGTCTCTATCCCATTCGCAGGACGCAAAGGACTGGTTAGCAATCGACGGTGTAATGTGACCTATGTTCGGGTTATCACATTTCAGTGTGTTGGCACTATAAAAGCGTTCGTAAGTTGACTCAAGATCCTAGGACACCGTCCCAGTTGGCTGCGGATTTTGTGAGGATGTAAAATACTAAAGAAGAAGTACTGTAGGATGTCGAAGACGATTACATCAACTTAAAGAGAGTTGTATCCACTTAAAGAGAGTTGTTAATTATCTCTTTTATAACCTTTTCCTTACTATCGAAGGCATTAATGATGTTATCTGTTTCTGAGTGCAGATTTACCGCTTCGTCTAGAAAAGAATGAACGTCAGTTTCATCCAACAAGTAATATTAAGTAGACATAAAAAATTGATTTCTAATACTTATGATATATTTTAAAGTGTGTCACGTTTAGACCACTGAGTATTTGTAACGATATATTTACAATGTAATTTTGTACAATCCTGTCTTGTCAAAGGTGTCATGTGGTGATTTCACATATCCTGATTGATTAATTGATAAAAACTAAGCGAGTAATTGAATGCTTTTGTTTAAGTTTTTACGTCAAGTGTTCCATTGTGCTCTCCGGATCACATCGTCGCATGAAGTGTGGGGGCTTATGACCATGTACATATATCAAAACGAACCTAATGATAAGGACATACATATTTGTCCATATAATAACTACTCATATCAACATTTGTTCCCTTCTGTGCTCTTTTCTCGCAGTATATCAAAGAAATATACCTTTTACCTAACTTCGATATACCTCTCTGGCACGTAAGCAAGCGATATAGACATGTACGCCTTCCGACGGGTATAGAATAGGAGCTCAAAAGGCTTCTCTGCAAATGTGTCAGAGGGCGAAGCCCCGGAAGTGGGCCAGTGTGAAGTCATCCCCTCCCCTCCCCTCCCCAAACAAAAAAAAATATGATAATAAAGTGAGAAAATGGAAAGTAATTAGATCGGTATGGTTTCGGGAATACACCTGAAATTTGTATAGTATGTAAAATACATGTTATATCATAGATTTCAATACCATACCTTATAATTGTACGATTGATATGGGAATTAGAGATGGAAATCATCACGTCTTCATGAAACGCAAATATCCTTAATTATTGTCGGTGTATGAGCTGTTGAAGAATGATGGCCAATGTGAGCTATTAAATGGTTCGAAGATTTTGTCTGGTTGCAATGCAGTTGCAAAAACTATTCCATGTAACGAGAGGCTATGATAGTCTGTAAATCTTTCTTATTCTACATTGTCCCTTTTTGATACAGTTCACGAAAATATATATATATATATATATATAACGCCAAAAAAAAAATTCTAAGAGAGGCGAGGTTTCAACGATAAGATAATGTCTACAAATTCATAAAAAAAATATCTGTAAATGTTTCGAATGTCTGATTCACCGACATATCTCAGAAACGGCTAATAACAGGTCAGTCGTATCTGGAGCATATGGTAGATACGCAAATGAGGATTGAGGTTTGGATATACGTCATAGTAAGGTCTATATTTGAAGTGTAACCAGCTGCTTCTAGTGATAGACATTTGATAATTAATTAGGTTGTCCCGAACATTGATACCTTTTATGCTTTCAGAAGTGTTTTTCTTTCTTTTTATGTATGATTTATATCTATTATCTATTGGACAAACTTTTTTATTGCTGGCTGGATTGATTTTGAAAAGTGTAATTAGTCCGCAATTGGCAATCGACTTGTACGTCATCTCCAAATGTGTGGTCAGTTTAGTAACTTACCAAGAGGTCCTTCACCAAGTCTATCAAGTTATAGCGTGTTTAATTAAAATATTAATGAATGGTGAAAAAAACCTAATTAATTGTAGCTTTTCAAACATACATACGTATACAAGGCACCTATTGTTGTATATCGAAATAGATAACGGGAATCGATTCCCATGACGTCTGCGTTACCAGGACAACAGATAATACACTGCGGGCTACCTATATAAAGGAATTGTAACATTTAACACGCGCAATCTTATTATATCACAAAAGATCTGAAATTCCATAAATAGAGAATCACACCCCCTAGGGAAAGATGAAATACAAACTATCTCCTATTTTTGTATCTGTATTAGTCTCTATAGAACACAAGCGTTACCTTACCGTGGTCAGCTTGTGCGTGATCTCGTTTTATTCGTTCGTTCACTTGTGAACATTGTCTAGTCAATATATGGCTAACATCCTTTAAAGTCAAGGCTTCAAATAGATACTGTAAATACGATTAAATGTCGCATCAAATCAGAATAAAAGAGCGGAACACTCATTTAGAAATTTAAAGCATTGAAAGATGTGTGAAACCCAGGCGCCACACATTTTTGAAAACTCTTGTTCCGGTATTGATTTTTTCGAAAGGTAAATGACATAACCTTCTTTTTTTCAAAATATGGCACAACATTTTTTTTAATGCAAGAATATGTTGTGAAAAAGTTTTGTGAATAACAAGATTTCTTTTCAATTTTCGATGTGGGCTTTACAATGACATGTGAGTGGGATGATAAGAAAAATGATTTCAAAAATGTTTAAGTTTGATTTGACAGCCGTCAATCGCAAAAAAAAAAGCCAAAAATTATAAACAAAAAAAAATTCCTGAAATTTAGCGTTTTCAAGATTCTTGCAAGACGTTCATAGGAAAATATGTGAGATAGTTCTGATACTAAAACTAGAAGGGGCCGCTGTACTTGTCGTTTTGTAATTCTTATCCAAATGTCGAAATCTACTCCAACAAGTAAGCAAAAGCTTGGCAATAATTCCAAGAGTACAATTTTAACAAAAGATCTTTTTTTTCATAATGACGTTTTATTGTTAATCATTAAGTTAACAAGACATTAATCAACATGCTGATGTCATCTGTACATTGAAAATCTCAAACAATCTCCATTGCATGAAATATATGAACCAAATAGAAAAATTATCATTATTATAGAATTTATTTTGTAATCAAGCTTAAATTTTTGGGGAATGTTTATATGACCCTTGAAAAGGCAATCCAAATCAGATTCTATCTTCAAAAATAAATGAGTATATATATATATATATATATATATATTTTTTTTAACTAAATTTCTGTCCTTCCTTTTTTGTTGACGTTTCAATGCATTTGTTGATAGACAGTTGTGGTGTCGCATTTGCAAAGATGAAACGGAAGACACAAGAAAATATCACCTTTTTGAGTTAAATACAGAAGACCTAAAGAATAAACTAAACTGTACCATACAGCTGTTTTATCCTTGTAGGACTCGTCAGTGATGCAAGGACCTAAATTTCGAAGCCTAGAAAGTGACTGAAAAAATCCAATGTGATCGATAGAAATATAGAAAAGATGAGGAGGTGTACTACCCCAATAAATAAATACATTTCTTATCGCTGTTATATTTGAAAATCCAAAACGTGAAGTAAAGGGGAACATCAAGCTTATCGCATCACTGTATTGTTAACTCTGTCTTCTTGACATTCTTTTATGTGATTCACTAAGTAATATCTGTTCAACTCACTTGTGCCTTCAGTACTACAGTTATCAAATAAAACGTGTCTATCTGATGCATTCATTTTAATTAATTCAGAACAAGGTGGCGAATTTTTGATTGCTTTAATTGCAAATAATGGAAACATTTTATGACATTCAACAATTGTCGTAATATCTTACAACCTGATAATCATAATGCTCATTTAGATAACTTTTGATACCGTGTACAGACATAGAAGACAACAAAACACAGACTGATATGAATACAACAAATGCTAATTTTACTGCATATTTCTTGGCTGGATATTTTTTTATTGGAAATGTTGAGTCGGGCCCTTATTCATATTATGTAGATATTTGTAGACAATGACTCACATGAAGCTTACTTTTTGTATTGTTTAACTTCGTCCCCATGAACTGGTTAGCTTCATCTGCTAAAACCAAAAGAATGTTTTTTTTTTTTTTTTTTTTTTTGTACAAAATTGCTGTTTAGTAAAGTCAATGAGTAGAACATATACATCTCGTATATCAAATGAAACTTTTACTCACGAATCATCAAATTTTTCTCGGCAAGTCATTTATCGTGTGGTTGACATCAAAATATGAGCACCAAACAACACATTGATGATAAGACGACAGTAGTGAGTTAAGAACAATATCGAAATATTGTTATCAAGGAATTTAAGATATGCCAAGTTAAATCATTAAGGCTGGGAAAAAATAAACGATAAATCGGTAATTCGAAATCCCATGCATTTTGTACAAGGACTTTCAGACCTCAGATATTTGGTCATTGCCTTATTCAGATAATCAGCATTACGTACACATAGGTACAGGTATATATAACCTGTCGGGATGACTTGCGCCGGTCAGTGTCCTGTTGGTACGTATGTGTATGTAAACCACTAAACGTGTAACTATTATTCCACCTGTGTGCTTTTCGTCACAGAACGGTGACTCGTTCTAAAGTGCAGTGTGGCACATATTCTACAGTAAAATCTCCCGATCACTGAACGGGTTATAATCATAATGCGATTTGAGTTGAACAGATGTAAAGATACATATCTTAAAACCGTAACATGATCGCTGATACACAAACTATTTAGGTCAAATCCTGTATTAACAATACACATCATAATCATTTATGATTACAAACATTATCCAAGGCTTTGGTTTAGATATGGAACATGAAACTATATACAATCGATAACATAGAGTGAACACGAGTGGACGGAATATATAAGGATGTAAATAATTATACAAGTCTTAATGTTATACAACATAATCTGAAATAACTTCTTTCGGTGTTGAAAATTTAGTATCATGTTTCGACCT
Organism: Ylistrum balloti; assembly: GCF_031769215.1. Taxonomy (NCBI): domain Eukaryota; kingdom Metazoa; phylum Mollusca; class Bivalvia; order Pectinida; family Pectinidae; genus Ylistrum; species Ylistrum balloti. The sequence continues at coordinate 60,156 of NW_026781891.1, forward strand.
ATAACTCAATCTCTTCCGTAAATTCATACATGTAAAGTACTTTATACATTAAAAACGAGTTGTGGTATTTATGTACATTTTGAAATTTGAATTACTATTGAGAATACGTTTTGATTTTACAAGTAGACTTGAGAATGGTGTAAGGGTTATCATATACCTTTGAACTAAATTTGTTTAAAATCCGTCTGTCTGAACGTCTGACCAATATATATATATATATTTGTCTAGCTGTGGAAGTAAACAATGTGATCTGTCGAAGAAAACAATACAATGTACTTGGATGTAAAAGGATCACACGAGATATTTTAGAATAAACAAAAAAGTAACATTTTCTTGCGCATATATCTCAGCTAAAATATTGTTGCGTTTCGTAGCTTTAGATTTTCCTTTCAATAACAATTTATTGTCCATATCAAAAGTATTTCAACGTGATTCTAAAGGTCTTTTTATGATATTTAGAATACGTTCACTCACAGGACTGTTTTCATTTTTACTTACGACATATATATATATATATCAATATGCATTTCAAATTCTTAACGTTTTGAATCGCTTCTAGCTTCTCTTTAACTGGATATTATCAAAAAAAAAAAAGAAAAAAAAAACAAATTGTGAAATATGCTGGGTTCAAATTGGTCATAGTTATCATTTTGAAATTCTGTTTATTGAAAATGTACTTTTAATAAAGTTTTAAACAAAAATGCCAGCCATAATGTTTCAATATGTTTAAAATACATGAAAGCAGATTTACAAATCAACCTTACCCGGTTCTAGAATGGTTACTTCGTAATGGTGATCAGGTCAAACTGCATCTCGACTCAAAACACAATATAAATCACAAATCATCATGACAAAGATTTTTGACACATGAATCGTTATTGTCTTTTCGCAACACCTTGACCAGGATCTAAAGGCGACACAAACTGCACGTTCTTACTAGTAAGTGCCATTTTGCGGTTGTACGCACCAAAAGAATCTTCCGAGTCCGAATCTCTGAACACTACGGGTTCGTTAACACCTGAATCGCTTGTAACACTGATGACAGGTGTAACTGAGGTCACGTTGGGTCTAGCGGGAATTTGGTCCGGTAGCAGCTGAACTGTGTGAACTGTGACTTTCTGTGAATTAGAATCTGCGGAGGGATCGCTATACATAGAGTCTTCTTCTTCCCCGTTTCGTTTCTGCTTGGCTTCACTCTCCCCTATCATTGGTGGTCGAGCTTCGTTCATCATTGATACGACCGGTGGTGACAAGAAACCATTTCCCCCTTGATAGGGGAGGGAACCTGATCCTCCTGGGGGAACTGTCAAAGATTTGTTCTCAGAAACAACAGGGGCTAGATCCGTCCCCAAGGTAACAACATTCCCAACTGATTGTTGTTTTCGGGGTTTAGCAACACGATTTTTTTCAACTATTTCCCGCGGAGTCAACACTGGACTGTTTTGCTTTTTGGTTTTTAACAAATCTGCATGTTTAGATGTCGGTGCATGTTCACTTACTACTGAAGGGTTTTCCTCTTTCAAGGGCTGCATTTCCCGGATAGTTTCCACTTGTTTTGGCCAAGTTTCATCATCGCTACTAGACACAAAAGAAGGGGGTGGGTTGATCACATGGTTAGAATTGCTAGTACTGGTACTTGTGCTGTTAGCAGATGTTACCCGCCCGATTGCTCGATTGTACAAATTACGTCTATAAAAAGGGTTGGATTTATCACCGAATACGTCATCGCGAAATATTCGCCGCACTCCATCATACGAAGAAAAACGTTTTGGAACATCGTCAGTAAAGTTCAGAGGAGGGAGCTCTTGATGGTGAAGACCTACCTTGATTGGGGCCAAAGAACACACACCATTAAGAGACGGGTCCACTGGAACAAATTTCAACCGTCTGTACTCCTCATGGACACGTGCCCGCCAGTCGAATTGGGGATAGGTCCCCGGTACGAACCGTCTTGGGCTTGAATTATCGAGAAGACTGGACTTATTTTGTCCTATAGACACGATATTAAGTCTATCACCGCGGTAATTGCTGCCCTGATAAGTCGGACTTACTTTCGTTGGATTTTTACGTTTTAATCTGGTGTCAACCTTAGACTTCAAAGAAGTTTTCAGAGCCTGTCGTCCACTTCGATACGTGTCTGGAGTGGCACTGACTGATGATCCAACACTTTGTTTGTCAAATCTACGTATGGACGAAGAGCCGTAGCTAGACTTACCAGACATATTAATATGTTGTCCTTCACCTTTACTACCGCTCTTTTTCTGAAGTAGTTGTTTCCTCATGTATTCGCCAAGATCAACGGGAGGTAAGCTATCAAATCCAAGCATTTTCAGCTGTTTGTATTGGGATGTACCGACCCCATCCTTAACTACGTGCTTTCGCCGCTTCTGTTTGATGTTGAATGCGAATTGATTGTTATGTTGAGCTAGTGAAACGTCATCTGGTAGATTTGCACGTAGCACACTCTCCTTGGAAACCAGAAATGACGGGCCTTGACGCGTACTTATTGAGCTGATACCCTCCGTGAACACAGGAGCTGTTTGTTTATTGGCGTTGGGCCTATCCGACGGACGCTTTTCCGGCTTGGAACCTTTCGCGCGAATGGAAACCTTAACAGGCGGTAGGTTCCTTACTGCGAGTGACGTGTCATCCGCAACTATAGAATTGTATTGTTGTAAAATTGATAGTGCCTTGTCACGCGCAAGGTAGTTGATTTTAACACGTGCTGGCGTGTCTTCAGTGCTGGCCTTTGTGATGCTTTGCTCTGATTCTTTGGAACCTAGCAGCGTATTGTTCCCAGCAGATACTTTTTGCGACACGTTCACTGGTGGAAGATTGAGGGGCAGAGAAGCACGACTTGCCTTAGGCTCCTTTGGTACAGAGATTAAATTGCCAAGTCGTGGCAGTGACCCGTCCATACTGACAACTTGTCCGCCGTTTCCACCACGCCAGTCTGAAAGAATAACCAAATTCAGCCATATTGAATAGTTGGCAAAGTGTGAATAATATATATTTTGTAAGTATAGTTAGTTTTAAAATCCACTATATATACTGTATTATAATGTATATCAACTGTTCAATTATTGGCAGAGTACACACGCGGTGATCCCGATACCCTCACTATACTTATTGATGGAGCAATGCCCATCTCTGATCAGACTCAAAGACAATGGGTGCATTCGTGTACATCGTTATTATCAGTGAGTTATCGTGACCATCTCGTGTACATTGGCCGAGCATGCTATCAATAATAGAAATCTAATGTACCTTGTAATCGACGGCGTTACTGCGTTTGATACCAATCAGGAATAACATGCTCTCGGCGAAGCTTCTGATAGATATCGATCTAGGTTCCCTTTCAAATGACCAGGAAACCCATCATAAATATATGTTTTGAAAAAACAATGAACCATTAAAGTGTGTTATGTATCACAATCCTTTGGTAAAGCGATAGGCCATTTGTTATTTTTCACACGGACAAACCACGCTAAGCACCACTGGAGACAAGGCAGTGCAACAGGCAAGACACAGGAAACGTATCTGTCAAAGTCTTGGAAACAATTCATTTAGTGCTGAAAGACTTGCTTTCTATCGCTTAATCATCAACAAAACTTCTCCCTGAAAATTTGTCCGGTGGGTTGGACTTTGGATGCTCATAAACATCATAGACGGTAAATAGGAAATAGCTCATTCATAAATGACGTGACACATGGTAAAATATGACGTCGTGTAATGTTCCAAATATATCGGGCATGAAATTCAGGTTTCACCAATATAATCTTTCTGAGAAAAATGACGCACAAATAAGCTCTATGTGCTTCAATAGAAAGTGTGACCTGAACTGAAGTGTGAATAGTATCATAGTTTTAAAAGGTTTCAATCGGAACTGGCTTTTAGGGTCCTCCACAATATCCACGTCATTGATGAAGTGCTACATAACAAATTAGGTTAAAGCCATAAATATCTGCATCGTTGAAATCATTGATTAAGAGCAGGTACTTGAATGAGCTTAAACCTTTCGCTAATAGCATATTGAAGATTCATTTTTAAACTACGATATCAGGGGGGATGTGTGTGAGTGTGTGGTGGTGGCGTGTGTGTGAGTGGGTGTAGGTGAGGGTGTGTGTGTGTGTGTGTGTGTGTGTGTGTGTGTGTGTGTGCGAAGGTGTACTAGGGTGTGTGCGTGTGTGTATCTTTTCTAAATTGTGTAGTAAAAGGTGCTATTCGCTCAGGTGTTTTAGTACAATCTTCCAATACACCGTTACTGTAATATACGGAACGAACAATTTCGAGATTATTCTGGTTTTATACAATATATTGAAAAAAAACTTAATACACTACGGGGGTGTATATGTATAGTATATCTGCCGGATATCGAGAGATACGATCTGGATTATCCACATAATAAAAAACAATTTGGCAGTAAAGCAGATGTCTTACAGCTTGAAATTTTGACGACTGATATTTGAAGAAACCTTATTGTTTTAAAGGTACAATGACTATGAATTGGAATCTATGATAAATAATAATTGTACTTTATGAATAAGATACTTTGTATGGTGTCTATTTAATTTAAATGATAAAGTACACTCTGTCCATTTTTTCTATAGAAATTCAAATTCAATCATTTTGAATGTTGTATATGATTGCTTTTTAATTCGCTATATTTCGTTTAAGATATTCCTCCGTGACATTACTATCTTGTTTTGACCAAGATATACATGTACATGGCGGGTGTCCTCGATGAAACTAAAGACGCTTACTCTTTCGGAACGTATATATAAAATATCCAAACACATACTTTTTCTATGGCATTTCATATACTATAAAATGTTTGAGACACAGGTTGTATGAGGTAAAACGTAAAAGCAAGTCTTCAATATTGCAATCACAAATTGGTTCGTCTTGGAGTCAAAGTGTTTTCATGAAACGTCATTACATGCATCAATGTATAGCATTTTAAGTAAGAAATTCATGTGTCGTTTTTCCTACATAGACCTGCTCAACATCTGCATGCTAAGTTGTAGAAAGATCCGTGGGAACGTGAATTGATTATAAAAAGAATTCTGTATAACAAAAAGCAGACTTGACCAACCTTGCTACTCAGTATAATTATGCTGGCATTAGAATAGCTGATCTATAGTTCTTAAGAGTGACCACTGCGGTGAATGAATTATCGTATTTTGTTTTTAAATGCATCAAAATGTTTTTGGCGAAATGAGGTGTAAAATTTAAAGCCGTATATCAATTCTATGTGACGGTATACATTATACAGCAATTACTGTGAATTTAGTACCCAATTTACTGGTAATCAATATCTTAATGGTGAGCGTAAGGTCAGATATGATGACAGAGTATAGACACTGTGTTTATATATCAACCTTACTAATCGGTACTAATTAGGAGAATATTAAGTCTAGTATGGGAATACTCGCAGGTCCACCCTGGTACCAGGTTGTACAATATTTCCGGCCTATTGAAGTCCCGTTGCCATGGCTAATTTGACAGATGCATTGAATATAGACTACTGTGGGATAATGGACGTAAACCAAGGGAATCTTGTACAAACAAGCTTGATTAATAATCTGAATCTGTGTGCAATGGTATCATCATTGCGACGTTGGATAGCTCTGATGATGATGATGTTGATTATGAAACATTTCTCAATAAATAAACAAAGAAATTTGTATGCATATGGATATCATTTCACTTAAAAGTGCTTGCAATTTTAAACATATGTGATAGCAAATAAATCTAATACAAAATACACAGAAAAGAAAAGCTTTAACAAAATCGGCTGAAATGCATCAACGAGTTATAATGAAATTTTATCTTGGCATTGAATTATGAGCAAATGATATTGTTAAAGTGCATCTTTTAAAATGATATCCTGATGACAATGCATTGCTATAAAAGATTTTAAAGTTATTTGAATTACAAAAGAGTGAAAAAAAAAACAGCATGTCACCCTATCTAGTTATTTCATTATCACTTACTTAGGCAGCATATAAAGAAGTAATTTGTTGTAAATCTCAATTATCATGCAATCCCATTGTCCAGTCTCTTGTTACAAAGAGGGTGGCCTCATTTTATAGAGGACGTTAACGTCCAGGTCAGCTGACAAATTATCGTTTAAATAACGGTACTCTGTTCGTATTTCTCTGTACAACAATGTTGATTTTTTTTTATGGTTTAAATGAAATACAGTATCATTGTTGTGGTTATGTATTTTACATGTTGACTAAACGCTTTGTTACAAGCATAACAATAATCATATTATCATATAGAAAAAAATCTTTGTCCCATTTTGGGCATTTTCAAACGTAAACAAAATGTCGGTTCCTTTGAAGTAACAAGACTACCTGTAACATACCTGTATTTAAGGATAACACTTCCATATTTGTGTTGTAGGTACGTTTTGTGCTAATTCAAGTTCCCGCTTCCAAAGGCAGAATAATTGTTAAGAAATCATCACATGTTTAAGTAAGGATATCCTTGCACATCCTATGTCCGGATCACGTGAATGCCATGATATTACTTACAATAACAATATCTTCAGAGCTAAGATTATATAAATTCGATCGGAGAAGCTGTTTTTATGTCAAATGAACAAGGCATCATTATGAAAAACACACTATTTTTCCATGGATAATTCCTTATAGCCTCTGTCACCTCAGTAAGCAAGTCTGATAGCAAGTCTTAATCACAGCCTACAAAATCATCGGCACAGAAATGTAAGAAAACCTATTATTTTTGGAATATGGAAACATGCCAGGTATTGAATATAGATTTTCATAAGTGCCCGCTTGTGATCAAATCCAACTCAACAGTGTGATTATAATGGTATCGGTACGAGAAAGCTTCTACAGAAATACCGTGATCCGAGTGGAGTGTTGTGTTAAATACAGCACGCTTTAAGATTTACTGAGATTTAGATAAAGCATTAATAGTCAGCAACGGGTTATATGTCTATAAACAGGCATTCATTATCTCGCATAAACTTACAATAACCTCTACCGATCATGATAATTACGTACAGCAAAAATGGTAATTGAGCTAAATTGGTCTTGTGCCGGTAAATTGAGAACAATAACATCTATATACGTAGGCATAGGTCGTGTAGTAGTACAGTAGCAGGGTCATATAAGTAAAACATATATCGTTTGTACGTCATTAGAGATATAAAAAGTTTAATAGAAATACAGGGCCAAAAATATGTTCTTGTCTAACGCGATCGGTGTGAGGCATAGAAAGTCAAGAAATGTATTTTAATATAAAGAAATTACGCCAGGAATTTAATGCATTATACCATACTAATTCATGGAATTCATGATAAGAGTGGTGATGCCAATACATTTTGTATATATTCCTTTATCTATCAACAGGAACCCGTCTGGTATATACAGGTATATCGTTACATTAAGATATATACTAAACTTCAAAAACAAATTTGGATCTGAATAAAGAACACGCTCATACCCACTGCGAATCACTTAAATTTCGCGTGAGATTTATTTTCGCGTTAATACACGCAGAGAGTCAATCGCGAATTCAAATTTAAAGCTATTATTTGTCCGAAAATAAATCTGGATGGCATTCATGTTGATCTGCTTACCGATATCAATGTCTTGAAGAGTCCTAGTCTCTTACAGTTCGTAATTCGCAAATTTCTAGTAACTTCTAAATCAGCGTTCGTGAGTCATGTATTTACAAATATGTCTAAACAGGGAACTTCGCGAAATGAAGAATTCGTGAAATCCAAATGATTTACAGTATTGAAAATAAATCATTTCGAATCGTTGAGTTTTTCCTTTTGGTCTCGTCTTCTAAAAATAATTGTGGTGTCCGAGAAGGACCGGACATCTTTTATAAATTAGCTTAATACTTCACTAGACTCTACAGTGTCTATTTCTGAAGATTAATTAAATGATGACGTTCACTTATGTGTTATTCTAACAATCCTGTCACATAGAAAGTATTTTTTGTTTTTTCTTTGTTTACTTATTTTAAATACATTTTGATTAACGTCAAAAATTTAATTATGTAATGAGTCTTATTTTGGTCAATGTCATGTTTTCAGGATGTCTTTAGAAAAAAAAATCATTGAAAATCATAAATTACTTTAATTTTTGCCCTCCAGACAAATGTCAAAGACAGGGTTAATGAAATTGCAACGAACTAACCTAAATCTCAACTACAAAACGCGATAAACGAGAGCAAGTTATTGACGAAATACATATTTCAATGAAGAAATCTTTGAAAACTATCGGCCAAACATTATAAGAGTAAAGTGACGAAACGATCACAAACTGCAACCAACAATAATTACAGTGGATCAGGTAAACGTAGTAAGAAGCATTTAATAGCTATGCACTAAATAGATTACAGAAAAAGACGGCACCTAAACTTTCCCATCTATATCTCTGAACCCTTGTTTTCTCGTCAGCAGTCGACATCTATGACACAGACTGTGTTATTGAATTAAGTCCTTTCATAATGAATCACTGATGCTGCTATCAATAAATAAACAACAGCAATATTGGAATAAATAAACCTAAAATTCAGTTCAGTGGTGATAGGTCACACAACAATAAAGGGATTTTATTCAAGGTGATAATTAAGTGTTATAGACATGAACAAAGTCCCTTTATGTTGATAAAAAACAAATTAACAGAATTCCGTCCTCATTATGTTATTAAGTATATAAAAAGTTCCATAAAGGTAGCCTAATCATCACATCTCATTGCACTATGTATTGGTGATAATTACGTGTATATTAGTCAGATTAACACAGGTATATACAGAATGGCTTCTATTTGATAGTATACACTTCCGGTAGGTTATATGTGTTGGCAATTACACAACATCTATAATAATTGGCTCAAATCCGTATTACAAGTAATTGCACACCTTAATATATTAAAATAGTATGGCGTCCATTGAAAGAACAGGACAGTATTAAATATTTAGTCGGTTTAACTGCACGATTCAGGTCCAGCTTTAAAAAAATGAAAATTAAAATTAATTTTCATTTTCTTTTTTTTTTCTTTTCCCTTTTTGTAGCATACATAGCAACAAAAATAACGGGAGCCTGTTTGCAATATTATCCTCTTCGTGCAATTTATAAGACGTAAAAAGATAAATTTTCCAGTGTTTCAATTTGGTATCATTCTCATAGTAACTTTCTTGGACGACAAACCAATTAAAACCCATGAGTGTTATCTAATACCATGGATTTTTTTAAACATCTGTTTGTAAATTAACCATCATAAATCATTTAGCATTCTCGATGGATTGACGTTGTGCAACTCAATCTCGATAGATGGACATTGTACAGTTCAATCTGGATGAATTGACATTCCACAGATCAGTCTTCATGCACTGACATAGTACAGTTCAAACTCGATGGATTGACATTGTACAGTTCAGTCGGGATGGATTGACATTGTGCAGTTCAGTCGGGATGGATTGACATTGTACAGTTCAGTCGAGATGGATTGACATTGTACAGTTCAATCTCTGTTGATTGACATTGTACAGTTCAATCTCTGTTGATTGACATTGAACAGTTCAGTCGGGTTGCATTGACATTGTACAGTTCAGTCGGGTTGGATTGACATTGTACAGTTCAATCTGGATGAATTGACATTCCACAGATCAGTCTTCATGCACTGACTTAGTACAGTTCAAACTCGATGGATTGACATTGTACAATTCAATCTCTGTTGATTGACATTGTACAGTTCAGTCGGGATGGATTGACATTATACAGTTCAGTCGGGATATATTGACATTGTACTGTTCAGTCGGGATGGATTGACATTGTACAGTTCAGTCGGGATGGATTGACATTGTACAGTTCAGTCGGGATGGATTGACATTGTACAGTTCAGTCGGGATGGATTGACATTGTACAGTTCAGTCGGGTTGGATTGACATTGTACAGTTCAGTCGGGTTGGATTGACATTGTACAGTTCAGTCGAGATGGATTGACATTGTACAGTTCAATCTATGTGGATTTACATTGCACAGTTTTTTTCTCGGTGGAGTAACACTGTACAGTTCAACATTTGCTTCTGTTTTATTCATTGACAATAATACTATTTCAATATAAAGAAATTATCAGATGGTCCACAGCACTCTCCCGTATATAAATATATTTATCACACTATCATCAGTTATCGTCGTAAAATTAATTGATTAATTAATAACAATTAGCAGCTACATTTAGGTATATATCATAGGATTGTATATAGAGCGAGATAACATTAAATAGCTTTTATAACATGGCCATTTAAATCAATTACCTTTGTGAATATGATCCGTATTTAACTGATGATATCGATATCCCGCTTGTAACACATTAGTCACACTAACTTCTGCCAGCAGAGGCTGATCTTTAAATGCTTTGATACTTGTCAGACATATCTATATCACGAGTTTAAATATACTCACACTTTCAGTGTCAATGCATTAAATCCAGATATATGCTCTCACGGTTTGATCACAATTGTCCACTTCCCACATGTATACAACACTGGGATCATAGTGTTATGGGAAATCTTTAACAAAGGCGTTCTGTAATATATCTGTGCCTTGCCAAATAGCCAGTGATATAGTATCATATTTTTAAGCTTAATATAATAATCAGGATATAGTTTTAATATATATTTAAAAAAATAAATTTTGAAGTAAAACGAATAAAAAATAATTACTTAAATCAGATTGTGAACAAAATGACAAATAATCGTATTGAATCGATTTCTTTTTTACAATTATGAGAATAGAATTGAACAGAACTGTAGACTAACCATGATTCGAACCAGTGCTCCTTGTCGTTTCGTCCGTGACATATCTAGATGACCCCGAAACAATGGTCGTTGTTCCACCCCAGTCGTTCCTTATACACACCGATGTGCACTATCTAGTTAACGATTTAACCTGTACATACAGGGGACTATCTGAAATCTACGGGGTGGTCCAAGGCTGCTTATAGTTACATATCAGATATATTGATCACGACTCGCGGACGACAGGAGAGTTACGGAGGAGTTAAAGGGAAGTTTGCAAAATCGACATCAATTCTTATTACTGGATAAGCCTATAGTCTCTTACAGAATTAGTATTATTACAAAGTTTAAAAAAACGAAATTAATCCTATCTACAGATTTCTTTATAAGAGAAAATGATTTATCAATTTATAGAAATTTCTGTTGACTCTATATCACCAATTAAGTTTTAATTATAAAGCATTCGAACTTGGTATAATCATTGTTATAGCTTTTAAATTCTCTCGACTCGGATACTGTTTTTAGATTTGGCGCATTTTTACAACTCCGACGTCTTGGCACCAAACATCAATTAATCATATTTCCATTTATATATATACAATTTTTGTTACAGTGCAAGAGACCATTCCTCACGCACACATTGATTGTTTAAATATATTGTACTTATGTTTCAATCTGTACATATTCCTAATGCTTGTATGTATGGTGTAAAAGGCTCCGACTAATTTGGAACAATGGAGAAAGTTACTCCTTAAAAATATTGATAACGCGGTTTCTTAAAAGGATTCAAACTGGAATAGACGTCACAGGTATCGATATTATGGCGGTGGTTATTTTTATAAAGTAAACATTATATATTGTAATGTAAATATGTCATTTACTACATTTTTGTATAGAAACAGTTACAAAATATAGTATCAATCAAGTTGATATGAACTTAACGATGAAATACACAATGACGAAAATAAAAACAAGATTATTTTATAGATAAAAGTGTCTTATCCGAGTAAAATACATTTATTTAAGAAATTAACAACTTATTACAGTTCAAATATGAACATAATATATTAACTGAACACTGGAGATACTGCCTAGTTGGACATTCTAACGGAGATAGGAGGATAGTTGGATAGCTAGCTACAATCCATGCCAATGGGGAGTTAGTTTATTGTTGAAATGGTAAAACTACGTGTGATGAATTCACGGTGATATCTATATCTAAATCAGGATAAATAACCAGCAATACACGCATGTCCTTGACATTCTTCTGAAATTATCCGGTATATAAAAATTGCTACATCTGCTATTGAAAATCTCATTCGTATATGTTCGGCTACGCTTTGTGACCAAAACTTGTACATAGAGGGAAGAATATGCTAGAAAGACATCGAATCAAAATCGAACCTTGACAAGTCATTTAATCAATATGAAAATCCCACATGGATTTATCAATGTTCCGCTGTGATTAATTGTCCTAAAAAGGGGATTCTGTTTATATACTCTTATCAAATTTATTATGAAAGTTTGTAAATATTCCATACAACATTTATCTAGCACCTTATCTCGCTCATGAAAATGTTAATAACTGAAGAGCTTGCGATGGCACACTGATAAAACTGCCATGTGACAGTCATATTGTGTTATAAACGTGCTCTCCAGATATTGTTAAGTAAACGGTTTAAAATCTTATCCGTATGTTATGATGTTTACCATGGGTGTTATTGTCTAAAGATGGTAATAATTAATACTTGACTTTTTCACCTCCACAAAAAATGTCTGTTTTTAAAATATTGTACAAAATATACATAAGTGACTAACACACTTAACACTGACTGTAACTGATATAGTAGTGCCATGCTATATATATACCATACATCTGCTTTGTCATTAATGCTAAGGGCCTAATGTTTGAAAGCTAAGAAACGATTGAGGAACATCCAAAATGATCGAATGAATAAGCAAAATCGAAAAAGGGAGGTTCAATACATCCATTATTCATTAAAGTAGGTAATTTATATATATCGGATAATTGCAGAAGAATATCAAGGACATACGTGTGTTTTGAACCATGCTCTTGTCTGAACGAATTAAAGCATGACGTGTTGTTCATAAGAAACTGCGAGGACTAATATTCCATCAACAGTGTCTACCTGAAGCAATCCAAAAACCTGTAAAAATTCCCACATAAGCTAATGGTGTCTTTGTATACAATTATATAATAAGATTTAATAGAACCAGATAATGAATTATATTGCGACATGCAAAAGATCGTTCAACACATTATACACATATACTCTGATCATTGATGTGTCTGTTCTAAGTAATTGTCATTTTTTCGTATCATTACACTATTATGATACCCGACATTCTATTGCCTGAAAACTGTATGATTCGTGATATTTTGTATTACACAGCATTATAGCTAAACGTATACCTTTGTAAGCACAGATGTATTGTTGTATAATCTAATGTTAGACAGCGTCCTCCTCTGTCAATGTCAAATCTAGTGCATAAGCACCATAATTCAAAAGATTCCATACATTTCAAATATTGAGTGATTTCGAAACAACGGATGTGTCTGGATGAGGATTGGTTCAAATAGATATTTTTAGGAGATTAAAAAATCCCCATAATCTACAAGGTTATATATTACAACCTGCATTCATCTTGTGTGGGTGCTACTGGTTTTCAGTGGTTAGACTTAAGTTTGAAGATCATTAAGTCACGGAGTCGATTACTAAGATGTAATATGTATTCCATCCCATTTCCTACTCTATACTTTCACTCAGTGCCTTAAAGTTTTCATTAATTTCCCTCTATTTTCTCGTCAGCTGATTGCGATCAAAATGTCTGTTGATAGATAATCATAGAGTACCCTTTCCATCCAGTTTACACCGGGATTGTATGTTTATGCTCTTATCAAGCAAATATATAACGATAGAACTTTACGTACAAATGTGCTCTGTCGTAATTAGTTCAAATCTTAAAACAACTACAAGGATGATTTAAAACTTAGTTTATCATCATGCACGTGCGCTGATTCGTTATCACGTACACAGGAAGAGAGAAGAAATAACAAACAAAAATGTCGATAATTATCTCCTTACGAAACCGACGATGACGTCAATGACCTTCAAATTAGTCAATATCTAGTTGTAAATGGTTTAATGTTGACATCCGTAAAATTACGTTACACGTAATAACAGGTATTAGCTTATAATGCATGTTTATCACAAACATAATTTTCAATTACCATAAAACATGATAACGTTATTCATACGTTTTTTTTAATAACATTTTTTTTTTTAATTTAAATTCAATGCTTCAATCAATGAACATAGTTTTAAAAGTTATATTGAAGAAAATGTCTCCTCGCTTGATTTTATCTCTTATACTTTCAATTCGTGTACATAGAAACAGAAAATTACTATTGATCAATTATGTGTTCGTACAAATGTAATCTTTAAAAGTTAAAATATATATTGCTCTCTATAAAACCACAAAGAAACAACATTTACACATAAATCAAGCTCGTAAGCATGGTTTATATGTACAATTATAGTCAAGTAATATAATATTACAAAACGTATTTTAAGCAAATTCTAAACAAATAAGAAATAACTAGCGTAAAATATAAAATTTAACAATACCTTCAACGGCCAACATAGTGGTTAGTGTAGATATTCTGATGTGTATTGTTGTGACTGTCGTTCTCACCACATCTCTCCGGCGAGGTCAGAAAATGTCCTCTTATACACCGATATATAAACTCATAATGCCCATCCGATTTCCCTCGTAATGAATATGTGTATGATCGATAACCTGCAGAGTGGGGATTATCGTTATACTTGGTCATGGCCTAGACCTTTTCTTTAAGCTAGTAAGTACTACCTGGGTACTTTAATCTTACAACCGTATCAGGTGTGTATTGCACAGTAAGGCCATTACCTAACCCGTCCTCCGTGTCTTTCGAGAAATAAACAACATCATTATGCTAACCGATAGTGAGATCAACGAGGCTGAAATTACCCCGACGGTCATAGAACACGTATGGAAATTCGAACTAATACTCTGTATCGATCTGTGATGTTAATGAAAATTTAACCATTTTTATTATGAAAGACTTTCATGTATACAGAGTATACAATTCAACTTAGCACATAGGCATAAAACGACGAAGGTTTAATAGCATATCCAATGTACGTGGCTGATCTACACCGGATCACAGTATAGATAATTTCTCGTCACGTTCATTCCAATAATTATCTGTATCCGTCTTGGATGTGTAATCATAATAAAATTGTTCATCATTCAGGTGAAAACATCCATGAGAAACCTTAAGGTCGCTTGATTATTTCTGCACTCAGGAAATATTGACCAAGACTGTATATAAGACGAGCAATATAAATATGCCTATCAACACAAACTGATATTTATTTACATATGTGGACAAATTATAAATTAATTGTATCTTACAGTTCTTTCCTTCTTCTAGGACTCGTCAGTGATGCTACAGACCTAAACCGTGAAGCTAGTATTGAGTTAAAAAGGTCGAAAAAATGTCAAAACCCTGATAGAAATGTGCACTTATCTCAAATTCAATTCATAATTTCAAAGGATGTCAAGTTCGTGTGTATATTGTGAAGGTTTCCATTATTCGCACGAATAAAAACATATCTTGCGTTTTACGTCAAACCTCTGGATTGAAGTCGACCAGGAGTGTATACTACCTACAATCTCGAGGGACTGTATAACAGGCACTCAAGTAGTTTAGATTTAATTTTCTTTGAGAGAGCCTAATAAAACATGAACAACATTTAGTCTGTAAAACTGTATTCTATTGGTTGATAATGCAAAATCAAGAAACAAGAAAGTACGAACATGATCCAAACTCAAATTCGATAGAGCTAATGCAAACTATGAAAGTACAATTACATTCAGACACCTGAATATGTCCAAGAAAAAAAGACCAGGTGGCCCGGAAAGATTAGCGTTTTTTGCTTCATCGACGACACATGCCATATACATCTTGGTCAAGCCAATCAAGTAATTTCACGTTCTCAAATAAGAACAAGGTATACAACACCAGAACCGATATGAATACAAAAAGTATTACTAATATAACTCCGATTTCTGATCAAATCGCAAATTTTTTAAGCTCGCGTATATTTCGTGTATATTGCACCATCAGCTGAAAAAGCGCGATGTCAATGGCTTCACAAGAAAAAAGTTAGATGGATTACAAGTCAACACAATACATTTTATCATCTCATATATCATATACTGTTTGATTTGTAATACTAGCGGCCATTAACACGAAATGAAAAACCATGCAAATATTTCTACAATAAATCAAAAGTATTACCATCCCATGTTTTGCTAAAGAGAAATATGCAAAATCAATAACATGTGAAAATGTAAAACCCTTTGACATCCGCGGAAATTAGTCCCGCGAAACTAAACAACTACACAGTATGGTTTTGAGCTTTCTTTTCATTATAAGACAAACAAACTCCACAAATACTTCGCTTGATGTATTTTGATACCCTTATCAAGATAACCTGTTTGTTTCAAAACAAGACTATTTTATTTCATTCATCTTGCTGTCATTGACCGTTTTCGCAATAACATGGAAAGCCACTTAGTGAGAGATGTCAGGATGAACATTCCTCATTTGTCCTCAAACGTCTGACTAATTGTTCCTTTGGATCCATTTGCATCATTCAATACGACATAGCAAATCACAAAAAAACCTAAATAACTGATCCTAATATCGGCTACCTATATCAGCAACACAATTAAGGGTTAATGAAAAACGTTTTAACGTTGGCATACTGGATGGATCGAAGATCACTTTATCAATGGCTATTGCGAAATATGTCAACAGGGGATCTCCGGTCAGTGTAGAACATAGTATATATCTATTGATTATTTATTTGCCGTAACCTGCATGTCAGGGTTTAATTCATTCGAACTGTGGCAAGGTTAAGAAAACACAAGAGTACGTGACCTACGCATCTAAATTTGGACATTTTCGACAGCTCTCTCCTGTGCTTCAAAATTTAGGCCCTTAGCATCACTGACGAGACAAAGAATAGCTAAACAGCTGTATGGTACAGCTTTATCTATTGTGTTGTTTGACTCTTAATTGTATTAAAGGATACTTGTGTGTTTTTAGAATGTCTTGTCTTCTTCAAATGTCAGTTGCGAAGTTGTAACCGATTTTTTTCGAAATCTGTATTACATTCGCAGTTCTTCTGTACAAGGCTACGATACTGAAACTAAAACTAAGATTTTAAAATGAGTCTAGCTCAAATTTACAATTGAAAATAAGGATTTAAAATCATGTTTTAATCATATCAATTCAAAATATGTTCGGCTCATATACATACAAATCAAAACGATTAATTTTCAAAACCTCTAGTAGAAATAAGTATGTGACATGATGATTAGTTTATCATAACTAGTATTCACGATTATCGAACTACTCATTAATCTGGACTGCGATCATCGATATGTGATGTCACTGCACTTAACGTGTCTCTGTTAGTACGCTTCACATCGGTCCTTTGTCTGATGAAGGTGACATTGAAGTCATCGAAACGACACACTTAATAATCTTCTACTGGTTGTGTTATAAGAAATTTTATTGAAATGTTAAATTGAAAAGAATTTGAAAAGAATAATAATTCAGAGCCTTTCTCAAACATCCATAAAGTAGCAGCGCACTAAAGCATCCGAACAGACAAACCTTCCTTTTATCATAGATTTACAGCATAACGTTAATGATTTAATTGATTTAATTAAAAGCAGGCTGCAGTTATTTCGATCGAAAACCTTGCACTAGATAATCCCGGAAAATATCGGAAAAAAAGTGATAAGATGCTCGCTGACCTGTTCACCACACAAGTGTTTCGCAACCTTACTCTGCTCTCCTGGTAACCATCAATTACTGTATAAAACAAGATCAATGAATGACGGTCTTATGCAAGTGGTAACGAATGCGATTTTTTGTCGTTAAGTTCAGTTTGTCTTTTAGATGTGATATCGGGTATATCTTTTTGATGTTGAGAGTTACTTTCGTAAGGAGTGGGCGGAAGTACTGCTTGTTCTTGGTCTGTAAAAGTGTCAGACAATAATCTGCTAGATTTGTTAGGAAACTTATAATGAAGTCACATAAGATATTAAAGTATGTAGTACAAAAGATGTACAAGAAGACCCGTACAAGGCGCATATATGTACTCGATCAATCTGAATAAGTAATGTCACGGTCTTAAATAAGAACCAGTTTTAGAAGGACGAAACCACTTTGCATACAACTGAGCATCGAAAACATATAACAGCATAGCGTTTAATTTGCGTCTCTCAAACCCTTTGTTGTAAATCTATATATCGTCTTTCACGAATATCAAGGTATTAAAAATTGACTCAATGGTGACATATAAATGCCGTAGAGTAGGAAGAAAGATTGTGATTGTCTGAAAATGGAAAATTTACCATCGGGAAATCGAACAGCTCAGATTAAAGAAAAATGACAATGTTGGTTTCGTTATACGTGGGAATCGAGATAAGGGGATGTATTGGATTGGTGCATATACTTTATATAGACATAAAAAGGTTATCAATGTACTTAAAATACAAATGAATGACCTTGCGAGGTATTGGGTAAAGACTTCTTTCTATCAAATCAAAATTAAGTCACGAAAGTCAGGAGAGATACTGAAAGATCTTAACACCAAACCAAACGGAATCGTGGTCGACGAGACATTCCCTTTACTCTTCAGCTTACATTTCAGCTTGACTTTAGTCGTACTTTGATAAAAATGAGCTCCAGTATAATTCACAAAACAACCGGTATACTTCTATATCTGTTCACCTTTCCTTGAAATACCGGTATGACACATGCTATCCATAACATTGAACAATCATGGCCCTCTACAGAGGTGATCCATAGGAATATAGTACAATGTTTTCCAAACTCTAATTTCTTCAAAATCCGTAAATCTTTCAATTCCAATTCTCAAATATACAGTTTAACAATAAAACTATCCCTGATTAGATATTGCTTAAAATGGCAATCAGAAAACCAGCTAAGCACTTGAATGAATTGCAAGACGGGACATCAAGCATTAAAAATATTTGCCGTTTAAAAGTCAAGAACATGTATATATTTTCAAATATGCGTAAAAAAAGCTTTCGTGATGACTCATTGTCCTTCAGTTTGTGTAAACAAAACAAGATGGGAGATCTGATCGGCAGATATCGCAATCTGTAAATGGATATGATTGAACATCATTGTGCAACCACTAATAAAAAGTCAATTGAAAAGGTATTGTTGTGACAAGGATGTATAAAAATGACATGAAAGCAACAATCGGATGTAAATATACTTCAGCATGGGGCTATTATATAACGTCTGATGAAGAACGGCTTAATGGCAATCCTGTCTAGAATGACAATTACTTTGTGTGGGTAATATTGGCTTAGAGCATTTTCTGTCGATTTTCTTGCTTTATATATAATTGTACCTAATTGTACTTCTTTACTATGCCAAATCTATTTATTCAAAATCTTAGATTTTCAAATATTTGAATATTGTCAATATATATGATTTAATTGACTTGCGTACCCTCAATCACCAAGTCTTTTACAAGTTCATGTTTCTACCTCATAAAGAAGTCAAAACCGAGGCCTCTGTTTCTATACACTGTAAATCACGAATAGTTTCTGGACATAACTCTTTAGCTTCTACAGATGTATTCGCGAGTACATAATTTCACGATTACAAGTGAGGTCAGCACTGCTTATCGATATATTTTTTTGTTATCTCGCGAGAGGAAAATTGAGGTTATGTAACTATGAACAGAATTGTCAACAAGCTTGTTTACTGAGTTCTGATTGTCATGAAATATTATTAACCGCCTTGGGTCAACGTTAAGGTCGCTCATTATACAGTGTACATGACGTCATTGTTTTACCAACTTCGTTTTTCTTTCAATTGCCCTGCATCTTAAACAAGTGTTACCAAAATTGTTAAAAGATATCGTTGAATTTGAATTAGAATAAAGATGTTCGTTTCCCGAATTTATCAAATATAATAAGTTTATTTTACTGAGATCATTACTCATTTGTCGGTAATTCATCATATATGCATTCTTGGCATACATTCACATTCGTTTTGGGAGGACTGTATTTCGCCCAATCGCCTTGCTGAATGAAACAAAACAACGGAATACTATTAAACCGTGCCTTCACATCGTTTGTAGAAAGTGATGGTACTTTTTTAATAATGAGTAACACCGTTAAATATTAGATTAGATTACGCATTGCACGACGAACCATTTTCACTTACTACAAAAACAACACTCCAATGGATCTTTCACCACTCTTCAGTGCTCTCTTATAAAAATCTTCTGCTAGAATATTTACTTTTCTCTCCGAACACCACCATATCCATTTCAAAACTGGAAAAACACTTTCCTTCTTTTGCGATGAGAGATTGCATTTCCAAAAAAAGTTAAAGGTTGTGAACTATACTTTTGTTTGACAATGCCATCGTCGAGTTTTGTGGATATCAGGAAAGGTTATCGATTATGGGAACAAAGTTTATCTCTCTCTTGTTTGACTTGTTCTTGTTTTCATGCTATTCTGAATTTTTCGAAAAGCTTATCAAAAATGTCACAGAGACCTTGCGAACTACTTCAATTTCACTTTCAAATATAAACTTATGACACCGTTTCTTCAAATAATGAGAAAAAAATATTTGCTATTTCCAATGTAAAGACATTGTATCTACAAGACTTAGTAAGAAAGACAGCATAGACTCTTTTGCCCCGATATTTTCTTGTAACAAAAACCAATATAGACAACGTTCCACCAAGCTGTAGTAAAAACATGATTATTTCGACTTCCCTTTTGTGATGTTTGCATTTCTTGGTTGCAACATTCCTGAATCACCAATCTATGATATTTAAATGTTACAGTTTAGCTGATATTCATGGGCCTGTTCTTAAAATCACGATTTTCTAGCAAGATGCCGACAACTGACAGACAATTTCACCACAGCGGTTAGAGAGATGCAAGTTGCTGAATAGATGAGGGAATTTTACGGTCGTCATAATAATGAATATTTAATATCTTTGTATCATATATGCTGGGCGTGTTAGCATGCCCAGTGGAACCATTGTTGTTTGCCTTTTTCACAGTTGGGAACGTGAAATTATTTTCATGGATTGACCAAATTGAACATGGTGGTGTCGTTGGTGAAGCAGAAGATGTTTACCCTTTCGGAACATCTATTCTTATTCTCTTTTCCATGACTTTTTGTGTAAATCTTTGGTCATCGTTAAATCAAATTTGCTTTTGCATGAAGATTTTGTGAACATGGCGACATTTTCATAGTTGTTTCTAAAAATGTGTAAAATAAAGAACAGACTGTTATTTCTTTATTTCTTCTTCTTTTAAAACACAGCGAAGATCTTTCATTTTTGAAGATGAATAATTTAAATAACACTATGTCTTTCATGGATCTCGAAACTATTTTTAGGAATCATATTATATCTGAACGATTGTTTCATAGATTATAAGAAGAGGGAAATAAAGGAAAGAAAAAGTGGCATATGTTTTTATTTCTTCCTTTTCAATTCTAACTAATTTTATCATAGTGTCGGCTTACCTAGTTTATTATTTACAATGTAGGTAAATGCAAAGACTGCAAAAATGCATTCTATGAAATACACCAGATATATTTCTCAATCGTTTGCTTACCTTAAGACCTCTCACCTACATAAGTACATCTAGAAGCCCACGTTATTGCTTTCCTCAGCAATTGTAATCCAAGAATAGTACCTGGCGGGACGAAGCCAAAGTTGTCTGACCAATACTGCACAAAGGTATGGCTTTAGACGTGATCAATACATGTAACACCACAGATACGCTGTAAGTAAACAGGTAGACTGTAAGGCTATCAGACACTCATCGACTCTACAATACTAACAGCAGCAATGATATATACATGTAAGTACTTCATGTTGATATGGCAACCGTCACATCGTTATCCAAACACCCTTTATACGTTATGTCACAATACGAGATATCATCCGTTTCTACTGTTGAATTCCATTTTTTTCCTCTATGTTCTTTGTATTCTTACAAAGTTTTATGACGTCGAATGGTGAGGAAAATCGTGTCCTCATGCTATGAACAATGGCTACCACACAGACGAGAATTAATCGAATCTTTCAATTGGAAAAAAACTGCTTGTATTGAGATGTTTTGGTGTGATTTAATTAAAAAAAAAATCGGCTTCCGTTTCACTAACGAAAACTTCAACACTGTAAGAACAAATTACTATTGCATAAGGTCATAAACCTTAGGTATGTATACAGTTTCTTTATCTGGTTGGTATGTTAAATTCTACACTTCACCATTCCTATTATTGTGTTTCTGATAACCACCAAATATGGCAAAGTAAATGTTAGCTTCGTTAAAGCGATTCATTCGAGTATTGTGCTCTTTTTTGAAATATCAAATATTTAAAGCTAAACTTTCTATCTGATGTTTAGCATAACCTATATTTCAATGACACGTGTTTCTAGCTCGTTGTAGATTTAATTGATTTGAGAATCATTTATTCTAAACTGTAAGGTAAAGTAAAATTGATCCAAATAAGAATCAGAACTCACTATAGGTTGCAAATAACGGGACAAATAAACGCTTATTCAACAGAAAGGGCTTTATGGCATCTCTACGAATGACGATAGCGAAACAAAGCGTTCCGCGGGAGGCTATATATTTCCAGTAACTTGTGCCTCTTCTACAATTTAAAATGACACTATAGCAATGAACAATGTTACATTCCGGTATTCTTATCCCTCATTTACGATTTATGACAATGTCAGATATATTAACTTCAGGTACATTAAACAGTGATTGGTTTGAAATATAACTGTAGCATTTACGACGTTATTCCAGTAGAAAACCTTGGTTACGTCGTTGTTTGGTCCGAAGCGTGCCCTGTTGCAGATAACAACAACAACTAAATTAGTTCTTAT
Organism: Ylistrum balloti; assembly: GCF_031769215.1. NCBI lineage: Eukaryota > Metazoa > Mollusca > Bivalvia > Pectinida > Pectinidae > Ylistrum > Ylistrum balloti. The sequence continues at coordinate 83,000 of NW_026781891.1, forward strand.
GATAAGCCGTATTAAGTCATTTATGTAAATATATCATGCAGTCAATAATGGCTCCAGATGCATTAAAATATAAAATAAAATATAATGTATTCAAACGTAAAATGAAAGTAGGATTTCCATCAGGTTTTATCATTGAATGATTCTGGCAGTTGCCTTCCTATGAAATGTAATGAGAGATAGACCCTTTAACAAACACACATACATTCACAGTGGTTGGTAAAACAAGAGTCACGGCTGTAATTATGTTAATAATACTACTGCTAGAACATGCTTCTTTAAAGTGAAACGTGTTTTTTAAAACGATAAACGTGTCCTTGATAAATCTCTACATGTGTTTGTTTTAAACAAAATGTTTGTAAAGAACTTACAGATATCGGAATGTAATCGTAAAGTAAACTCGATGTACAATGGCAGCTTGGTGGTCTGTATATCAACGACAGTAATTTCGGTCTGAACGCAGGTTAAGAAAGATTTGTCAGCTTAACCGTATATAAACCGAGATTTTCAATTGAGCATTTCGTCTCAAAATTTCAAAAGAGGTTTTATGTCACTTTCTATTTTGTCAGTCAATATCATTCTTTTAATATACGATGGATTCTTCAGAATAAAACATACACGTGCATAGATCAATGTCAGCCGAGAAAATTCCATGTAGTTTGCTATGCTTTATTAAATCGATGTTATACTAATGTCAGCTTACAAATATAGTTTTCGATTGAAAATAAAATTGCGTTAATAAAATGCAATATATTTCTCCTTCTGTTGTTCATATGAAATAAGTAGGTCATTACAAGAGACATTGCATCGTAGTTTTAACTATATCACTACCTCCTCATCATACCTAAACGTGGCATTCGTTTTTCTGTATGTATTTTTAAAGAGTTTTTGATTAAGCGAACTAAGGTGTCGACATGCTGACAAGTTCGATAGCTGTTAGATTTACTTTCGGCTTTCAAGGCTTTATTAAAAGTTTCAAGATCACTTCTCAGTGATTAAGTACTCCGAGACCAGTTACACACCACACTAAATGATCGTTATAATTTCAGGTTTTAAAATACAAAAAAAAATGTTTCCCTATTTGCTCTGATATTCAAAGTGATTATTTTCTGACATTAAACATGTAGATATATTTGGTTGTGTAAACACTTATGAAATGCTTTGTTTAATAAGCTTTCATATTGATAACTATAAGTACACTTGTACCCGGTCCTGGAGACTTGTTGTATCAAAATGACACATCATGAAATAATTGACTGATCAGCCATTTGCTCGAAATCACTAAAATTGTAACTACTTATTGAATGTTCATTTTAGAATTTATACCAACACATTCACAAACACTTGTACCTGATCTCAGGATTGGCTCTAACGAAGATCCTGTACATGTACATTACTTCAACATATAATCGATGTCTGAAAAGTTTAAAGTGGCAGTTTCCTGGTTGGCACATAATTGTGAGACACGTTACCTTGACCAATTAGGCCTACCAATAAGCTTCATAATAAAATTCAAACTTTAGCAAAACTTTTTTTCACGCGATAGATTGAAACGAAAAAAAAAATATTCAAAAACTTTTCTGATTAACGTCACTCGCAAGAACATTTCTGTTTTAGGATAAGTTACTGATTATGTGTTTATGAAAAGGATAATGAAAGTTGCGTTTAAATCACAAAACTGTTGTGACATTGAATTATAATCTCTTTTCAGAAATATTTTCTCCTCTTCCTAATAAGGTTCCAAATGGTATTTATATTTTTCTGCTTTAGACGTAATCTGACCCAAAGTTTGTCGAGTCTCATGCGTTCACAAACAACCAGGGCCATTTGAAGATGGCGTCTACAGATGACGAGGCCTCTGACAGAAGCTTAATTATCAACCATCACACCGAAATGACGTAACTTGGTCACAGTAGCATGACACTCCAACCGGTCACATTGTACTGACAGCGGTCTAAACCGTCCGTTCAATTTGTCACGTGGCTCCATTTTGAAGATTTCGTATTTCGCTGCTTCAGAACCGGACGTCTACCTCACTCATTTGCGAGCACTTGACACTAAGGTCAAAAGTGCGAGACTGTCACTTATTTGCGAGCGCTGAACACTAAGGTCAAAAGTGAGAGACTGTCACTTATTTGCGAGCGCTTAACACTAAGGTCAAAAGTGAGAGACTGTCACTTATTTGCGAGCGCTTAACACTAAGGTCAAAAGTGAGAGACTGTCACTTATTTGCGAGCGCTTAACACTAAGGTAAAAAGTTAGACTGTCACTTATTTGCGAGCGCTTAACACTAAGGTCAAAAGTGAGAGACTGTCACTAATTTGTGAGCGCTTACACTAAGGTCAAAAGTGAGAGACTGTCACTTATTTGCGAGCGTTTAACACTAAGGTCAAAACTGAGCGACTGTCAAAACAGACATTAGAAAGAAAAAAGTCAACAGGAAAAGGGAAAAAATAATTACCAAAAGTTTAGTCGCCTCGTACGATCATTCAATGAGACAGCAGGTACAATTCTTACGCCCTACCTGCAGGCAGCAGTGTTTTTCAATACAGAGTGCTTCAATATGTAATAAACAGATAGAGTCTTGGTTCGCTATTTACTTATATATATACTCCGTATATATGGATTGCAGAAATATTTATAGTCCTAAAATTACTCTTGAAATTGAATTTAACGGTTGAATAATATTCAGACTATAGTGAAAATAGATTAAAATTTGATGCCAGGTTCATGCTGATATCATCATTTTTATGAATCCTACAACTAGGGATATTGTATTGGAACAAGCAGTGCTACTTAGGACTTCCGATTTTGAAAAATATATGCATCGCATCCGTCTACACTCAGCAAGCAATTTCTCTTCCTGATATTTGAGGTTCTTAATGAAGTATCAGATCAGCAGCACAGGATCGATTTTTGAAATCAGCTTCAAAGACATGTAAAGAAATTGAGAATTAAACATAGCTTTTAATATTCAGAAAAAAAGACAGCCTTGGAAAAGCCCGTAAATATGAAGCCATTGTTTTAATGTGATGTTTACGAAGAACGCCGAGTGGTCAGCCGCACTGAGATACATTGGATCGTAAAACATTCCCAGCATTGTGAATCCGAATCAGCTGGTTTGTAAAACTGTTTGCTCTACGTTTTGCGAAAAATAACAAAAGGAAAAAGGCTATTCCTCAACGACAAAAATAGCACCACTCGATTGTCCTTAAACAGGTCTCATCCATGATTTTTAACATTTGGTAGGATTCTTTATTTGGTGACTATACAGCGATTGGGATATTTATATATATGAAATGTTAAAAGAAAAAAAATCAGTCATTGTTATTGACAATTTTTTTTAAATAACGGCTGAACATGGCTGAAGAATTAGTCAGTGCATTTCACTGATAAAGAACTAAGCCATTCAATGTTGTAATTCACTGTTTAGCTTTACGGTATCTCACCCTAAATCATGAAAAGGTGTTATTCACTTGTGTGTCTTTTGTACAATCTTTGAGGTATCTGCATTGTACCCGTAGATGCAATGTGGAGTCGTCAGCAGTGTCTAATGTGTATCATATTAATCAAGTAAAAGGTTTGTGATCAAATTCTGAAACCAATAATCATCATTGCACTATATAGCATATCAGAAAAGACAGAATGACACAGATTATAAATAAAAAAACATACCACAATACTATAAATATACTTTAAAACGTATTGATAAACACGTGTATCAACAACAGTTGCTTTACAACGTATCAAAACTGTAAAAACTGCAATTATCTTTCACTGCGAAAATACTTGTATACAACTAAAGCTAAAAATGCGTACCTTGGTATTATAGTACATATAGATTTGAGTTGTTGTCTTTCTTCATAGTTTCTATATTTGGCATCACGACCATGATTAAGTTCAAAACCTTAAATGGTATTTTCCTGTTTACCATCAACACGTCTGAAATAACGAAAGACCTAGTTTGCACAAAAGGTCAAAGATGCATATAGAAACCTTAAACCTCATAAGGCAACTTAATACATTAAGTCAACGACGCAGAAGTCCAATCTCAAGTATGGTTTTACTTACTCACTAGTCTATAAAATACATATACTTCTAACTAACATTAACTCGTGAAATTGGTAGAAATGAATTGAAATATCTTCTTGGATATGGAAACTAAATTGTCAAAGATGTAAGTAAACACATCATGTTACAATTTTGAAAGCAATTCCATAAATATTCTATGGATTTCGTTTTTATGTGAAAATACTATGAAGGTATTTCTATCTAACTGGGATAAGGCAGCCTGCATGGACTGAACATGTGCTAAACCTGGAGTGAAAATTTAAGATATTACTGATTAACGTTGGCAGTTTCATTGAGGTTTTTGTTATAGGCAGTATCTGAGCATCGTTATTTATTCAAATCAGTTGTAAATACATTATTTATGATTTATCATTACGATTGTCTTTGTACAATATATTATGTAGATTACAAATTGATTAGAATTAAAAGAGTACTCGTGATTTGCCAGGTTTTGCATCCATATATGTCTCGTTATTCTATTTCCAGTATGTTGGAGATAAGGAGTATAAAAATGCATGAATTCCATAGTTTGAGAACAGTACTGAAATTTCTACCCTCGGAGGAGATTTCAGTTAGTCTAAACCCCAGCAAAGCCTCGGATTAGATTGTTATGAATTTCCTCCTCAGCAAAGCCTCGGGTTACAGTCTCGTGAATTTCCTCCTCAGCAAAGCCTCGGGTTAGACAGCCGTCAATTCCCTCCTCAGCAAAGCCTCGGGTTTGACAGCGGTGAATTTCCTTCCCAGCAACGCCTCGGGTTAGACAGCCGTGAATTTCCTCCTCGGCAAAGCCTTGGGTTAAACAGCTATGAATTCCCTCCTCAGCAAAGCCTCGGGTTAGACAGTATAGAATCTCCTCATCAGGTAGCGATTTTTCTTCCCTACCTTCAAACTAGGGAAAAATCTTATTACGCATTCACACAATGCTCAATTAACCGATATGTGCCTGAAAAATGTCGGTCGAAACAATATCCGTTCTCTTTAATAATGTTTTTTGTGCTTGTTGCCGTCATTTCCTTGGATTTTTTTCGTTCGTAGGAAGTTAAGTCTGTGATTTATGTTTATATGCTTGAGACATATCAAGCTATATTTGATGAAGTCTTCAAATCTTTACATTCCATTTATGTAAGTTACGCATGCATGTTTATTGACTTACACCTGTCTTTATACTATATTTTTTATTTGTCTTATTTGGTGCGATACATATTGTTAACGCTAATAACATTAATGAGAAATAAGTGATATTTCCCCATTCCATGAACTGATTCAAAAGGAATCCACTTATACCATGCCAAGTATGATTGTCCTAAATAACCTCCTACATTTCAACATTTTAGACCCTTAGCATCACTTACGAGTCCTAAAAGGACGAAACAGTATTTATGATATAGTGAAATTCCTTTATATTCTCCCTTTGTCCGAATATAAATTAATTACTTTCGAAAGAATAACTACAACACAATGAATGGAGGGATACTCGCTTCTCTTTTAATTACCACAATTCGTTCATACAACTACATCAATGTCAATGCTTTTGCTATTCTGTCCATATATTATACATGTATATTCACCAACTTATAACAACAAATGAACACAACACCCCCAATAAAAAAACTGTAACAGATGCACTCATGGCATTATTTTTTCAAGTTTACACGTCTGAACCTGACGAGTAGCGAACGTCGAAATGACCTTACCCCACTCTACCCGTGCGCGCATCACGTGCTAACCGACGATACCCGGAAATTACCGGAAGTTAATTACATTAATTCATTCCTTTACTTTACCTAATTTTGAACATGATACATGAACAAGTGCACCGTCCCATCCGGATTTTAACATTTCTGTCTATCATTTTGGATATTAAGGTTATAAGCATCACTGACGAGTCCTCGAAGGATGAAAAAGCTGCACGATGGAGTTTAATTCATTGTTTGGCTCTACTTTATCTAACTCGAAATTTCTTTTAGAAGGCTATTTGTTTGTGTCTTTTTGTACAATCTTGAATAGGTATAAGAATATTTTATTTACTTGACTGTGTGTCTTTTGTACATTTTTTTAAAGACGGTTATGTTATCTCGGTTCAGGTTTTGAGAACGTGACATTTATTTGTTTAATTGAAAAATACCAAACTGCTGCCATTTGATGCAGCTGAAGACGCTTGCCTTTTCTAAATTTCTAAAACACTTATACTGTTATTATCTGCCTTTTCGGGTTTTTTTTTTTTTTTTTTTTTTGTATTTTACCCAAAATGTATCGATATTGAGTAAATTTGCCAATAAAAGATTTAGGATGATGTCAAAAACTGAATATTTTCATTTTTGTGGTGCTATTTTGTGATATGAAATGGACATGTTAGTTTGGTGAAATATTCTGATTCCCACACGTTTGGATTCTCATATAACATCCATATCAATAATATACTTACACATCATCACATGAAATGTTTTATTTGGTAGATAGTTCAACCTCCGTCTGTTACGATTTTGTACTGACAGCAGGCTGTCACGTGTGTGCTAAGCGTTAGTAAGTTTACTTCGTTTTACTTAAGTTTAAATAATATTGTATTAAATCTCATCTCCTTTTGTAACCCGACATACATACTCCAGTAATTGTTTAACGCGTACCAGTTATGCAGTGTTAGTCTGTCAGAGTTACTTCCCTTTAATAAACAAAAACTCTTGTTTACTACACCAACCGAACAGATATGTTGTAATATCGTATTTATTTCATTTTATCTTCTTTCTTTTACTAACATTTCTGATAATTTGTTTCTAAACATCAATAAAATAAAATCAATAAAAAAAGTATTGTCCTGGTCTAGTTTTACAACTAGTTATGTTTTTTTTTTAAACATATGTCGTTTTAAAGTCATCACGGTCACTGTACTGTTTTCCTTGCAGCTTTACACATATACACATGTTCGGCGTTTTGACAAATTGCTAACAAAAAGACACATCAAAGACACACAGTGGATTTCTACTGTCCTTGTTAGTTCATATTTCAATACTAACTATTTATAACTTTGAGATCAAAAGTTAGTCATAGACCCTGTATGAAGAAGGGAGACAGGAAATCCAAAGTAAATTTAATTGCGTGATAACACTTTCTGTAGCTATTTATATTGAAATGAAACATTATGATAAAAAAAATACCGCTTATTTAAATATAAAGTGAATCCGGGAATATTATAAATTAACTCAGAAATGAATTTTCCCCACCGAATCGTTGCTTTTAATTTGAACCGCAAAATAATTATTCACATAGTTAGTCAGACACTTATAAATATTCTGAAACGAAAACATCTCTTTCGATCATTATTTTCATCTGTGTAGATATCCACAAAACTTACCTTATATATATATCTACATTCTGGGTGTCAGATGATACAGTTAGTGAAGTACAGGTATCACTGGGCGATGTGATGTTTCTGACTCCAATGATGTAACACGTGTATTTAAGAAATGCGTGTAAAGAGATAAATCATGACAAGACAAGACACTAAAAGTTTAACGTATTTATTACATGATGTTTTGCATGATAGAATAAGTTAAAATATACAAAATAAGCAGCTCTTCCACGTGTATTACAACACATACTACATAAATGCAGTTCAAACCTGGCGGTACACACAAATAGGACCGATAGGTCACGTGCAGTTAAAACCTAAAATTAATCATTAATATATATGTATATCACAGAAGACTTTGGGTTTGGGTTTTATATACAGGTATATTTAGAACATAATACTGATAGGCTGATATCACATATTCTGGTAAATATGTTCAGTTACATTGACAAGTGACTCAATATTGAATATTGTTTTGACTTATCACTAAAACAAACGAGACGTGGGAGCATATTATTCCAAATGAGCATACAACAGGTTTTATATTACTCATAGAATCACGTACGTGTGCGAATCGGGTGTTAAAAAATTATGGTAAATTTTATATCTAGAATTAGTAGCGAGTCATTTAATATATCAAAATCATATACGCGTAGAGTTACAAGCGAGTGTTATGAAATAAGTGTTAGGTATCTAGCTGTGAAAGCGTACACGGCAAAACCGATTCAGAATACGTTTCTACCGTAATAAACAACTTGTAAAGCAGGTAAGATTGACAAATTTCTATAGTAAGTATTTTGCTAGTTTGGGCTATGTTTTAAGTGCACGTAAATACTGGGGGTATTTTGGGCGTATATTTAGATCTATGATAAACGAATAAAGGGGCATTAACCAAACTTTGTAAGTTATGATGGTACCACGTACATTTGTATATTGCTTAATAATTTTACATTTTTTAAATTATTTTCTACATGTGACATTCTGTGTAACAGTGTATGAGCTATGACAATTGAGTGATTTAACATTGTGTTAAACTAGATCTAATATGGCAGCAAAACAGTGACATATTTAACGCTGTAAAGTGTGGAAATAAAATACGGGTGAATTTTACAAATCCCATTTACTACATAGATAAATATATACCAATATATACTTATATTTCTTTCTTTGCATTAGAAATATTTTTAAAATGATTTAATTTCATAATACTAAAAACGAAACTATTTGTGAGAAGGAAAAAATAGCGAGAGAGAGAAACGAGTTGAAATATTATACTTTAACAGTGTTTCGATTCTCAAGGAAAAATGAATTTTGTAAATCAACATTACATTCTGAAAATGTATATACTGACAATTTACGGAAATAACGCTGAAACGTACACTATCATTATCAGTCTACTTTGAATTGTTGATGATCATTTCATAAATGAGTTATCACAAATACTGACGATGATTTGGTGTAATGTGTTATCACAAATTCTGACAACGACTTGTTGTCATGACATGAAAATACATACATACTTAGTACTATGTATACCTATTATTTTTTTCAGATAATATACGGGAGTTGTCCCCCTTTACAAACAAAAACTATCAACAATTAATTGCATCTCTTTCAAGGGTCTACCGTTAATATACACAAATCCCCCGGATTTACCTTTGGTCCAGTTTAAGTATCGAGGTTACTAATATAGATATACGTTCATTGGCCTGATTTTTGGAACACATGTTACTTATACGGTTGAAGTAGGTATGTGTACTTGGCCAGGAATTAGCCCAGTCGTCTGGTGTACATCTCGGTAACTGAACTTACGATATAGATTATTAATCTGCCTCTCCATTACACAAAATGACGTTTGAGAGTTTTCAAAAATGAAATGAATTCGCATTCCTGATTTTCATGAATTCACTGGATCATGAGTGCCCTCCCGCTGAGAAAATATTATCTGTAGCGTTTGAAGATACCTAACACGTAAGCACTACACAGTATTCAAAATGTTGATGACTACTCGTTCTTAGCAACATCGCTCGAATCAGTGTTTTCATTCACTTCTTCCTGGATTGTCTTTCCTTCGTTGCAGTCGTCTTGCGAGTAGTTAATTTCAGGAGTCTCTCCTGGATCTACAGGAGTATCTGCAGGTAGCCTCGGTGTTTTGTGTATCGTTGACACTGATGTTGCAGCATCTCTTTTCTCTATAATTTCTTCTGCGGTCTCGTTATCTTTGCTTTCTTCATTACCACCTGTATCCGCAACATCGATGCCCTCCAATTTTTGCTGTTCGGATTCATCACTGACCTTTTCTTCATGAATTTCCTCGGATGACTTCTGTTCAGGTTCGTACTCTTTTGAGTCTAAAACAACCCCTTCCGACTTTTGTACATTTTCTTGAACGACTGCCTCTTCCAAAGGCTGCTGTGATATTTCAGTGGTATCTGTCGTTTCATGTTGATTTTCATCAGGGATACTTTCTTCCTGAGCATTCACAGTACCGTTTTCATTTTCTTTTGAACAATCAGTAACGTTTTCTGTATGAGAATGGTCGTTGACATATTCTTCATCCTTTACCTCAGCTTTTTGTTTTGGATCGATTTGTGCATCTGATTCAATATCGTTAGCACGGAGCTGTTCCTGTGTGTTGCAATCATTTGTCTTTAAATCCGGTGTAATGGTCAATGCTCCATTGCTGACTACATCCAACCTGTCCGGATTATAAGTGGAACCTGCCGCTCGGTCAACTAATTCCGGCGGGGTGTCATTCATAATTTGTGGTGATTGAACGGGGTATCTTTTCTGTTGTTTATTCCTCGTATTAGGACTAACCTCCGCATCAGACTTCCGGTTAAACTCGACACCTGATTTCCGGTTTATAACTACCTCGCCAGTCCCGAACTCCAAAGATAATGTAGGAATCTCTTGTAAAATATTGTCACTAACAGCTCTTGCTTCCTCTGAATTCACTGGCTTCTGTCTCAAAGATTTCTTAGTAATCGTCTTCAGATCTAATTTATAAACTGGCACTTTTGTCGGTTTTTTAGATCCACCGTTTTCCTCAACTCTCAGCATCGAACCCAAGAACTTTCTTTGATCAGAACATTCATGAAGTTGCTGAGACTTTGGGTCATTTCCAAACACTTCCAGTGTATTAAATTTTGAGAGCACAGTTTTCGACCGAATATAGCCTCTGGTCTGGTTTGGATTATACGCCGAATTATCAGTGCTACCGTTGACAGCAGCACTGTGCCCCAGTCGTTTTGGATTTGTCATAGACATACTAGTGTTACTGTTCGAGTTGTTTTCAAAATGTCCAGGTTTGTTTTTGTTTGATCTCGAACCACGTGACCGAGATATTTCCAGATTAACAATTGCCGTCTTTGATGGATCGCCTCGTTCTGGCGTCCGTTGTACTTCAGAGTCATTCGAACTTATTGAACCGCTATTACTATGCTCATTAACGGATCCGGCTATTCCAGTGGAGTCAAGATGCGCGAAATTGAATTTGGAATTAGGTTTTATGTTGTAGGCGTCTATAGCAAATTCTCCTATGTCAATCCTCTTAACACCATCGCCTATATGTTTTCTAGCCCTCGCAATGTCCTCAAGTGTCTGGTGAGGGTGTTGGTGCTCAGTGGAAGAGAACCGATCCGTATGAAAGGTATATTGCCGCGAATCGTGATCAAAATCATAATTGGTCTTGCTCCGTTCTCGATCCTCAACTCCGTTCATTTTAAGTTGCAACAAAGATTTTTGTCTCAATTTGTATTGGTCTCTGTTTATGTTTGTTTCTTTGTTCACTGTCCCGTTGGAATTCATTTCATTCTTCAGTTCTAGATACTTGTTTGGAATGTTTTGCATAGGTCTCAAGACGGGTACTTTCCACTGGTTTCTATTCTTTTGTTTTTCCTTCTGTAACGAAGACTTCGAACTGTCCGAATTTTCCATCAATCGCGTGTGATCCGCTTTTTCAAATTCCTCTCTTGGGATTTCAGAAAACCATTTCTCAAGCTTGTGAACGAATGGCTTGCCACTGACTCGAGTTTTATCTCTTGTGAATTGATTTACGCGAACTTCTCCATGACTCCCGTTTTGCAAAGGTCCTGAAAGGTCAGACCTTACATTAGGAAAACTCACACCGGATGAGTCGGATCCGGGGAAACTGCTTGGTGCCATTGTCTTTGTACGTTCTCTTCGTATTGCCGGAAAGTAAAGTGCCTTTCTGTTTTCCTTGTCAGACTCGGTCACGTGTCTAAGGTCGTCCATACTGTAATTCTGGTGCCGATGGAGGGCTGTTGAGTACTTGCCGTGGTCTTTCCGATCTAAGACAGACAAGTCCTGGTTACTATGTGAATGTTGCTTCCGTAACATTTTACCACCTGTATAATGGTTTATATTGTTCATGCTACTTGTTCTGGACAAAAATGGAAATGAAGGACCAGGGGCCACCAGATTGGCCATTGGTTTCACGTGTGAATCATCTTTACTGTGAGAATCCACGACCCACCGTCGATTTGATAACATATTGTTCATTTGATGATTCTTGTTCACGTCAGCATATAAGCTTGGATTGCTCTTTACCAACAGTTCCTTCGGTGTAACCCTATGCCGATTTCGGCTTTTGTCCTCCATAATAGCATCTTCGACACTTGATACCATACGGTCATAATCAAGGTTTAAGTAGGATTCTAAATTGTCTAGCTCCTCTGACGTCACATCCGTTCCAGGATCAAAAGGAAATGGATGCGAGTTGTGGAACGCAGGTTCGGCTTTTTCCTTAAATGTGACTGTTTTCAGAGATCTGAAAAGTATAAAAAGAAAACAATAAGAATATAAACGAGACTTTTATATGACTGGATTAGACTTTAACGGCCTTACATGTGAAAATAACAAAAATTATGAAATAACAGTACCACAAATTCAAGATAAGAAAGGATAAAAACAGGCTGTACTTGTAACAATATATTCTGTCTCAGTGAAAAACAGAAAGAAGAACTATGGATTCTTATCCTGTATATTTCGGAGCTTTTACAATTAGTTTTAAATAACACTTTAAAGATAAAGATTAATATGCTGTGCTGAGGTCTTTGAAATATTGCCGGAGGTGAGATGAAAATATTTGTTCAAAAGACCACGCATCTTTGTTTACAAGGAAATAGAAGTCAAAATCCTCTCTTTGTAGTTTAAAATGAAAAAAAAAATCAACTGTTCGTTTCCTGGAGTATTCACACGCTTCGCCAAAACAAATGAGTAAAAACGTGCTTATCCAGTTGTACGCGCAATTTTCTATTGTATTTATATGCGTCAGATCAGGATTTCAGCACTTATAAAATGCGTAACCAAGGTACTGAACATTGTTGCCAATAGACATTGATACAAGTGGTCAATCACAGATATCTCCATATCCTTGAGTTCAGGAACATATCAATTAATTTTACTCCAGTACCGGGTCGCTTAGGTGTATCCTGAAGCTGTTGTCATACTTAACACTTTGTGTATGCTAAAAACTTAATCCCAGTCTGTCAGGTTGTGTAAGACTTCAAACCACTGACGCCACTAGACGTTTGCGGTAGATAAGAAACATACAAAGACTGGATTAGATCGTTGGATTACCACAGTGATTTCTGTGTTTGATGAATTGTACCGTTACTTTGCACAGGACAACAAGTTATTTGTTTTCAGTTGTACATGCAAGTCAATACGATGACTGTTGATTCTATATTCTATTCTATTAAATTGTACTCACTAATGTCGAGAATTATGATAAATATTATTTTGGTTTTTAATTTACCAGAAAATAACGTTTATGGCATAAAATTTACATATATTCGAATCTAACACCTAGAGTTGTAGCAAGAGACCGTAGCAGTAGATGAATGCATTAGATATGTATAACTATATAGATATGAAATATATAAATTAGATATCTCCCTGTTAGTTTAAGCCTGCTGCTCTTGGGGGTATTGCGACTTACCAAGCTATCATGTTGCTGCGGATGTGTGGGCTGGTTTTATTGTTTGTCATTGCGTATCTTGTGCAAGTGCACTTGCGACAACAACACAAACCATAGCATTAAATGTTCCTTCTGGTGTTCGTAAATATCAATGTTCTGTTTTTATCAATTAAAAAGTTATAAACAATTCATGATTTACTACAAACGGTTCACACGTATGAAGCTATAGTTATTTCTTGAGGCAATTACAAGAAACACTGTTTGAGAATTATCTCCTTGAAGGTAAAATGGAGATTCGGTGCGGCAGATTGCCGTGCCCTTAACATTGACAAAACTTGATACGCAGTCGTAACCTTTAAGAGTTCAGCATTTACTTTATCAAGAAATTTTAAGGTCATTTCTGTAACTATTCCATCAACCTTACGAGATATAGAGACTGTCATAGAATGAATTGCAAAAGTCAAACTGTTGGTAATATACTGATGCACAAACTCAAACATCCTCGATACCCCAGGGGTTACGATTTACTTTCGCTCTCTGCAGCCCTGGAAAATGTCATGGGGAAATTGAAGGTTCCTTGTGCGACACATTCTGGGCAAGATGAAAAGACTAATTTCATCCTTTGATGTACATCGAATGAATCTCAAAGTCGCATAACGCTCTGTTGTAATAGCTTTGAAATTCTGTGTCCCTCCTTCGTAATCTTCAAACGAAACGTATCAGCTTGTGATTGGTCCTTTCTTTTCTCCTGCAACCAATCAAATTACTGCATTTGTGCCTATAATTTTGCCATGAAAAGTTCCAGAGGTGCAGAAAATTAGCGTAACCCCTGGAGTATCGAGAGTGAAACCCAAATGATAAGTTAACGTTTTAATGGACACAAAATAAGGATGTAGCTTAATTGCTAAATGACTACCTCCAGATTGAGATTTGACCCTCGAGTTCTAAAAAGTATATAAAAATGTATAAACTTGTAACAGTGTTGTACTGTCATTAAGGTACATAGAACTGATTTAGACAGATAGAACGTATTCCTCAAGGTCAAAACCAGCATTCAACTTCGTCATTGCATTCCAAACTGGACTAGGCAGTCATTTTATCTCACAACAATGCACATTGATTATGAGTACGAACATTCCGTGTGGTAAAGATGGCGATGCGGTTTATATGGCGGTGTATACGTGTTTACATACGGATAAACAAACTTCTGTTTTTAGTAAATAACGACATAAAACACGTACCGATGATTATCATTATTGCAATATGTGACGGAGCTTTATTGCTGTCTATAGGAGAATAATTCAGCTGTGTCTTGTGTCTGTCTATTATTTACGATAGCCCACGCCAGCGTGATTGTTACTGCAAAAACTGTCCTTGGAAGCGTGTATATCATGTTTTTGTCATCTGTCTTCATCACAAAAATGCCTTGTGAATATATCCAACAACCTATATGCAGACAGTGTTATATCATTGACAAACCAGTCTTTAAATATAGATGTGCCTCAGAGGCGCTACCAAATCAATGGCTTGAATCATTCGCTAACAGCATTTTCCGTTTCGGAAACGTGTTTTGGACTGTTTATTGACAAATTTGTGCAAAAATATTTAATCGTCATATAACGGTTTTATTTTACACTATAAGATTGCGTGAACCTTTTTCCTTTTCTCATTATCTTGTCATCACATTTACTATTTTCTTATATATTACAAACATTCAGCCATAGAGATAAAATCTATTTTTATGGGTTGGATTCGTTTAGACACAAACATCCTCACAATAACCATTGTCTTACGAGGACCTCCATGGGGACACCAAAGAATATTAATATAAACGATACGATTGACACAAAGCACAAATCTAATATCACAAAATATTAAAATTGGGCCAACAAATCAGATTCTATGTACCTCCAGATTTGACAGAGCTTAAAAGCTCGATTGGTAAAGCAACGATCTTTACAACCTCGGGTAAAGATTCGGTAATTCTCATTCGATTTCTGCCCGAGCAGTTTTGTGTCTTTCAGTAAGCTCAGATCACAGATATGGCCTGTGTTTTCGATGAAACTTCCGCATGCTGTTCATTCCATGCAGTGAGGTAGTCACCTTCTCCTGCAATGAGACTCCATCTCAGTATGATCCTGGACACAGCAGGCAAAATCTGCAGTATCTCTACAGTATTAGACACGGAACAGAATCAAAAATGAAGATACAACCAATTTCATTCTAAGGTTGTGTAATGTTCATTGGAAAGAAGACAGAGAAATAATCTCCGGTCATACTGAGGCAAACACCAATATTCCGAGCTCCTATATCCGGAAGACCCTGAAATGGTCTTGTTACTCTAACTTGTATATCAATATGATATAGTTGATATACAGCACAAGCTATTTTACATTATCTGACAATCTATTCCTTTTGGTGAACTTTTTCACAGCAACATTATCAAATTCAAACTTGGATGATTAAATGATAAACATATCATCTAACTCGAAAACACTAGTTTTAAGATAGATAAAAAATCAAACCGGGGAAATGAAACGTCTGACTGAGTAAATATTCTCATAAAACGAAAATATTGAAAACTGCTGCCCAGACAATATATACCAAGTTCGGACGGATAGACAGATATAAACGGATGGACAAATCTGAGTAGAAAATTCCATGTTGGGGGTAAATAAAGAAGAACACGTGTTTGACAGCCAGATATATCTTTGAAACTATAACGTGACAATACATACGTCTGACTATTTAAAGTCCCACTTGGAGAGATTTCTAGATACACACGTGTTGTTTTGGTCATACGCTGATTTGTAACTATTACTGAAACAAAAGCCGGGGTCAGCTGGGGTCATCGGGTCATAAGAGGTCATGTATTCGTATACAAGCAGACTGTATCTCCCTTCAGCAGGTGCCAAACCTACCACAAACAAACTATTGTTTGTCCTTGTAGGAATTTTAAATCACATTAATTCCGCGGTGGACTGTGGAGAAGAATACATATAATTGATTGTTTGTTTAAGGTGAACACAGTTTTCATATACTTTAAACATATATGTATTAGGATTTATTTCAAAAGTTTATCATTAATGGCAAAAAGTGGCAGCATGGATTTAAAAAGAGCTACAAATGGGAAGGTATAAAATGTGATTTGTCAATCGATTACCATATAAGGTTTTATAGATTTACTCTTGATAGCTAAGTAAAGAGTTAAACCACAAGTAGAAGCTATTTAACGTGTTTCATATCAACCGATTTATCGTATATAGTTACTGATGAATATTTATATCGTATCTTATTAGGAAATAGTTGCTATATATATATAGAACATATAATAATATCCGAACCAAACACGATACATTAAGTTACAATTACTAGATTGTTATTTGATTTATCGCCCGTGAACTACTAGGGTCATTTTGACCCGTGGTCTTCTTGTTGTAGCTGGTGGCTATCCCACTGAACAACATATGGGAGACCCATCGCATATCATTCAGAGCAATTAGGCTGAGATATGTTGCTAAAAGACACCACAATGACAACAGAAAACCATTCCGTTTTTCAGCATGCTAGGGGAGTTCTGATCACGAACTGGATAGGAAAGCCAGATCGTATGTACGTCGACAAACTGACTAACAAAAAAAGAAAACAAGATAGTTTACCTAGTCATTAAAATCTTAGAACAACTGATTACTTAATCGTATATTGATAATGGACTTCTCTATATGTGTAGATACCTAAAGCAATATGATTATTATAAAATTAACAACCATTAAGTTAAAAATAAAATGTTAGAATTAAAGTTATAAAGTGAAAGTTAAAATTATCAAATTAAAGTTAACATATTAAAGTTAACATGTTAAAGTTATCAAGTTAAATTTATCAAGATAAAGTTATCAATATAAAGTTATCAAGATAAAGTTATCAAGTTAAAGGTAACATGTTAAAGTTATCAAGTTAAAGTTATCAAGTTAAAGGTAACATGTTAAAGTTATCAAGTTAAAGTTATCAAGTTAAAGGTAACATGTTAAAGTTATCAAGTTAAAGTTATCAAGTTAAAGGTAACATGTTAAAGTTATCAAGTTAACGTTACAGTTATCAAGTTGAGGTTAAAATGATCAAATTGAAGTTTTCAAGTTAAAGTTATCAAGTTTAAGTTATTAAGTTAAAGTTATCAAGTTAAAATTACCAAGCGTAAGTTATATATTTTAACGTTTGAGCACATGTAACCATCCTAAACAGACATAATCTATATATAACTTATCCCTAACTAGATATGTTCAAGTGTTCAACTATATAACTTATTAACTAACCACTCCCAGGAGCTGCCAATACCTATCGGGAAAATAAAAGTACTTAGAAACAAAAGTCAAAGGAAATCACGAAGCATTTTCTTTAAGATTGACCTTAGTTTAGTGGTATTAGTTGTTGTTTCGTAAACAAAGATTATTTGTAAAATGCATTTCATCAAATCAGTCTGTAGGGCCTGTAATCGAATGAAATAATTTCTATATTGTAACTGCTCCAAGGGACTGTGTCTAAATGTACTGTGAATACATAACTCATAAACACCTGGTCAACAATGACAAGGTTTTGGCTCTATATATATATACACTGTACAATATGATCAATAGATCTACTGCATATTGACAGAGCCAAATAAAATACATGTGGCATGCTTTCAAAAGGATTAGCCTTATATTTAGTAAATATCTCAGATGAGAACTGTTCAAACATTTCGAATAACTAATAAATTCGAATAAAATTTTGAATATGACAATGAATTTAAAGTTTATGAAATTAAAAACAGTCATTGATGGTTATATTTAAACACCTACCGATTTGTTGTGACTTCTCGTTAATCCATCCTAACAGAGCCCGGACACCGCCATTTACATGTGTAAACGCCTTATGTAAATATTTTGATTTTTCTTAAGTATATCTTGATTTCCATGTAATATGATACACTATACCGAGAAAATGACCCATTATTTAAATCCCAACAGCATTAAATGTCCACTTGTGTCCACTTGACGATGGTCAAAATTGTATGGTGACCACGTCCAGGTATTGGCCGAGTACACATTCACAGACCGTGGTGGACTGCACATTGGATAGATGCATTGTAACGGTGTATGTAATCACGGGTGTGCTATGCAGGTAACAGCCAATACGTACATGTAATGTTACAGACTACAGATATAGAATGAATGGGCAAGTACCTGAAATGCACCCTCACATCCTGGCCAAATAAAGACTGGTTCGTCGCCAAATTAAAGCACGCCACCCTCCATGGGTGCTTATATATACACTTTAAACTGCGCCAATACACGATGAATAATTCATATATTCTGCATGTACAAACTAAGATCCGTAGTACCTTTTAAGATCTTTTTCTACTTGTTATCAGTATATATAACCTTGTATTAGCAATGGACCATTTAACACCCAAAATCTGAAAATGGTTAATGAGTTTCCTACATGTAACGTAGCTCAATTATTACTACTTTATCTTATTATTGTCGAACGTTTTTTAACGTAAGCGTTCTATTTCTAATTTAAAGTTATTTCACCTTTTCAAACCATTTTATATAATATACAATGCCTTTTAAACGTTAATTTATCCTAATGATTGTTTCTCATAGCTGAACTATTCAGCGAACGAATAAAAAGTGATGGAGATTTTGTTCATATTAAACACAATTTCAAGTTGAATTATATGAATAAAAACATTTCGTTCAATAAGATTTAATGAATGAATGCGAATCACTGGAATTCCTGTGTGTCACCTGCCTCCAGTGATAGATTACAATTAATTTGGGGAAAGTCGAGTTTTCTCATTTATCAATCTTTATCATGCCCACTCCATTACCGTCACACAAGGAGATGAATATTTTATTTTAACTCTCCCACATTTGATTAAAATATATTCCATTTTTAAATAAGCGTGACGTATACAGAAGATATACACACAGGGAGTGCAACAAGGTAACCTGATAATGGATGACGATAAGAACTGATTTAAAAACACACAATTAAATATCACCACGAAGGTTAGGAATCGTCGATATTCTATAAACAAATTTACATGTAAAATCTTTTTCTGGATCAAATAAAAATTTCATGAGTAATTTACAACTATCGACTCATAGCAATATTAAAATCAAAGACTCGTATGAAGAAAGGAGTGTTGGTACATTTACATGAGGAGGGTCTTGAAAAATGAATTTAACACTGATAGACAAATCTTAACGAATGGTGTTGGCGTTTTGGCAAATGCAAAAGATGTGCGATATTAAGAATAATAAAAAGGAACACAAAAAACATAATGTATTTATGTAGGAAAGTATGATGAGATGGGAGTGTTCTGATCTTTGACTAAGTTCGACATCTGCACACGATATTATGCAATTCCTAACCCGCGCAATCATCCTTCGTCTTGTGCACTCTCTCAGTTTAAGAACTATATATATATTCTTCTTCAACCTTGAAAAAATATCTGTCAACTGAAATGACCGTAAAATTACTATTTTGTTGACAAAGAAACTCAATGATCTCTGACATTCATTCTAAATTGGATATTTTCCGGGGGTATTGTTCATAGCCTGTTAAACAGTGATGTCTGTAAATCACTCAATGGGTACTGCAAGGGCACAGGCGGTTGCAGCAACCCTAACAGCATAATTATACAGAAAAGCTCACACGCCAGATGCCTTTCCTTTTCAGTACCCGGGCGACTATATCCAGAAAGAGATTGTGAAAATTCTACTTCACAACGCAATTTAAATGTGACGAATAAAAAAAATTATAACAATAACACACTGTTGTTGTAGTGCCCTTCGGCTATCGATACTAGTCTTCAAAGAGTTTCTGTAAATGCTACAGAAATGTTAGTGTAATTGCCACATGGAATCGACTGCAGATTCCAGCATTAACCAGTCCCCGCTATCTTATGTAATATCAACGAAGTAATTCCATCTATATTGGAGGTCATCCTCCGTGTCAGAATGGAAATATGTGATGGCCCGACGGCCTGATGGCGGTTTCAAATGCTGCATATCATTTCTGTATAATTACTATGCATTTATTTTATATATTAATAGATACATAATTTTTCATCGTTGTTCTTTGATATAACTTTTCATTTCTGTAATATGTATCTTTTAATGGAATATACGCGTAATTTCACATCCAAAGACCGATCAACATACCATACAAATGTGCATATATTTGAATAATTTACCGTGTCAATATGACTTTTTATTTGCAGTGCGTTTAAATCTAGCAAATTTTTTTTTGTATGAACTTGAAGTCACAATCAAGTATGTTTAACTTTTTGTTTTCTATAAGAGAATTGCAAAATACGGTTGATTGATTGATTGATTGATTGATTTTTTTTCATATAAGTCAAGTTTATGAAGATTCTAGCTAGAATGATTCATGAGTGAAAGCGGGTTCTAATCAAACACAACTAATGTCACTGGAGAATGCACTATTGAGAATTTCTTTAAAATGCCAAGTTGAACCTCCAGGTGAAAAAAATAAAATATGGATGGTTACTTAGAGAAAAACTGAAAAGTTTAAGTAATGGAAGATCAAAAAACAAAAATGAAGGTCACATCTACACATTGTACAGGTAACTAGGCGGTGTTAACGAGATGTTCTATTTAGTGCCACTGGAGTAGACAAGGAAAAACTCAGATTTAGCAACTGACGCAGACTTATTCACCTACATATGTAGTCGGACAGGCTTTCACCGGAATTCTCTCTTGTTATAAGCGTTTAAATGATTATAATAGAATATAACAGCGGAGACGCAGAGATGTTTGTCAAAGTGTCTTATTCGTAAGGTAATAGAGTATATATATATATATATATATATATATATATATATATATAGAGAGAGAGAGAGAGAGAGAGAGAGAGAGAGAGTTCGAATATTGATGTTGAACAAGTCAGGGCAGACAACCCTCGGCACCAATGTTGAACTCAGATACACAAACAAGTTTATATAATCTGAAACGATACATAAATTGTTTTTCTAACTACCATTACCACTCCTTAGCCAATATCAGAGGCGGTTCAGCTGTTGTCAGAGGCAGTACAATAAGCATTTAAATAAACTTCTGCTTTCATAAATGAAAACTATGGTACGGACAGAGACTTGTTAACGAAGTGTACTCAATATTAGGCATTACGGAGTCGTTAAAAAAGATTTTTTTTTTAAATGAGAGAAAAAAAACCGTCAGACGCGACTTTGAAATAAGAATTTTGGTTAATCATATGGAACGAAACCATTCTTTTATAACGTAAGGTTAAACTGTAAGCTCCGTCTGGGTGGCGAAGGCCCAAATTTAACACGTGTCCATGCAAAGGATATTTCGGGTATATTTAGGTATTGTTTAAAAGTGCACATGTCTAATTCTCTTTCATACATTGTTGTTCAGCTGCCAAAACACATAATCTTATGTGACAAGCATTTAATTTTCCGAGCAAGATAAGTTTAAATGCAGGTGACATGATTCGTAATTATAGATTTCATTAATAAATCGAAAAATACCAAATACTTTCTGTACATAACTGAGTTGGCTACATATCACCATAGAGGTACGGGTATGTTGTTGAATTGAGAAATCCTTGTAATGTTTAGCATTATATGATATCCCGCTGCCCTCTTCAATACTGCTAAGGCAAAGAGTATGACACATGTCCTCTGCATTTCGGTTGACAAATGACAAGGTCATCCAAGATTGCGTTGATCAATAAATTCTCCGTCCACATGACACTTTTTATAAATAGACCGACACCTTTAAACTCTTAATCATCTCAGTACTGGCTAGGGCTTATATTTAAGCTAACAACACCCCGAATGTTAAGTACCTCGGTTGAAATCGATAAATTCCAAGACTGCCCCGATATCTCCGGGACATGAGGCAACAGGTTCTAAGTGTATTTTACTAGACCGAGTACTAACGAAATCTGGGTACTTGGGAGAGAAGAAGGGGCGTATAAGTTACATTCATCAAGCATTTCAAACAATGTTTGGGTACAAATCTTATGAGCTATTCAACTTTCATCGCACTACAAGAACAGTTTTTGGGGATCAAATAGCATCATACAGAACCATGGAACGCCAGAAATCATTTACTTCAACTATAACACAATATATTTTTTTTCCGAAATTCTTTCAATCGTGCTATCCACAATAAGCCCTGAATATTCGTTCGAATGATCACAGCATCAAAAAATAAGCGGTAGAAATATCACGACCAAACAATCACCATACAAATTACACGACCAATCTCCATACAAATTACACGACCAATCTCCATACAAATTACACGACCAAACACCATACAAATTACACGACCAACCACCATACAAATTACACGACCAAACACCATACAAATTACACGACCAACCACTATACAAATTACACGACCAATCTCCATACAAATTACACGACGACCAATCACCATACAAATTACACGACCAACCACTATACAAATTACAAGACCAATCACCATACAAATTACACGACCAATTACCATACAAATTACACGACCAATCACCACACAAATTACACGACCAATCTCCATACAAATTACACGACGACCAATCACCATACAAATTACACGACCAATCACCATACAAATTACACGACCAATCTCCATACAAATTACACGACCAATCTCCATACAAATTACACGACCAAACACCATACAAATTACACGACCAACCACCATACAAATTACACGACCAAACACCATACAAATTACACGACCAACCACTATACAAATTACACGACCAATCTCCATACAAATTACACGACGACCAAACACCATACAAATTACACGACCAACCACTATACAAATTACACGACCAATCTCCATACAAATTACACGACGACCAATCACCATACAAATTACACGACCAACCACTATACAAATTACAAGACCAATCACCATACAAATTACACGACCAATTACCATACAAATTACACGACCAATCACCACACAAATTACACGACCAATCTCCATACAAATTACACGACGACCAATCACCATACAAATTACACGACCAATCACCATACAAATTACACGACCAATCTCCATACAAATTACACGACCAATCTCCATACAAATTACACGACCAAACACCATACAAATTACACGACCAACCACCATACAAATTACACGACCAAACACCATACAAATTACACGACCAACCACTATACAAATTACACGACCAATCTCCATACAAATTACACGACGACCAATCACCATACAAATTACACGACCAACCACTATACAAATTACAAGACCAATCACCATACAAATTACACGACCAATTACCATACAAATTACACGACCAATCTCCATACAAATTACACGACCAATCTCCATACAAATTACACGACCAATCACCACACAAATTACACGACCAATCTCCATACAAATTACACGACGACCAATCACCATACAAATTACACGACCAACCACTATACAAATTACAAGACCAATCACCATACAAATTACACGACCAATCACCATACAAATTACACGACCAATCTCCATACAAATTACACGACCAACCTCCATACAAATTACACGACCAATTACCATACAAATTACAC
Organism: Ylistrum balloti; assembly: GCF_031769215.1. Taxonomy (NCBI): domain Eukaryota; kingdom Metazoa; phylum Mollusca; class Bivalvia; order Pectinida; family Pectinidae; genus Ylistrum; species Ylistrum balloti. The sequence continues at coordinate 106,991 of NW_026781891.1, forward strand.
GACCAACCTCCATACAAATTACACGACCAATCTCCATACAAATTACACGACCAACCTCCATACAAATTACACGACCAATTACCATACAAATTACACGACCAACCTCCATACAAATTACACGACCAATTACCATACAAATTACACGACCAATCTCCATACAAATTACACGACCAATTACCATACAAATTACACGACCAACCACTATACAAATTACACGACCAAACACCATACAAATTACACGACCAATCACCATACAAATTACACGACCAATCTCCATACAAATTACACGACCAACCACTATACAAATTACACGACTAATCAATTACCATACAAATTACATGACCAATCTCCATACAAATTACACGACCAATCTCCATACAAATTACACGACCAATTACCATACAAATTACACGACCAATCTCCATACAAATTACACGACCAATCACCATACAAATTACACGACCAATCACCATACAAATTACACGACCAATCACCGCACAAATTACACGACCAATCTCCATACAAATTACACGACCAATCACCATACAAATTACACGACCAATCTCCATACAAATTACACGACGACCAATCACCATACAAATTACACGACCAATTACCATACAAATTACACGACCAATCTCCATACAAATTACACGACCAATCTCCATACAAATTACACGACCAATCACCATACAAATTACACGACCAATCTCCATACAAATTACACGACGACCAATCACCATACAAATTACACGACCAATCACCATACAAATTACACGACCAATCTCCATACAAATTACACGACGACCAATCACCATACAAATTACACGACCAACCACTATACAAATTACACGACCAATTACCATACAAATTACACGACCAATTACCATACAAATTACACGACCAATCACCATACAAATTACACGACCAACCACCATACAAATTACACGACCTACTACCATACAAATTACACGGCCAACCACCATACAAATTACACGACCAATCACCATACAAATTACACGGCCAACCACCATACAAATTACACGACCAATCTCCATACAAATTACACGACCAATCACCATACAAATTACACGACCAATTACCATACAAATTACACGACCAATCTCCATACAAATTACACGACCAATCACCATACAAATTACACGACCAATCTCCATACAAATTACACGACCAATCACCATACAAATTACACGACCAATCTCCATACAAATTACACGACGACCAATCACCATACAAATTACACGACCAATCACCACACAAATTACACGACCAATCTCCATACAAATTACAAGACCAATCTCCATACAAATTACACGACCAATCTCCATACAAATTACACGACGACCAATCACCACACAAATTACACGACGACCAATCACCACACAAATTACACGACCAATCTCCATACAAATTACACGACGACCAATCACCACACAAATTACACGACCAATCTCCATACAAATTACACGACCAATCACCATACAAATTACACGACCAATCTCCATACAAATTACACGACCAATCTCCATACAAATTACACGACCAATCTCCATACAAATTACACGACCAATCACCACACAAATTACACGACCAATCTCCACGACCAACCACCATACAAATTACACGACCAATCTCCATACAAATTACACGACCAATCTCCACGACCAATCACCATACAAATTACACGACCAATTACCATACAAATTACACGACCAATTACCATACAAATTACAAGACCAATCTCCATACAAATTACACGACCAATCTCCATACAAATTACACGACCAATCTCCATACAAATTACACGACCAATCACCACACAAATTACACGACCAATCTCCATACAAATTACACGACCAATCTCCATACAAATTACACGACCAATCTCCATACAAATTACACGACCAATCACCACACAAATTACACGACCAATCTCCACGACCAACCACCATACAAATTACACGACCAATCTCCATACAAATTACACGACCAATCTCCACGACCAATCACCATACAAATTACACGACCAATCTCCATACAAATTACACGACCAATCTCCATACAAATTACACGACCAATCACCATACAAATTACACGACCAATCACCATACAAATTACACGACCAATCACCATACAAATTACACGACCAATCACCACACAAATTACACGACCAATCACCACACAAATTACACGACCAATCTCCATACAAATTACACGACCAATCACCATACAAATTACACGACCAATCTCCATACAAATTACACGACGACCAATCACCATACAAATTACACGACCAATCACCATACAAATTACACGACCAATCACCATACAAATTACACGACCAATCTCCATACAAATTACACGACCAATCTCCATACAAATTACACGACCAAACACCATACAAATTACACGACCAATCACCATACAAATTACACGACGACCAATCACCACACAAATTACACGACCAATCTCCATACAAATTACACGACGACCAATCACCACACAAATTACACGACGACCAATCACCACACAAATTACACGACCAATCTCCATACAAATTACACGACGACCAATCACCACACAAATTACACGACCAATCTCCATACAAATTACACGACCAATCACCATACAAATTACACGACCAATCTCCATACAAATTACACGACCAATCTCCATACAAATTACACGACCAATCTCCATACAAATTACACGACCAATCACCACACAAATTACACGACCAATCTCCACGACCAACCACCATACAAATTACACGACCAATCTCCATACAAATTACACGACCAATCTCCACGACCAATCACCATACAAATTACACGACCAATTACCATACAAATTACACGACCAATTACCATACAAATTACAAGACCAATCTCCATACAAATTACACGACCAATCTCCATACAAATTACACGACCAATCTCCATACAAATTACACGACCAATCACCACACAAATTACACGACCAATCTCCATACAAATTACACGACCAATCTCCATACAAATTACACGACCAATCTCCATACAAATTACACGACCAATCACCACACAAATTACACGACCAATCTCCACGACCAACCACCATACAAATTACACGACCAATCTCCATACAAATTACACGACCAATCTCCACGACCAATCACCATACAAATTACACGACCAATCTCCATACAAATTACACGACCAATCACCATACAAATTACACGACCAATCACCATACAAATTACACGACCAATCACCATACAAATTACACGACGACCAATTACCATACAAATTACACGACCAATCACCATACAAATTACACGACCAATCTCCATACAAATTACACGACCAATCACCATACAAATTACACGACGACCAATTACCATACAAATTACACGACCAATCTCCATACAAATTACACGACCAATCTCCATACAAATTACACGATGAAGAAATGAATACAGACCACAGACCGGACAGATTATGTAATCGGACGGTGGCTACTACACAGCAAGCATGATCAAACATTGAGAGACAAATTACATTATCAAAAAATGAATTGGTCAGACAATGCATTCTTTTTTTTTTTTTTTTTTGTTATATTTTTTTCTTAATATATGTGTGTAGTCGTTACCTACTTTAGGAACTACCAGTTCACTGTTAGAGTTAAATACTAATTGAACTTTTTTAAAATAACAAGAAAATACCAACATGTGAACATGGTCATAATCCTAACTCAAATTCGATAAAAGTAAGGCAAAATATGAACAAAAGTTTTGTTTAAAAACACACGGAGACTCCTGAAAAAGTATACGTAGAATAAGACCAGGTGTTAGGAGGAGTAAGCGTCTTATGCTTAATCGCCGACCTCCACCAAGTATATCTAGACCAATACAAGTAAGTAATGACAAGTTCTCGTATGGGAACAAGGTATACAACGAGACCAGCCTTAGTGACTACTTTCTATGTCAGATTGTTCTTCATCAGTGTGGAGAAGTTTGAAAATGACAACGTTTTATATGTTAACATCCCGGGATATTATGTATAAGGTTATGATGTCTGATACTGCCGACATTTATTGTCGTTTTAGAAACAAAGTTGATAGTATTGTCTCGATCGAAGTCGTGAAAACAAATATTCCGACTCATTCCAGCAACCCTGTGTCAAAGTGAGCTTAAACCACGCGCTATTACAGTAACAGTCAAGATAAATGTTATCGGTTATATCAGGTTTGTAGCCGTGATATTTATTAGTTCAAAATCTTAACTCCCCATCAACACAATACAGAACCCCTCACGAGAACTTGATAAATGATAAGTTAATATCATCCGTTCATTCACAGCTTATAAATGATTTAATTTCAAACCAGCTGTTATGTTCTCCATTGTCTGAATATCCTTTCGGTCATATTCATATATTCTTGAGTGGAAAAATAATGTGACATTATCAAAGAAATGTCAATCACACAACTTATCACCTAAATAGCTGTTTCTGAAGTACCGTCGTGTATTCGGAGTGAACAGAATTGCAAAGTAATTCAAACGGTAAGTCTACACTGTAAAAACTTGGTAAAACTCCTCGGCTTTTTACACTGTCAAAATATCGATAGAGTAGGATGGTCTTTTAACATACAATAAAACTATGAAAATTCTTACATATTTACATGCAGTAAAATATCCCATTGAAATGCAGTCAAAGTATGTGCAACAAATTTTCGGTACAATAATATCTTTATTATAAAGATACAGATGTACTATATTCCTACAAAAATTCCCTCATTTACAAGTTTTCGCAACAATGTTTTGCTGAGGATGGTGTTATTATAACGAGATTTTCCGATCTATTTACTATTAATTAAGAACAAGTCATGTGCATACGGCAGCAAAAATACATCAACATAATTATTGTATATCTGAAAGGAAATTTATTTCTGGATTCTCCTAATTCTGTCTAATGTTTCCCTCGATAGTACGAGGTAAGTGATCGACTTTAAATAATTCCGATGTTTATTGTTTGTTTTGTTTGTGCCAAGCCGTAAAATTGGTCAATAATTAGATCATAAACGAACTGTAAAACTCATTCTGCTTCAGAAACTTTTGTTTTTGATATTTACAACAGTACTTTAAGAGGTCGCGCCGTCCCCAGTTAATGATCAAACACGGGGTTGGTGGAATGTTCAACTGTAATTAAACAAACAGAATTGAACGGATATTTATCTCGGAGCGGTCATGGTTTAACGAACGGGGATAAATAATTCAACGTAAGTAGTGTACAAAATATGTCTAAACAATCTGACTTTATTACGCCCATGTTATTTTTATGACTGAGGTCGTCATGGTTGCTGAAACTGATGTCAGGTCACCAAGGGCACTGTGTTTTCAATAATAACTTCGCGAATCATTTACAAGTGTTTGATATTTGACAAAATGTCTAGTTATTGTTTAATCAGCTGTACATGTTTGTACAGAATGATTTTTCGAACGACTGTTTTCTTTATTCTAAAATTGAAAGAAATTGGTTTTGTGGAATTCGGATAAATCTGGTTAATTAATTACGCATATTCAATCAAGCGCAAGACAAATTTGTACAGCTAGTCATATTTAGAAAATCTGTGACGGATAGACGTAGGTAGGTATATAGCAAATATGTGATATTCTAATTTTAAAAAGTCACAAAACAATTACTCAGTTAAAGTTAATTTATAAATGTAATTAAATCGTTTCTACCCGGTTGATTAATAAACGCCGCTTCTCAAACCGGAATTCACCTACCGGAAGCTGAAGTTTGAATCGTTCTACAGGTACGCGTTTTGACTATAATTAGTTATTACAATACTGTTGTGTGTTAACAAGCTATTATCGTAATTAGATAAACAACTTCTTCAAACCTACATATGTATGGTCCTGTCCACAATGTATTCATCCATTGGGACAGGCTTTGTGGAATGTCCTGTAGACGTTCTCTTTGAAATACCACAAGTCTTACCTAAATTCTTCCCACCGTAAATGTTAAGTAAATCTGTCATTACATTTCGTGTTCACCGCAATGCGCCTCTTCTCCCCATCTCTTGAAAAGTTAATGAGCAGTTTCGGACCATTTCAAGTATAATGTTCATTATGTACATATTCACCAGCCCTCCCCTGTAATGATAACACTTACTCTTCCTGTCCTTCCCGCCTCTATGTATAGCATAATCCATGTCCCTCCTTTCCTATATATAACACTCTGTCCTGCCTTTCCTTCTCTATATACAACACTCTGTACTGCCTTTCCTACTCTATATATAACACTCTGTCCTGCCTTTCCTACTCTATATACAACACTCTGTCCTGCCTTTCCTACTCTATATACAACACTCTGTCCTGCCTTTCCTTCTCTATATACAACACTCTGTCCTGCCTTTCCTACTCTATATATAACACTCTGTCCTGCCTTTCCTACTCTATATACAACACTCTGTCCTGCCTTTCCTTCTCTATATACAACACTCTGTACTGCCTTTCCTTCTCTATATATAACACTCTGTCCTGCCTTTCCTTCCTATATATAACACTCTGTCCTGCCTTTCCTTCTCTATATACAACACTCTGTACTGCCTTTCCTTCTCTATATATAACACTCTGTCCTGCCTTTCCTTCCTATATATAACACTCTGTCCTGCCTTTCCTTCCTATATATAACACTCTGTCCTGCCTTTCCTACTCTATATACAACACTCTGTCCTGCCTTTCCTTCTCTATATACAACACTCTGTACTGCCTTTCCTTCCCTATATATAACACTCTGTCCTGCCTTTCCTTCTCTATATACAACACTCTGTACTGCCTTTCCTTCCTATATATAACACTCTGTACTGCCTTTCCTTCTCTATATATAACACTCTGTCCTGCCTTTCCTTCCTATATATAACACTCTGTCCTGCCTTTCCTTCCTATATATAACACTCTGTCCTGCCTTTCCTTCCTATATATAACACTCTGTACTGCCTTTCCTTCCTATATATAACACTCTGTCCTGCCTTTCCTTCCTATATATAACACTCTGTACTGCCTTTCCTACTCTATATACAACACTCTGTCCTGCCTTTCCTTCCCTGTACAGAGTTTTCTCTGTCCCTCCCTTCCATCTATATAACATTATCTATGTCCCTCTTGTCCTTTCCTATATCAATATCCTCTCTATCATTGCTTTTCTCTGCCAACAAATCCTACCTTTTGCGTTTCCTCCTTGGAAAGCGGTAAGGGATTGGTTTGATGTACACCTGTGCCGCCATGTACCCACGTCCGTAAATCCCGAACCCGATCTGAATCTAATATTGGCTGTCACCATGACGTATATACCTACATTGACTGCGATAAATCAATCATGCAATTTCACGGAAATAAAATACCCGAACTTTAAATTGTTTGACCCATATCTACCGTACCTGTACAGCCCACCTGTACACGAGCTCGTTGGATCATTAGTATATTTAAGGAGATACGTTTTGTAATTTATGCAATAGATAATTATTTTTAACATCAAGATTCAATTTTGTACATCGAATTATATTTGTTTGCATGTTGATGACTAGTGAATATTTTAATTTCGAAGACAACTTTATTATATTAACCGGCCTTCAGGTTTGAAAACCCACCCTATTAAGACAAGCTAGGTCTAATTCAACAATGGATGTTTATAATAAAATGTATAACAATTTGCAATTTGAGATAAACTTTATAAATATTGACAAATCATTGGGTGGATTGAATCTTATTTCTTCCCCAAGAGCTTTGTTTGTTTGTTGTAATCACGGATGAATACTCCCACACAAAGCCTCGCCAAAAGGCAGGTAGATGGATGTCGTTTAGCAGACAATAACTCCATTTATAGTGACAGACTTAACATCATCTGGAACGGCAACTTGACCCCTATTGATAAAACTAAAGGGCAGATAATTTACACAGTTTATTAACGTGCATGTCCAGTGCACTTTGGTCTATATCGAAATCTGCATAAAAAAGGAGTTAAGTTTCGATTTTCCGATGAGAGAATGTCAACAAATCATTGAATTCCAATCAATACACTCCGTTTAATGCTGATTAGCTAGGCTGATTATTAGATTTACAATGTAATAAAATACTATAGGTTTTACAGGTTAAACCTGGTAGTTTGGGACTTCTTAAAAATGAACTATTGTTTAATTTTAAAAAGTTCGCGGACACTTCCTTTCATGTTATGAACCTAAGGCATTGTTGTATACATTGTTCTCATTTCAGAACCTGACATTACTTATTTGATTTTTTGTTTGTTTTGTTGAGTAGGAGGAGGGGGGTCGACCACATCACCATTATATTAAAAGCGTGATGCAAAATTTCCATATATTCCCAATTCTAATTTCAACGGCGGAATTTTTACATTAAATACGATAGTAGAAAGTATTGTAACATCGAGACAACAGTATAGTTTATATTAAGACAATTCTTAGTCTAACATAACCTCATGACATGATATTTAAGCCTGTATATACAGTCATCATAAATTTGTCGGTGGATGGAAAACATCAAAAAAACATAACCGTGTTGGCGCAACTTTATCAGTAATTATCAGCACACTCGGAGAAACGTTTTAAGCTGTCTTTGTTGACAAGTTAGATACTATCAATATATACGTGGGCATGAAACCCACATGTTTATCTCCGTCATGTAACTATCAAACAACACACAAAGAAAATTTATCAACCCATGATACAACCTCGTTTAGACATTATCGCAATTCATTAAAGCTACATTACACAACATTACAACTCATTAACACATCACAACTCATTTACACAACATCACATCTCACAAACACAACATTACAACTCATTAAAACAACATTACAACTCATTGACACAACATCACAACTCATTAAAACAACATTACATCTCCTTAACACAACTTTACAACTCGTTAACACAACATCACATCTCATTGACACAACATTACAACTCATTAACTCAACATTACATCTCATTAACAACTTTACAACTCATTAACACAACATCACAACTCATTAACACAACATTACATCTCACAAACACAACATTACAACTCATTAACACAACATTACAACTCATTTACACAACATGACAACTCATTAACTCAACATTACATCTCACAAACACAACATTACAACTCATTAACACAACATCAAAACTCATTTACACAACATCACAACTCATTAACTCAACATCATAACTCATTTACACAATATCACATCTCCTTAACACAACTTTACAACTCATTTACACAACATCACAACTCATTTACACAACATCAAAACTCATTTACACAACATCACAACTCATTAACTCAACATCACACCTCATTTACACAACATCACAACTCATTAACACAACATTACAACTCATTAACACAACATCACATCACAAACACAACATCATGACACAACATCACAACATCACAACTCATTAACACAACATCACATCTCACAAACACAACATCACAACTCATTGACACAACATCACAACTCATTAACACAACTTTACATCTCATTTACACAACATCACATCTCATTTACACAACATTACAACTCATTTACGCAACATCACAACTCATTAAAGCTACATTACATCTATTTAAGACAAGATCATACTTCATTAAGAAAACTGTTCAACACATTTCTTCTTCAATGATATAAAAATATCTAAACAACTACGCAAACCATTAAGACACAATAATAATGCATAACGATGACTTAAGAGACTCTGATGTCATGTGACGTCACTCACAAAACGTTATGTAGTCTTTATATTCCGTTCATACAAAATTATAACCCACAGGCCGTTCATTTGAAACCTCTAACCTCAAATTAACGAAGACAGCTATTGTGAAAGAACCAGAATTTCAAAATCTCAATACAGAGCATTATCATGCAAGTCATTATGATATGTCTCAAGATTTACATGGCGGATGTCGTTGAGAAAGTGGAAGAGGAGTGCTCTTCCAGAACACCCGGTCTTACTATTTTTTTGTGCTTTTTCAGGAATAACCGTCTAAAGTTTGTTTTTTTTGTTCATATTTTGCCCTGTTTTTATTTAGTTCGAGTTAAGATTATGAATTTGTTGAAATGTTGGCATAATTTGTTTTTTCACACGTCTATGCCTTCCTTCAGTTTCAGTAATAACGGTTAACGAATTAGATGATGAGGCACCATAATTCACAAAATGTAAGTTCTTGTACTCTTACTGGAAAAATTGACAACAAACGAATAAAAGATATCAATTAGAGATCGTCAACAGATAAAGTTGTGACACAAATGGTGTTGTATTGATGAGGAGCGGTCTCTGAGATAGCATATCGATATAGGATCTCAAAACATCAGTCTGTCATTTCCTACATTGATAGGCAGCTGATTTATAAGTAGGCGTAAATTGTGATGTAATTACCTATGAGCTTAAACATTTATTTCTGACAGTATTACACGAAAAATAGTGTCATCACTATCAGGCATCGATGTTCTTAGCGCTTAAAAAGGAGCAAAACTCGTATATTGTTTCTCAATAAAACACTGATGCATTTTGACGAATTACCATAAAAAAAAAACATTTAACGTTACTAAAACCATCCGACTGGGATGACATACGAACGGTGCATGTAATCAATTAACACTGATGACGTCAAAAGTCTCGGGAAATGTGTTATTGTTTTGGTTTCGACAAACAGTTTAATCTGTGAATTGGACAGATAGCTAACCCTAATCCATAAACCATAAAATTTGATCATTACCATTTGATTTCTTTACTTGCAGTTTTACTTCCTCGTAAAAGCGGACGTTATATTAAGACATTGTTCACCGATGCCTGGCCACTCAAGGTGTGTTTATAGTTTTATCACACTTTGGCATGAAAACATTGCATTACATTTAATTGCATCATGTTGATCACATATTAACAAGTCTTTATCGTTTTCTTATATAAAGGGGAAAAAAACTGAATAAAGAACCTCGAGTGATCATTATATAGACTTTGGTTTTCTTTGGTCAGGGAAGAGAACCCACAACGGCCCTCACTTTGGCGGACGGGCGCTCAGCATGGAGCCTGAAAGCGGGAATTTGTCAACTTGATGCTTTGAACGGGAAAAGGCAATCAAGAAGAAAATAGAATTTTAAAAAATCAAATTTATTCCCCTCATAAGGAGATATTGGTCACAATTTTTTGTACCGGAAGTGCTAGATTTAACCGGATGTGCCTGGTGAAAGATATATCTGGCCGTGTATTTACATGTTATGTAATCATGTGTAGCAAACCGACAGGTGGTATTGACTATAAAACTAATGCGTCATGATTGTTGTCTGGTAACACACAGTGTTGATCATGGATTTACCATTAACTATTGTAGACAGACACAAATACTTGTCGTTCCAGACTAACCCTATTTAGATTAACGTTACCTCAAATAACATGGCTGATTCTGAACGGGTCGTATATGGCTACACAAATAAAAACCAGAGATGCTCTGCAAGCGGAACATTTAATCTGTGTCTAGATGCAGGTTATGTATTGTTAACACTCGTTGAGAATTTGTCTATCTTGCCCATTCTTTGAAATTCCAACTCCTCACCGATTCCAAATCAAATGCAAATTACGTCCAATCATTAAATCACGACCTCGGTTGACGGTGTCAATACCAGAAAGCCTAGAATACATACGTAATATATTTAAAAGCTTTATCCCTGTTTACCTGCTCAGCTTTTCATATCTTTGAACTACAAATATTCTTACCTGTATTACGCTTGGAAGCAGGTAAACCCGTCCCCAAGGCAGTTATATTTAATAACAGTGTGACAGCCGTCTTCAGATGTAACACTGTGATTCTCACAACAAAGAATTACAAAGTCACCTTGTACTGAAAGCTCTTCTTGATATTGAAATCACTTCAGCGTCATTTCCACTGTGTCCTCCATTGAACTTTCGTCATGTTTGAAACCACTTTTGCTTTCTCGGTGTTTAACAGTGTGTAAAGTGATAAGCACACACTGTCTGTGCACTATTCAAACATGATAGGGATGGTGGTCAAACACGGCTCTACCTATATCTCAACACAGTATATATATTGTTCTGATCGTTAATCTGTTCTTTTGAGATACACCCAAAAATCTTTCCCTTCTTAGTCCAGATGTTCACAGAGAATACCCGTGAAACAGAGTCAACTCCGGTCACTCATGATTTTTCACTGTATATGAAAATGGCCGAAATATACCAGTCTTCTCTTTGACCAGACAAGCAGTAGCCGAACATCTCTCTCTCACTCTGGTCAATCTGTGGTCATTATTTCCCGACCATCCGGTGTAAAACCACAGATGTCGAGTCGAACACATATGATGGATTTTGTTTCTCAGTGTTAATAAAAACGGCGTAAAGTACTCAAAGTACGATAAACAATGGAACGTAAACCGTGTATATATATGACCTCATTGTGTTTTCGTCAATGCTAGTAATTCGGAGATTAGGGCGAAGGAAAACTTGATCACCTAGCGGAAAGCTTGAGTGGTCAATAGCTTACAAATCTACCCGCTTTCATTGTCGTCAATACACAAGCCGGAAGATTAAAGGAGAAACACTGTACTCTTACCAGTTCTAACATACAAACAAAGCTTTATATAGCAATCGAAAGTTTTCTCTATCACTAATATCATATACAGTTATAATAGTCACTGTATAGTAACACAACCACGTGTTATAATTCTACAGAGCATGATTACCATTTAATGGTATCATAACCACTGCATGGTAACATTGCAGGGTATCTAAGAGAGCATGTTCTGTACATACCATGTATTACATTACCGTATGGTAACATTGCAGGGTATGTAAGGCAGCATACACTATAGTGTTACCATACAGTGACTGTAATATTACAGTGTATCTAAGAGAGCATGTTCTATACATACCATGTATTACAGTCACTGTACGGTAGCATTACAAGGTATGTAAGGCAGCATGTTCTATACATACCATGTATTACAGTCACTGTATGGTAACACTATAGTGTATTAAAGGGAGCATGTTCTATACATACCATGTATTACAGTCACTGTATGGTAATATTACAGTGTATCTAAGAGAGCATGTTCTTTACATACCATGTATCACAGTCATTGTATGGTAACATTGCAGGGTATTAAAGGGAGCATGTTTTATACATACCGTGGTATTACAGTCACTGCATGGAGACATTACAGTGTATTTAAGGGAGCATGTTCTATACATACCGTGGTATTACTGTCACTGTATGGGAACATTACAATGTATTTAAGGGAGCATGTTCTATACATACCGTGGTATTACAGTCACTGTATGGTGACATTACAATGTATTTAAGGGAGCATGTTCTATACATACTGTTGTATAACAGTCACTGTATGGAGACATTAATATGTATTTAAGGGAACATGTTCTGTACATACTATGTATTACAGTCACTGTATGGTGATATTACAATGTATTTAAGGGAGCATGTTGTATACATACCGTGGTATTACAGTCACTGTATGGTGACATTACAATGTATGTAAGGGAGCATATTCTAGTATGTATTACAGTCACTGTATGGTGACATTACAGCGTATTTAAGGGAGCATGTTGTATACATACCGTGGTATTACAGTCACTGTATGGTAACATTACAGTGTATGTAAGGGAGCATGTTCTATACATACCGTGGTATTATAATCACTGTGTTTGAATATTACAGTACATGTATGGAAACACAACAACATGTTATTGAGAGTATGTTATATACCTATGTATTACAGCCTCGGTATGGAGATAGAAAAGTATATAATTAGGGAGCATTTACTACAACAGAAACATGACGATTTATTATCAGGGAACATATTCTATATCAATGTATCCCAGACACTATAGGAAAGTATAACTATGTATTATAATAAAACATGGCCTGGTCATAACAGTTACCATAGCAACTAACAGTACATTTAACGGTATACTCTGTACTTTTGGGTCGCATGATTTAATATAGCGGGCTCTGTATCCAGCGAAGTATAACGGTGTTCTTTTTAATTTCACGCTTCATAAATCTGAAGAAAATCTCACAAGGGACAATATTTTAAATACAGAGGAAACTCAACATTTTCTTCGCGTAATTAAACTACAAATCGGACTTCAATAGATGTGTTGTCTGATTAAAAGCGTTTTTAAACATCGCTTATATCGCTACTCATATAAGTAAATACACACTGTCATCAATCTTTACATTAAACGTACATTTGATCACTCATAATAAACGGAGAGTTCGTTTAAGTTTACAATGATGAGAAAAAGAAAATGGCGGAGAATTAGGAAAGAAAACGAGAGCGGTTCATTGAGAAAAGATTTGATAAAATCGACTGTTATTGTAAATGTATATATATATATATAGACTTACTGTAAATGTGGAAAGTTACTGAGAAATTATTGAGATGTGGCTCAGTAACTGGCGACAGCTAATTAACCCAAGAGCTCTTTCATATACAGCAGGTGTTTAGTTCACCCTACCTAATCTAAATACATGTACACTGTAGTAAACAATAATGAACCCCGATTGACTTTAATCATAACCTCATCATGCTTACAAGGCTAATTGATCCTAACACAATGACATTTGCCATGATTTCGTTAGGCGTATTGTTGTAAATAGTGTATTGGTATCAAACATCTTTTTTTTTCTACTTCCGGATCTGTTACAAGATCCGGATCGTATATTACAATAACCACCTGCAATTAAGGGAATAAATTCAAATTGACAAAATGTGTAGCTCGCCAGGTCGCTGTCCAATAGAGACGTCGTGATAATACACGTGTATAAGTATAGAGCAGAACAACAAGAGTCTCATAAAAATGCTTACTGCATGAAAAGTTATAATAGAAAACGGAATAAAACTAAAATTTATATCAAAATAATTGCCACGAATTAGCTTAAATTTATCACATGGCCGGATTAATGATGAAAGGGTTTCATGTTTGTTAGCTTAGCATTGCGTGGGCGATTCTGGGACAAGGCTTCAATATGAAATCTTTAAAAATGCTTACGATGGACATTTAAAATAATAATATTGCCCTCGAAGGCAATTATAGTTTTCTCGTGCCTTTTCCCAGCTTTTGTGGATAATTCAATCACATTTTATGACATGGTTATTTCATTGGAAGCCATATTTAACGCATTTCGGATTTTCATATTGGTTATATATGTTAAATAGTCTCGTCATAAAAGTCTCCTACATACAGCGCATTCGTACACTGTCAGTAAATAAGTACTTATCATGTCGTATTTTTGTACAACTTCATCAAGGTTTTAACATTTTAAAATCGTTTTTGGGGCTTTTTCCTTTTTATGAATATGACTGATGATTACACGAGGTTCAGATATGAATCTATCTCCTCAAAGGGTTCAATTAGCTTTAGATATCCATCTTCAAACATGGTAGTAGTAAGTTATACGAGATTTGTCAGTTCGACTGTTGTAACTGGTGTTAGATTTATCATCAGGACTGTTGTAACTGGTGTTAGATTTATCATCAGGACTGTTGTAACTGGTGTTAGATTTATCATCAGGACTGTTGTAACTGGTGTTAGATTTATCATCAGGACTGTTGTGACTGGTGTTAGATTTATCATTAGTACTGTTGTAACTGATGTTAGATTTATCATTAGTACTGTTGTAACTGATGTTAGATTTATCATTAGGGCCGTTATAACTGGTGTTAGATTTATCATTAGGGCTGTTGTAACTGGTGTTAGATTTATCATCAGGGCTGTTGTAACTGGTGTTAGATTTATCATCAGGACTGTTGTAACTGGTGTTAGATTTATCATTAGGAATGTTGTAACTGGTGTTAGATTTATCATTAGGGCTGTTGTAACTGGTGTTAGATTTATCATCAGGGCTGTTGTAACTGGTGTTAGATTTATCATTAGGGCTGTTGTAACTGGTGTTAGATTTATCATTAAGACTGCTGTAACTGGTGTCACTCGGACTCTTTTCTGTTATTTACTATCCTTAATTTCGCTCAGCTGTTTCTAGAATTAGATTTAGGATAGTAACATGATAGATAACTTGCAAAGAATCCAATATGTACATATATATTATTCTTCTATCTGCTGAAGATTTTTACCGTCTAACTGCCTGATACTCTCCGGCGTGTTTAGAAAAAAAGATCTCGCATAAAAGATATTTGGATTCCGGCGTTACTTCACTATAACTTGATAGATGTGAGGATTTATTCCTAGTTACGACTTCACTTTAAGGTAAAGTGTTTACAGAATTATAAACGTGCCCTGAACGAACTCAAGGAATTCTACTGGCATACATTAACACTCAGGGATTGTAGTACTGTAAACGAATTTACAGTTGACAGCATTTATAGTTTTCAACGTAAAATTTTAAACATCATGGTATCTTTCGAGAGGCTGTAAAACTGAAAACATAGTAATAGACCTCATATCGTCTCTTTTCCAAATTAAATGTTGAAATTATTTTGTCTTTTCTGGAGTGGCATTGAGTAATAGGTTATTGAACCTTTGCCACATAAATGACTGTAATATATGTCTGTAAGACAAATTTAAATGCAATAAATGATTTTATGATGATACAAGTACTTATAAAATTGCTCATTCTCTAGCAAAACAATAAAATAAAGAGTTCGTTATTTACAAGGCATGTCTTGAGTATCAAAAATCATAAATTTCAAAATGCAATTTAAATTTTGGCCTTTTAACTACCTCTCGACTTCATAGCGCACCTTATTTGAGTAAAGAATTTTAAAAGCGTCAGTGTGTGTATTCTAGGGCACTCCAATACGACACTGAGTGTTGCTCTATGTTTACAGACCGTATGAAAGTGAGAGAAAATTAGGTAAAAATATAACGAGTGCACATGATTCCAAATTTTATGTTTGACAGGTATTTGGCTTGAATGACACTCCTTGTTAATTCCGATAAGAGCTGTACATATGAGTTCGTACTTCTCGCCAACAGGTCAAAAGTACTATTGGAATAAAGAAAAGAATGCATTTTTTTGTTTTGAGTAAATCTCCATAAATGAAAATGTAAGATCAAAAGTTTGAGAATTTTTTTTTTTTTTTTTTTTTTTGTAAAAAGTTAAATGTGGGTTTGTAATTAATGTAATGAGATAGCAAAAACAGAGTCAGAGCATTGCGAATGTCTAATTATCATATGCTTGTGTTGTATGTATGTATATTAGTGTATGTTCCTACACTGGTTCATTACCTTGAAAGATATCTGCTGTTGACATGTGAATCACATTTCAATGAGATCGTACCACATAGACTAGGCATTTCGAGAACTTAACAAGTACGTCTCAGTGGGGTTTCTTATTCGGTTCACAGTGTGGTGCCGTGCCTAAGTTAGGAATAAAACAAATACACCTGTGCCTGGGTTGATTCTTGAACTTTCAACAGTTCTTAATTTCTTCTCTATTTTTTTTTTAATTCTGGAATGTGATTATTGTATTTTTTACATTTGAATCCTTCATAATCAAACGATGAGTCACAGACTCGCACTAAGGAACTCTATCGTTAGATAAAGTTTGGATTTGGCCTTTCCTAACAGCTGAGATATTGGGGGAAGATATGACAAGACATACGTCTCTTTATCAAAACTCTTACCACATATACGAACTGAATAAATATATCTCAATTCATATGCAAAAATTGTTAGTAGTAAATATGATACAATTTACGAGCAAATTAGAGGTTGAACACACACAACAAGTTTTTTATCTGCTACCAATATCAATTTTCTCCCATACGGAAGAATCATGAACAAGATATTTTACCAAAATCAATCTTAGTATCATGCGGTGGTCCTCCAGCAAGATGTTCACTGAGAAAGCGACAAAGCTACTGCAAGGTTTGGCTGTGCAGTAAGTCACCCTGTGAACACTTAGGGTAATTTTGAGGCAGGTTTCCAGACGGAAACTGTTTGTTACCTTACTGAATGATACGTTAGTCAAAGGGATCGGGGTAATGTCTCTTGCCCAAGGGCACAACCACGTCAGCACAGACGGGTGCGTTTCTCCGCCAAGAGTAGAGACGTGGGTTTACGTAGGTCATCGCTCCAGATATCGCGGACCCTTGCCACAAGGAGACGACGCCTCGGAATGACCTTGGCTGTTCAGCAAGGGAGACAGCCAGCAAACAAAAACAAAAAAATAATAATAGAGAAATAGGCTTGTAGAGTTGTGCAAATGTAGAGAAGACATGTCACACTAGACGCGCCAATAAATCACCGATCTGATGGGACTATGGTGTACATTGTTATGATCATATGTCAGATTTATTTTTTACAAAACTTAGCTACAGATATTACAATATCATTCGTTTCTCGTTTAGATACAATGATTTCGTTCCGATACTTCGGCTAATTACTTAGCTCTATCAATCGGTCGATCTCCTTCACACTCATAAAAATTGATTTTAACTTGCACATACACAGAGCTAAATTATCGCTTGAAATCAGCCTAGTTGTTAGATGTATTTCTGTATTTTAAGAATCATTTCATAACTAGAATGTGTTTGTGATATGCCAAAATAACTTTTTTGAAATCTATCCGGTTCTCATTTCGTTTTTAATCAAATGAATAAATATTTTAACCGGTTCTTTTTTTACCTGTATAACATGCTCTGAGGTTATAATAGGGTGACTTAAAGGTGTATACTTAATATAGAGTTACACGTTATCAACAGGTAAAGTGTAGAAAGGTAAGACGAGGTACATACCTGTGATTAAAATGTTGTGAAAAGGTGAGGCGAGGTACTGTTATAGGCAGTTAGAATTTTTGTAAAGCTCACCGTTATTTACGTATTTACATAAAGAATATCTTATTTTACCTGGTTGGACATTTCTACCCTGTTCCCCTTAACAAAATGAAGTATTGGGCGTAGTCTATTACCTGGATGATTCACGTCATGTTATGTTCGAATAGAAATTGATTCCCACATCATATTCGTATTGGCACCGTACTCGTCACGCACATAAAGGCGACCACAGTTCGATTCCTGGTCAGACATGCAAATAGGACAGGTTCAATTTTCCTATCACAATTTTTCTCTCATTGATTTGTTTCCCTTTATTCAGGGTTTACCATCCTCGCTCTCCCCGAATCATCTTTCACTTCCGAATGTGTGACATTTTACCAGGCACTCATATTTTATTCCAAAAGATCGATTTGCACGCATGATACTGGGGATCTCTATGATTGTGCTAAAAAGGGATGCTCTCCTAGAGCAGTCTGTTACTACCTTAGTGACATATCTAGATAACGTTCATTAGTGTCATGTTGTATATCTTTCAAAGAACATCGAAAGTTTACTCAGGAGTAGTAATCCTCTTGAAAAATAGATCCGTCAAATGAATGTCTGAGGGGACAAACATAATGTATATACAAGGAACTATAGGCAATATTTAAATACCTCTGTGAAATAGACTAGCGGACGAGTTCGGAGATTTAAGATGGTAAATCAGTGATGAAATCACAATTCTAATGCTATGATCTGAATTGTTCTTTATCTTCCAGTAAAAAGGCTTTAAAGACTTTAAAGATGCTTTGAATAATCGTGGAATGAGAATGATTCAATCGCGTCTGAGAGAGTGAAAGCATTTGCAAAATATTATGCAATGGCCGTTAGTGCGAATGTCATAGAAAAAAAGCTGGAAGCCTTCAATTATTGTTAGTATCTCTGGACGGTTTCGTCGTCAATAACGCGGTTCTCATTTTGAGAACGTTAGATTACATAGAATTGGCATTGATGCACAACACCGGAGAAACGAAGAAACGGAAGACGCTTACCTTCCGGATTATCTTATCATATTCAGCTTGTTTGTTACCAGGATCTCATTGTGTATCATCATTTAAATTTTGAGAATTACTCTTTTTCAAGATCAATATATCTCGATATTTTCATTAGAATCACGAGAAACATTATGAAAACCAAGGAGGGAAAATATTCCCGTTTACAAACTGATGCAATGTATCAAAAAAACTATATATATCATCTCACAAATTGCAACTCTGTGGAGTGGAAAAAGAAACTATATTGCAAAATATTGCATGACAGTAGCACGTAATGCAAATCCGAGTGTTATAAACATATATTTTCACCAATGTACCGCCCAGTTTACATGGCTTATTTGCATAAAATGTATGACACTGCTAGGCGTCCATACGTCATTCGCAAAGCCAAAGCTATGACTAAAGGCAGAAGTAAAGCTCTTATATACATGTATACTGTAAGAGTCGATACGATAATTATACCCTGACAACTCATTTTAAATATTTTATTACAGGATAATTGAAATCCCCTTATCAGATACAGAAAACGTTTATAAATCAATGTAATGTTCAAGGAAGGCTGTGTAGTGTCTATTTGTCATGGTAACGTCATTGAAAAATGGTGCCCAATACCAGTGATACAATGTTGAGATATGAAACGCCCCGTTCTCATGACATAAACATGTGTTGATGTACATCTGTTTGAGTGGAAAGGAGTATATATCATTTTATTGGGTAAAAGGCAAATAAAATTTCCCATGTGTCTAATCTTATTTAGTTTCTGATCTGGTAACACCTTTTTTGGAATTTGATAATTCTTCAAATTTTAAGCATCAATATATATCCTTGCAGACGGAAATTTCATATCAATCTGCGTACTTGAATCGGGTCTTTTTTCATTTAAATATTTCAAGTCGTTTCCTATTTAGTTTACCGTCATTCTAGATAAGGTGAAGAAATTTCGACCATTTGAAAGTTATTTAACATTATGGTTTCGTTCTGTGGCAAATAACACTACTACAAACTACAGAGAAGACATACTTGCATGGAGACGAGACTTCCTGAATATTGGTTTCGACCAGCATCTCCCTTTTTCTGAAACTCCTTATAACTCGTCAGAAGATGTCGGCCGTAAAACGCCAAAAGCAAGTTAAAATAAACAGGTCACATGACAGAGCGATTCAACCTTTATACCTGAAGTAACGCTCCTTATTTGTATTTTTTAAATAACTTCTATTTCTATCAACACGTTTGGCAGTTGTGTTGATGTTGCTTATTGTTTTGTTCGGCTATTGTCCTCTATCTATTGTTCTGCTCATTTGTCGAGTACCTAATGGACCGCCTTTGTTAAGTTCTCGTCCATTGCTAACAGGCATACTCGAGTATTGTCATATATAGAATTATGCACAATTATCTTTTTTTCAAAAAATGTTTTTAACTTGTAAACTGGCATATTGACACAGGCCTTGGACAAGGCCGGGGTTTGTGAGAGGTACATATTGTGTTGTTACAACGTAATATACTTGTAGATGTAATGTAGGTCCATATTTAGTTTGAAATGGAATATTCATTCAATAAATTTCAATTTAGTCGACAACACGAACACGCAGTCAATAAATTTCGATAACAAGAGAATGCAATAGAACACCGCGACTATTATGTACACACAATATGACAATCACCTCCGTAGCAACCCCAAACTATAGAATCAAACTGATCAATCCTGTCTGAGCGTTTACGAAAATTGAAAAAGTTAATTATCCCAACTGTAATTGGAAAATTTCATATTCTACCTTTTCATATTTGGTCCCTTCTATACGGTCAAGTTTCCATACTCTAAAGTGAAAAATTTTCATTCGTATCCCGAGTATACCTTATAGATAGCATATCGTTTTAATATGGTGGCGTTGAATATCAAAGTCATAATTGGGGTCTTGAATTTCTTTTTTTTTAAATGCAGGTAAAATATAAAAGATATGAAGTATTTCAAACATTAATACATGATAAATATGTTGCATCTTTTACAAATCTTTAACAAATTTTGATATCATTGGATGTTTCAGATTTAGGTGACCAGTACTTACGTCATAAGGTCTATCTCTATTCGTTCCATGGTGACGGTGTCCTGGGGAGGATTTTATCCGCGGAATCCCTCTCGGGATCAGACGGCGGTATACTCCTCCCTAGGTGGGATCAAATACAATGATATATCCGTCCGTCGGCGATATACACCTCTCATTTACAGACTCATTGAAGACCCAGTGTACGTCTAGTCAAGTACACATATCCTATACATGTTTTTCTATTATTTTTTAAATGTCGTTTACAAAACTCTTTATTAATATATGGGTTGAGTATTATGAGGGCCTCTTTTGTTGGACGAGTAGGAGATGGCTCATTCCATTATGTGTAATCGATTCAGTCTTTTGTGAATATCAGAAACGAAAGCGTTGGGCACACGAGCAGATTTCAATTAAAATGTATTTCACCATATTGGCGGTTTAAAAGGTCGTTCGATAGTTAAGCGCCATTAGTGATGGTGGAGGGTATAGGATTTCGGGACGTTGACAGATAATGTGTTATTACATATATAGCTTACACCTGTAATCAGCACGTTTCTGTCAATACGGAACCCAGGTAGCATCACCACATGCTATTACAAGTCGTCGGCAAAAGCAGCAGGCAGTCTACCTGTCATATTAGTTTATAAATGTATCTCGCTGTTTGATATAGAATGATAAAAATATTCTATGATTGAAATAAGCCTTATAGTAAATACATAACTTGATTGGCAAAGAAAATCATGCGGACGCACAAATGCAAGTTGAAAATGCTGAAATATTACTATGCATTGATTGTTGTTTGTATTGATTCCTAAGGACCATACCAGAAATTCGGCATGTCGTTTGCTGAAAAGCAATGGTATTTGTTCACTAAAATAGATCGATAAAACATTGGATGTTGTGAATAGGCTTTGACAAGTAACGGGGATTCATTCCAAGTTGTCAGTACGTTATTTTTTTTTTTTTTTTTCAAAAAGAGATTTATGTATCATTCTGCATAGAATTATACAGTAAATGTAGGAGACCATATCTTGTAACATATTACTTTATCCAGTTGTGATATCATTATTAAAGTTGAGACCTGGATTTAGAATATAGCCTACTGTAACGGGTATCAACTTTATCGACATTCTGACAGTACCGACACACGCACTTGGAGAGCCAATATCACAACGACATTGATATGTACCATGAAAAATAAACTTATCGGAAGACAATTTTGTCTTGAGAAGTTACCAAGCCTGACATTAGAGACTATGTCTTATGAAATACTACAGATAGTCTTGTACGTATCGTTTCAATTTTGTCAATTTTTGAAAAGCGAAATGACACAATATTACATATCATCTTTTTTTCAACCATTGTTCTGCATTGCATAATTTTTATACGGAATGACTTCAGAGATCTGAGTAGGAGATGTTTAACCTTTAGTAGCGTCTGGTTTGGGCCCCAAACATTTATTGGTGTGCTCCACAATAACTCACTCTCCTGCAGCGCTTACCCATTATATGGCGTCCTTTTGTTCTCATTTTGTTCATTTGAAATTTAAATTCTATTTTTTATTTTCGTATATCTTATTTCAACGACGATAGAATCCCCATTTTGATTTTCCAAACACGAATCATAATTCTACGATTACGTGTAAAGGGTTCCGTAAATAGTTATGGTAAGTGTTTGTCCACGTTTGACAGTATGTAAAGAAGATCTATACCCCGTGTGCACCACGGCCCGTGGGTCCTAGAGCTGTTGTAGATCTATATACCGAGGTATACACAGTGGTAACAAGATCTGACATCTTAGGTTACCCCGACACCGCCCACGTTTACATAGTACTGACGACACCGCCCACGTTTACACAGTACTAACGACAACAGTGAAGGGGAGAAATCTTATCAATAACACAAACAAAAGCTAGGTATAGCATAAATCATAGAGGTGAATCGGTCAATTCAACTCAACTTTCGTTCAGATGATTTCTTTTCACTTTTCAGACAATTATTAAGGGGCTTTCGACAACTGTCTGATAGATTAAAACATACAAGATATTCTAGATACTTTAGAAATCGCACTGGTGTAGGGTAGATATGCATTGCGTCCCTTCTGTCAGATAGATGATGTCATGATGTCAAACGTGTTTCAGCAGCGAAAATAAAACCATAATGATAAAAACCCGATACTCAACTTCTACCACTTCAAGGTGCATTTCGTCGTAGTATCTTCCATAACAGGAAAAAATAGAATAAGTAGTGACTGAGAAAAAATATACCTGTCATCCCGTCCTTTAGGAATAAAAAATCCATCTTGCTCCTTTAATAATTTTAATTTATTCTTGAAATTGATCAGAAACAACAAAAACAAATATTGACATGTCCGTAGAATCTTAAATCAAACTAAAATTCGATGAAATTAACGCCAAATATGAATGAATGAAGGACTTACACGCAGACTCCTGAAACAGTACCCGAAAAATAAGACCAGATGTTCCGGAAGAGTAAACGTCTTCCGTCGTCAATCCAATGAGGTAATGTTATGTTCCCAAAACGGCTAACGTTGTATCACTGTAAGAAATAGAATATTTTTCAATAAAATGATGATGACGACTGTTAAACCTCACTTTTTCAACAGCCTTCATATTGGCATATCAACTCAACTACAACATATAAATGCCAAGGGTGAAAGTTGCAGATAGGTTGCTATCCAGGAAATTCATAATAGGGAAATTGGAATCATCACGTTTATCATAAAAATTGACGGAAATCAGTTCCTGGTGATGTCTTTGTAGAAAAAAGATCGAAAAAATCGGCTGATGTCTTTGATTTCCGATTCTGGTGGGCGTATACGATGAACGTGGTCTTCAAAGACAAGGCGTCATTAAGATATCTGAAAAAATAAAATTGAAGGACTTTGCATGATCTTTGGGAGCTGTCTTGATAAGCTCTTCGATAACTTGTACGAAAACAAAAGCAAGTCAACAAAATATATGAGCAGTTTGTTCCCTAAATATGTCAATAGTCTGTTGGAAGGTCTTACCACCAAACTCAAAATTAACTTAACATACGGGTAGAAAATAATCCCTGTTAAATTGAAGTTTGCTACATTTTTTTATCTCAAGATTGTACATATGGAGATCACACACTATCTTTATTTAAGAATATTACTATTTTACGCATACATACATTTAGGATGAGAAAACCACTTGAATATATACTCGGCGCCAATGAAAATGCAACACTAAAATTTTGGACATAATATATTCTTCACAACAAGGATTAGATTCTTATTCTGCTGTATTTAGCCACAACACAATGCACTACAAAACTAACGAAATAATGGTCGAGTAATATCAACTCCTTGTCGTACCACAGGGCATTGTCGTAAAAGAATGAGTTTGCACGTCGGCGCTCTAAAGTGCGTTATATCCTTGCTCAGTCACTACTAGTGAACACTGTAGTTACAGGCAGACATTTTTCCGTCATCAATTTTTTAAATTGTCATCATTATTTGCTACAAATGCCTCGACTGACAGACAATGAAAGACACGAAGCTCGGGGTATGCTGGCAGGAGGGCTTTCTCAGAGGGAAGCTGCCAGGAGAATGGGTTGTTCTGCTTCCACAATCAATCAACTGGCAGAACGAGTGCGACAAACCGGATCCGTGTGAGATCGACCTCGTCCGGGGCGACAGAGAGTGACGACCCCAAACCAGGACCGTTACATTCGACTAAATCACCTGCGAGATCGTTTTCAAACCGCGACAAGAACGGTTAGACAGACGATAGGAAGTCATGGCAGACGTTTGTCAGCTAGTACTGTGCGCCGTCGCCTTCGCACAGCCGGATTGGCGTCGCGCCGTCCATTTAGAGGAAACGAATTGACTCAAATTCGCCGTCAAAATCGTCTAAATTGGACAAGACAGCGCCGAGGATTGACCCAACGTCGGTGGGTTGGCGTCCTGTTCACCGACGAATCGAGATTCCGCCACAGAGGAAATGACGGTAGAATTCGAGTGTGGCGACGTCGAGGTGAAAGGTTTTTGGACTGCTGTGTAACGGAAAGGGATAGGTGGGGCGGGGGCAGTGTGATGGTGTGGGGAGGTATCTCTTTTGCATACCGTACCCCTCTAGTAATTATTGACGGCAATCTAACAGCACAGCGCTACATCAACGAGGTCTTAACTCCTGCTGTTGTTCCATTCTTTGCTGGACACCCAAACGTAGCGTTATTACAACAGGACAATGCACGACCACATACTGCTCGTACTACAGACTACCTTCAACATCAGAACATCGCAACCCTTCCGTGGCCCGCGTTTTCCCCGGATCTTAGTCCGATCGAGCATCTTTGGGACTAATTTGGTAGGGCTGTGAGAGAGCGACCACAACAGCCCCAGATGCGTCGGCAGCTTGAAATCGCTCTTCAGGAAGAGTGGAGGAACATTCCTCAAATCAAAATTTAGTATAGTTTAGTATAATTGTGATATGGCCGAAACAGCATGTCAACATAATAATATTCTAAACTCAACTTCAGTAAAAACTAAGATAAAATATGAACAAAAGAAAGATTTACACGAAGACTCCTGAAAAAGTACCAGGAGAATAGGACAAGGTAGTCCTGAAAAGTAAGCGTCTTCTGATTCATCTTTGTCAGATCAAGTAAGTATTGTCACGGTCTCAAATAAGAACAAGGTATACAACAACGGAACCAACAGCAAACTAACGAGCAGCAAACACGTCTAGCTTCATATTGCACCAAAAATCTGATGATTTCTCAATGAGAATGAGATTACTATGACGACCATGAATATATCATCTTTTGACACCATGTGTTACGAATTTGTTCAGGGCCCGTATTCATGAAACCGTTCTCATGCTCAAGCATGAATCAAGCCTTATGTCTTGTTTAAGTTAAAAATTAATAAATAAGACTGATTTTGCCAAAGATTTTTAAACAAAGCTTGAAAGGACTTCAAGCCAAAGTTATATTCAATGTTTATACTTGACATTTGTATTATTTTATATGATTTTGGCGAATTTTAAAACAGTCTGCTTGAGCACAAAATCTATGCTTGAGCATGAGAATGGTTTCATGAATACAGGCCCAGGAGTTGACGACTCTTCGGGTGGTTTGACTTCCAAATATACTTTTCTGTAGGATGACCTACCTAGATTACTTATAACTAAACAACTTTATGCATAGCCCATGTCACAGAGGTTGTATGCTTGAAAAAGAAGATAAGAAAAAGTAAAACCTCATTGCACAAATACTTCGATTTCTTTTCAATTTTGGACTCAATGAAATTACTAAATAAATCCAGTTTCTTTTGTCCATAAATTTGACCAGATAAACTTTGACATGAATGTATAAATACATCATTCACAGATTCTGTCAGGGGGAGGACACTTATACCTATTTGATGCTAAACTTTCAATAACAGTAACCAAAATTGCTCCAGATTTGCGGAATATGTCGTAATTATTAGATAATTCAAAATAAGATATTATTGTAGTTTTTAGCAAATCAGATTTATTTTGTATGTCTTGATATCTGCTTTATACCTTGCAAGTAATATCGTTTGCTACAAAGTTTCAATCTTTCACTGCCTGAAAATGTAAATCTCCAACACGACAAAGAGCTTCCATTGGACAATTTTGATACAGAACCGAGTTAGTTGAGTTAAGTCTTGATGTCATGGATACAAAGGCAACTGAAATAGGTCGCTAAACACGCTTCATGATAATTCTAAAATGGCTGCCGCTCAGTTCGAGTGGGATGGGAAGACGACCGTAGAACACAGTATAGACGTCATTCTTCAATTATTCAGATGTCTAAGAATTTTCATAACTTATAAAATGTTTTGATAAAATCAATAATTACAACATAATTATTCTTTTGGTATTTTTAATTTGTCGTATAATCGTATTTTGCCCAAGTATTACTGTTTGGACATCCTTTAATTTAAAATGTCGGACTATATCTTTTTAACGCAATGCATTAGATTTGCACAAGTTCTAGTAACTGCAGAGTTGCATTTGTTCAAAAGATTGAAAACAAACCAACTTAACTGAAATTCAAATATTGAACCTACCTTTTGTCGAATTCTTTGGATGACGCATTGAGTTGCTTCTGCGAAAATTCCAACATGAACTGCTTCGCAGCTCAATTCATCACCCTATGAACTCGACAAAAGCAAAATTCAATCTTTTAACAACATCTTCGAATAGTAAAATGGTAGTAACGGACAGTGTTAACCATTTTTCAACATTCCCACAACTCATCTTGTTTGTATTCATTACAATGTAAATATGCTCCAGGATATGAATTTAGTTACAATAGATTATTCATAGAAAGATAGATTATTTTTTCACGAAAACTAAGTAAAATTTAATAATTGACATATCACGTAGCTGTAAATTTCGTTTGGTCAATAGACACTAAACTTAAGAAAGATACATCAATACTGGAAAATGTAGAGATGTCGGAAAAAAGAAGTGTTGTACCGAATCGCAGTGTGATTACTGAACACAGATAACCTTATACCTTTGAGTGCACATGACCTCTTTTCTATAAATTTGAGCCATGTCTACCGTGAGAAATATGTCAATTAACATGTCATTGTAGAAACTGAGATTGTAAAACAGTTGCAGAATGTTTACTTTGATTAAAATAAACCAGGTTTGAGGTGAACCACGTCTTGAATTTCTATCGAAAGTCTTGATCATATTGATTGAATCTCTATAAATACGAAAACTTAACAGACAACAAATTTAGCTAATTGATGAAGCCCTGCGACATCAGTGTCAAACCTTGTCATGATTGTAGACACACTGTTGTATGGATTACATGTCCCTAACTTAAATCTAATGTATATCGATTGCCTTTACACATCTCTTTCTTTATTTCAAACCCAAACACTTGTTATTTTACTTGAAAGAAATGCAGCACAGTGGCATTAAGATATGACAATATCGATGTTGCAGAATTTTAGCATTATCAAACATCCTTACATTGCAATTAGTATCTCTTCAAATGTACATCGATATTAGATTTGGATTGCATTGTGTTACAAAGCACATCAAAGAAACTAAATGAAATACAATGTTGTACCAGACCACTTTGCTGCGATTGCACAATCGAATGAAAATCTGCTTCAAGTCAGCTGTGTTGACTAAGCTCTGAGAGTCCTGGGAAGAAAATTAGAAAATATCGAAAGACTACACACCCGAGCTCACCAGATGACAATGCCATTCCTGTGTGTATGTTATTTATTTCAAACTCAACCACTTGCTGTTGTACTTAAAAGAAGTGAGATACTTTGGCATTGAATATGACATTGTCAGTGTTGCGTATTTAAAGTGCTGTTAAAACTCCTTTAATTGCAATCTAATCTAGTAAGAAAATTAGAAAAGGATCAGAGCCTGCTGACAAGATAAAGACTTCAACCTAATGATAAATGTCTGAAATTTTGTTATGAAAAGAGATGTAGATAGTGTTCAAAACGTGATGAGATAGGTATGTGAATTTTACAAAATGTAGGACCACTTTTCAAGATAATACAGTTTGAACAAATTAATTCAACTCCAATTTTTCTGATAGTGTTCGTTACTTTTAAACACAAATAAGACAAAGAATACAAACATTTGGGGGGTTTTTTTATGAAAAAGGAAGGTAAAACAATTATCGGAGCGCAGACTTGGACTGCTTTCGATTCGGCGGAAGGTAAAGACAAAGGAAACTATGACAACAATGAACAACCATGGTGCTGTCTAAATTTAGAGAGGTATATCTTTTGGGAAGGCGTTGACCTTATCTCAGACACTAGCAGAAACAGAAACTATTTATTTGATTAAGAAAACGGCATTAATCAAAAATTGAAAAAAAAACGAAAGAAAACTGATGTGCTCTTATCCGTGAAACCGAAGTATCAATAATTCATAGACACTTAAGGGCGGTTCAGCTTTAACATCGGACATTGTCCATGACAATGTTAGTTTCAGAAATTCTCTGTTGATGACATGGAACCTGAAAAGAATGGAACTCCTGACCTTTCCTGATTTCATTAATTATATCAAATTCTTAAACCTGATTTTCTCCACATTTCGATTCACTGTTTCAGGAATCAACTGAATGTTACAGACATGACAACTGATTAATACAGCTTCAATATATTGTAACATCCTGTCATTCATGTACAACTGTCAAGGATTTTTATGAAAGCTCTGGAAAAAACTGAAAAGGGTAAAGCAACAGTATTGTTGACTCGTCTAGTTTTCAACCGATTTTCTCTCGTGCATCTTACGGGCACTCTTAATACTACCCAACAACGGTACATTTTTCAGGTGTGGGATTCGTGGAATGTGGAATTTGAAAACATCCACAAATCAATATTTATCTTGAACATCCTCAATGTGAACGTGCGTTCTAATATTGAGATAATTTGATTTTGTTACTCTGTACACTTCCATACTCTATTCCAGATTTTATTTTTAACCTGAATGAACAGATGATGATTTGTAGCATCTGTCACTTATTTATTGACATCGAACATACCATAACCATAAAACTGCCAGCAGCCGAAAGAATTTGACACTTCTTCTCTGGATATCGAATCTTCAAGTGGCAAAGAAAGTGGTCTCAATAGCTCAGTCGGTTCAAGAGTTAGAGTATGTGGTATCTGATGAAGATCCGAGGAACGCGGTTCAACTCTTTCTACCCGTGGTGGTTTGTTTCAATGAAAACAGCAAAGAGGACCGAAAAATGATGTCTTGATTATGGGCAAGTAACTTCACCTTTAAGGCTCTAGACGGGTCTTTCGTGTTTGGGTCACTGAGGAGGCCAACAGCCACTACAGGAAGTTTATTAAGGATAAACTAAGCAAATGAAAGGAATGAAGAGGGAATGCCAAACGTATTTTTATCAATTAATTTGGTGGCATTGTACCTCAACAGTCAAAATATCATACCAAAATGCAGCAGTTTTCTATATAAAAAGATTCGAACGCGAATGTATGAACATATGTCACCAACGTCACTCTCTGCGATTATCTGGTTGGGTACAGACAAATGCATATAAAAAGTATGGCTTTAATTGATGTAAAATGAAAAGAGTAGCCGAAGTTATGCAGCATTCATGATCATCTTAAGGAAATCCAACGGAACTGAAATGGACCTTCACGGCAGATTTGTATAAACTGGATATATTATCGTATAGTGTTTGTCATCATATACGTGGATGTATTATAGACTTGGAGGAGTTGTCTCTCTTTATTTGGGATTGTTAAGAGTTAATTCAAGTTTATTAAGATGCAAACAAATATAATGAAAAGGGTGAGTTTGGCTTACATTGACTTCAAAAGCCTGCTGTGTCCAAAATTGCCATTAAGTGCAACTAATACCAGGTATTCAGTGCTTTGGATATTTTGCGGAAACATATTTTCACTAAGAATTAAGTTTCATTTAAACCAACCTTAAATCATTCATTTCCTAGATTCACTTACATCGTACACTTACAACATAATATTATAACACCAAGTATGATGTGCTCTATCTCATAGAATCACTAACATCATATACTTGCAACAGTATTTCAGAACACCACTCCCATTTTAGGTGTTTACACAAACCAATCGATCAGAATTTAGCCGATAGATGTTTTTCTTATCAAATTCACCTGTCAAACAACGAAATAACACTGTAGCATATTAAAAACTTTTTTCCTTAACAGTAATAATTGATTAGACATATCCAGACAATCCTCATATGCCTACGAAAGAGATTATATAAAAAAAAAAATGGTTACATGTATAAATACAACCGCTTTTATCCAACATGGCGATAGAGGAAGCCAGTTTCACAAAAAGAAACTGTATTTGCTTTGTAGATACATCTCTATCGATCAAGGTATATTTATCAATTGTCACTGAGTGATTGGACGGAAAGATGAATCCTCGTAGCGTATTCATTCGGTTCCGTCAATCTATTGCACAAAACAAATGAAAAAACCAATTACACCACTAGGAATACGTACAAAATATGAAATATAACATATACGTCCCTGACCTAATAAATGTCTTTAGGTTATATAAAGAAGTAAGGATTTCTGCCGTTTCAGTTTCTTTGTCTTGGTTAGTCATACAACACGGTGGCAATATCTTATTTTTTTTTCTAACAACTCTTTTTCATTGGTTAATTGTAATCATATTCTTTCTTACAAAATGTTATAGTGCTTCACTTAAGATAAGGACTCTCCAATAGAACATGTATTTGAAACACCAGCCTTTTAACTTTTATGTTTACAGACGCTTCGACTGTGCATAACAACCCTGGCAGTAGGATGTCTCATAAAAGTTAATTTTTAACAGCTCATTTTTCTTTTAAAACATAATGTTTTGTCAAGTGGTATTTCATCAATTACCTCACATATGCATGATACTTTACTGTCATTGTGCAACATTAAAACAATCATCAGTGGTGGATATATGGCAAATATAGATACTTTGATCAACAAAAATGCTCGCGGAATTTGCAATGATCATTACAGAAACACAAATGCATTACGAGTTTAACTCATTAGAACTTTCACAGAACTTGACGTTCCGACGTCGAAAATACATCATTTTGAATAAGATAGAAATCTAATAAGATTTACAAAAAAAAATATTTCTAGTGATTGATAAGATAAATAAAAGATCTACATGCAGTCGATACTACCTGTCGTTTTATCCAAGAGTACACTGCGGTTTTAAGATTCCTGAATTAGGTGTTGTTTAGTGCTTATATCATTGTTTAGTGCTTATATTACTAGTGATGCAAGTTTGTTCTTTTTGACAATTACTTTCCCTCCATCCTGTATCTGATTGGGCGCCCAATTCTGTAAGGATATACATGTAAATATGTATAACATCTAGCTCAAATGATAATTAGAATGACAGATAGCCACTATAAGTTTTCTGATAAAATGACGAGAACAAGTTTCTAGGACATGTTGGAAACGTTGCGCTATCTAACAACTCAATCTTTCTTTGCATACAAAAACTTACAAGGAAAGCCTAAAAACTAGCTGATTTCGTTTTAACATTGAAAAAACTGTCATGTTATCAGCAGAAGAACAAGAATTAGGAACTACCTTATTCATTATTTCCTGCCACGTTTTGTCACTGGATTGAGTAATCGTGGTTATAACTGACTTTACCGTCTGAGGACAAACGATTTAAAACGTTATATTTGAAACGTGTAAAAACTCAAGAAGTGAAATGCGACGTGTTCATGGAGAATTTCAAAGTGAGCCTGATTCGATCTTAAAAATCCATTCCTATATATCCGTATAAACTTGCTGTCCACTTTTTTATTTACTTATATTTATACAAAGCTGAACTTTGGAAGCGTGTATTAGGTAGTTAAGGTTAATGTGTGTTGTCTTAATAGCAACTATAGAAATCGATTCGTCATGTAATCGAATGCACTCAAAGGATTAAAGAAAAAGGAACTCTCGACTCGTCTTCATCAACCACCTGTCATGCTTACTATCATTTTGGATTTTTCTCAACCGTCTCCTAGACTTTAATCATCAGTCCTAAAATTCCATAAACAGATGTATGATTCAATTAAAATCTTAGTTGAGCTAAGCTGTGTCTAATTCTGATTACTTGTGTGTCTTTTGTACGTTATTTCATCGGATATCAGCCCCATTCATACCAAATGTTCATGTCAAAACAGCGATGAAAATATCAACAAATATTAATTCTTTCTCAACGAAACGACTGCAAGTATAGTTTCAAGAAAGACTGACACAGAAACCGCAGAAAAATTACAAGATTTGAACCCGTCGTTCCAAAAGAGTAAACGTCTTCTACATCATCGACGACACTCGTCATATAAATCTTGAGCAATTCAATATTACAATGTCAGGCTTCTAAATAAGAATATGGCTAAAACATCGTAACTACCAGCAAATTAACTATTATCAACAACTTCAAAACAAGGAATATGAAATTCTATTATGAAATTATTGCGACAATATAATGATTTTCTAGAGAGATTTTTGCCGCGGACGGAGAAGTTGCAAAACAGGATTTCGAGAGCTACAGGTGAATAAAAAATGCGGGGAAATATTTTGGTCCTCGATATTTTCATTTTCGATACTCGTTAGAAGTAGTTTTATTATTCATACCACATTTCTCATTTTGATTACGTCACAGAAGGATTTCTAGATCTAAACACATCCTCGATAAAGCAACAAATATGGATT
Source organism: Ylistrum balloti (assembly GCF_031769215.1). Classification (NCBI taxonomy): domain Eukaryota; kingdom Metazoa; phylum Mollusca; class Bivalvia; order Pectinida; family Pectinidae; genus Ylistrum; species Ylistrum balloti. Next base: position 141,148 of record NW_026781891.1, read on the forward strand.
TTTCTGGACAACCTAATATTCCCTCTTTCTATACTTATTGAATGGTGTCAATGTTAGTTTTATCTCCATTTACACTTGTATCTGAGTTTTACATTACAGTTATTCCTTTTCTTGTTTGTTTCATGAATGATAAAGAAAAAAACATAATTACCATCTAAAATGAGAATTGTCTTATCGGCATTGTTCTAGATATAATGTTTCGAGGAACATTTTTCATCCGATGTGGTTAACAAATCAGAATATTCACAACATCGTTATAGGATTAGGAATTCAAATTGAATAAGTTGGCAAAATTGTTTCAACATATTCAGATATGTTTTGTTCACAAGACCAAACAAGAATGCTTTTGGTTTAGATAAAGTAGTAGAAGGTTGAAAATTGTAGTAAAAGAGGGTGTGCACTATCACTATCATTATCACTATCATTAACACTATCATTATCACTATCATTATCACTATCATTAACACTATCATTATCACTATCATTATCACTATCATTAACACTATCATTAACACTATCATTATCACTATCATTAACACTATCACTTTTACTATCATTATCAATATCACTATCATTAACACTATCATTATCACTATCATTATCACTATCATTATCACTATCACTTTTACTATCATTATCACTATCACTATCATTATCACTATCATTAACACTATCATTATCACTATTATTAACACTATCACTTTTACTATCATTATCAATATCACTATCATTATCACTATCACTATCATTATCACTTTGTGTCATGATTATATCTATTCTTTGCGTATTTTTTATTGCAAGTCCTAACAAATAGGGATGACTGCAAATCGGCATTGAGATCTTACCAAACTCGACCATCACTGTCGTCCGGAAGTGTATTCTAAACAGAAAACATGAAGGTTGGACTGAGAGATTGTTATCAATCTTCTTACGACGAGAGATTGACAGTTTATATACATGTAAATCAATCCCGGATCACTAAAAAGAGCCGGGATTAATATTTCAAGACCTATTATATAGACTAGACAGGCTACAAAAGGGTTAGACTTGATACAAGTATACGGACCTCCCTCTCGTTCATACCGATCTCCTTCACTTTTCATTCTGACTTGTCTAGCTGTTCAACAAAATCTTCCTTAAAATTTCTTTCTACTATTCATCGTAACATCAAATCAGTATTGCAATATTATTGTGACAACTTACCAGATAAGTGAAAAACAATGTGGATTTAAAGGACACGAAAAGCTATTGAACAATATCTTAATTCTCTCCTATAAACCAATACCTTAAAAGAATATTGGATTTTCCACTCTGTGTATTGCTACACTCCATTAGAAGGTCTTTCTTTTCAAAGAAAGGGTAACATTGGTACCATTGCTTGGTTGTGGACGATGCAAGAGCTTATCTTGCGTGTACTTCTACACCAAAAAAACATACTAAGGATGATTTAGGGAACATTATCCGCCCTATGATTGACAATTTTTTTGCACTTTAAGCGATCTTCCATCAATCTCTTGGCATACAATGGAAACCATCGTTTCTGCCCCTCTTTTGGCTTACTTAATTTTGTTTCCATAGAAGGCTGCTTTTATTGCAGAGCTTATCAAAATTTGTCACACACTGCTTCCGAAGTTCTTCAATTTCTATTTCAGATATACTGATGATGTCCTGACTTTAAATAACAAGACACTGGTGGACCACATCCATCTTACGTACTCACTAGAACTTGAATCAGTCACAGAACAGACCCTTTTGCATCAGCCTCTTACTTCGATCTTTTTCTCCATCCAAACCAACAGTGGCACCTTTTATCCTGGATGACTTCGATGTCCCTTTGCTGAAAATTCCTGCTTCCTCAACCTGTATGTATTTTGATTTCGATGCTAAAAATGTCGACAGCCAAAATTTTAGCTCAAAATAAAGGATTTCGAAAATTGCATTTTGATGATGAGAATTGGATAGTTTTAAAGTCATTACAATTATCTCGCCATGAAATATTCTAATTAAGCTTGATAATGAAGGAAACCACAATTGTACATTAATACTATCTAATCATGCATTTATTATAACCAATTCGATTGCTTATTAATGATAAGGATATGGACCTCCCCCGTTTAGAACGTTTTATCGCTGATTAACCAAACCTTTGTCAAAACCACAAACCAATATTCTAAGAACTAACAAATCTGGATTACAGTCTTATTAAGATACTGTTTACTCAAGAAGTGAAATTAATATCATGTAGATTTCAAAGAAATCCAAAGAGCTTTTGACCAATTTTCAACATCATCTTTTTAAAAACATTTCTTCTACGAAAACGTTTTTTTTCACTCTGTACACCATCATACTCATTCTCCAAAAACAGATGATCGGCGATATAGAAATATGGCGGTAAACGATGCTGAAGCGTATGTCGTAAAAAGAAAAAAATACGTTCAAATAAAAAAAGAAATATCTTATGTCGAGTTTTGTCAAGTTTGTCAATTTCATATCACACAACTAGGTGATTGTGACAACTTCCCCCCTGATCTTCCTTAACTTACTTATAATGATGACTTGTCTTTAAATAACATAGAAGGTATTACCCACGTCCATCGTACGTGTCCACCATAAGTGGAAATCAAAGTCTTGACACACCCTTCTACATCAGTCGCTTGTGGACAGCTTTCCACCAAACTGTATGATGAGCATGATGATTTCAATTTCCCTATTGTGAATTTTCCATTTCTAACAAGCACCTTCCCTGCATCCCCAACCTATAATGTTTACATGTCGCCATTCAAGGGCATTGTAACGATTTTCGTGCAAGAGGTCGTCAACTGATGGACATACTCAAAACCGTTGTTTCAAAAGATGCAGTTTGATCAAAATTATAATCATAAATTGTCCAATTAAGGTAGACATGGTAAAAGTATAAAATAACATCATTTCGTTCTTTACATGAGCATATTCATACTCTTTATCTGGAGATGTGCAATAACGAAATGAAATCCGAATTAATGGTGTATGTTTTCCAATTTTCGTTTGTTTCATGTATGTACGAATGGCGTGAACGTAAAATCAATACCAACACATCATTTCGTCAAGTAAGCCAAAAGGCGTTTATTTTTTCATTCAACCAATGAGAGCAACTTTTGATCGTTATTTTATTCACGTTTTCATTGCATTCAATCGATGATGACATACATGATATTTCCAATATACTCTCAGACACGTGATTCAAGTCTCACAGCCAGTGAGAACTGGCTAATTTTACATCTGTATTCTAGTTTATTACATACGTTTAAGTGCTTGACATCGTGTATGCAAATAGATAGCACATTCATAATATAGTCTCTCAACCATTTTACTAAATATTCTAAAACAGTATGTGTTATTACCGGGATCGCGTCATAATATGGTGCTTGGGCGTGATATGTACGCAAGTTGGCGAATAAAAACCGCCGATCAATTGTTTCTATTTTTCCGCAATGTAACTGAAATGATGACCACAGTTTCGTATGAATATTTCAACATGAGATCAGTCGAAGAGGTAGGTGATTCCTTATCAAAATGGCCAAAACAACTCAGAAAATCGAATTACAATGTTTGTTCAAATCGATAATCATTCAATTCTCCACATTCTGTTTTACTGTAGTGACATACCTTATTTCATTTCTCATTATCAGGTTCTCAGGAATACAGTTTTTAACTTTGTGGATAAAAATACATAGTTCTCATCGTTATATACGTATTTGTTTGATATTGATATGATAATGAGAGTTTGTACAATAGAAAACGCTTACACAACATGAAACGGACAAAAAGACAGAGAGCATAATAGGCATTCACACAGCCTAAACTAGAAGCGGACGTCAAGACATAAAGCGACATATATCAACGTATTCTTGACAGCTGTGGAGTTAGGGGGGGTAGGGTAGGGGCCCACAATCAGAGAGTGGAACGGTTTAAGGAGAGAGGAGCGAAAAAGACATTGCTTGTAAAACCTTTGATATGTATTAATTATAATATTTTCGTCAAATTCCTAATTAAGTTCACGTTTAATCTATGGTAGAAGTCTTGTCCTGTCCCATAACGCCGTCATCTAAAATGCAACTGAATATGGTGACGTCAGGTGTGCGCGTGGCATCAGGCCAGATGTATAAGTGCAAAGCGTGCCAGAGGAGCGGATGATTCGGATTGGTCCAAGGAAATCACCCAATTTCAGCTACATTTGTGTAGGTATTTCGAATTGACACTTAATTTGAAATCCTATGTCAGAATTCGTTCCCAGTTTAACCTGAGCCGAAGTCAAAACACGATTTCTTTCTGGACGCCTTGGACTAGCTACCATTTGGTATACACACATATTACATATAATATATAACTATTAAACCCACAATACTAAGAAAGACTACTTCAACACTCACACATGACATCATGGATGAGAGTGTATCCACACTTTTACCCCGAACCTCTGCTGTATACATTCTCAATGTCACATTTAAAATATAAATATATATTTTCAAGTTCACAGCCAATTAATATTCTATCGGTGCACGATCTTTTACGTTATATTTGAATGGTGACAGATTGATGTACCCCTTTGTAGTAGCAATATGCCATCAAATATTTAAGGCTTATACCACACTCTAATGTATTCTTCAGTAAATGCTGTTGTTTTTTTGTTTTGTTTTTAGAAAGGACAGAGTCCGAACCACCATACAGAGAAGTCTCACGTATTTCTTTCGATTCCACATGTAGCGTACATCCTTAAACTGAGTGCTTGTCATAAACATGTGTCTTCTGTTTGAAATGGCACAAACTTACGTAACATCTGAAATAAACTAGTACATAGACATAAATTATTGGAGACGCGTTCAATTCGACTTAAAACACTGATGACGATGATTGAATAGTGAGCCGAAAATGTGTGTATGTGTAATGTTAGTACGTCTTCCTCACCACAGCTTGTTGGATCTGGTAATGAGTCTCTCCTTTATGTGATGTCATATCCGCCGGAAATGCATTTCATTCCATTCCTACTTTCCACAGTATTGGGAGAATTCAAACCAATCACATTCATGAACACAACACTCACATACGACACCAGTAACCCGTAAGGAAGATATGTATTGATATGCACTTCTCTTCGTGAGGGTAACCTTGTTAAGCTTCGCTATGTTTTTTCGTTTAATTTTGTCTAGCGTCTTCACTGTTTCTTTCCAGTTCTCGTTGTTGCTGTCAACCAGAGCGTGCTCCGTATCTCTCTTCCCCAACACAATACTTCTGAACCGCGACCATGGGTCAGCTGTGAAAAAGAATAGAAATGACCTATTTGTTAAATAGCAAAGAAATTTCTATGTAATAAGTATCGTCAATCTGTTCGCCCAAAGACGTCAAGAAAGTGATTTTATCCAAACTTTTGATAGTGAAGGAAAACAAGCACAGTTAATAATACAAAGCCATCAGAAGTATGCATTGGTTTATACACATTATCTTGCACTGGGTTTTTATATTCTCCGGACCATTTCGGTTACGCGTCGCCAATAAAAGCAGTTTTCTCGAGCCTCTATTTAACAGATCAAATGTTCATGTTTGCATTTCCTTTGCTGACTGATATTATGTTAGTTTAGTCCTGTATCATATTCTATTATTATAATTAAATTATATGACAATACAGTGGGAACTGTCGTAACCGGACATCTTTATGACCGAATAATGTGACGGGTTTGTAGAGTGATCCAGATTGTAGAGAGTCCATTGTTATAATATTGTTGGAATTGGGACTTGATTATTTGATCGGATCAGGCAGATATCTGGATTGTACAGAGTCTGCTTTAGACACAGTCCACTGTATGTCCATTAAAAATGCTACAATCCGAAATGTGAGTGATCGAGTAGAAAAGGCAATTAGTTATTGTTTTAATGACTAGATTACAAAACATAAACCCATGTAGTAGCCATAAGCCATGACAAACACTCTTTATAGTACAATGACTGCCTAAATTCCAAGTGTGTAAACTCCGAAAGCGCCCACAATATCACCCGAATGTTTTACTGTTTCGGAATTAAAGGACGCCGCTTTCGATATGTCGGTCTTCTCTAAACTTTTGTATTACATGTAAAGGCTAAACCGAAGCTTCACAGATAGCCATTTTATTGGATTCCGATATAGATAACAGACAAGACGCAAGGATATTACCTGTCATTTGAAAATGAAAGAAGACATGTATCCACATGTAACATTAATACCGAAGCGCGATTTTGTGTGTGTTTTCTTTAATATCGTGTCAAGGGAATATTAAGGATTTCGAAACTGTATCAATAATTTATCTACAAGAGGGCAAGAGCAGTTATATTCATCATACATATCAGAAACACTGTGTATATCGAGAGTGAATGTCTTGAATGTAGAAGACGACACTTCATCTAGTGTACTACTCAATGATTAGCATCATAAATGTGACAATCTCAACCAATATGGCGTCTCCTTGAAACACCAAAAGATGAAGCATCTCACTCTTTTGGCAAATCTTTGCAAAAAAATTGGAACCTTTGAACACACTGTAAGATATGTTAACCAATTATCCAATTGACAATTCTATCAATTGCGGTCAAATATCCTGCAGTTTTCAAAACACGACAAGAGAGTTTGGTGACTACTGGTTTCTGTGACTTATTTACACTGGAGATGTATGGATCGGAAGTGAATGTACCTCGTACTGCGGGACTGTCTCTCTTATCCGGCATGTTGAACACTCCATTACAGATGAGAGAAATAGTGTCGGCGAGGTGGGAGCCACATGTACCCGCACGCTCTGTGGCGTCGGCTGAACACGAGAACTCCAGATCTGCCAACGCACTCGGCAGGCAATAGATACAGATAGCCGCAATTGTTAGATTGATGGTGCCATACATCTTCTGAGAGGAGAACTGAAAAAGACGACAAAAAACCCCATTTAGTACCAATTAATGAATTAATTTGATTACACACTGTTACTTACAACAAATAAAATCTGTGAACTCGTTTGGCTTAATAGCGTTGACCTCATCGTAGAGCTAGTTCGTAACACCTCTTTGTGATGTTGTATGACATTGTGTACAAGGACCTTACAGTCCACTGCCTGACCCTGTCTGACATTAAACATGGGGCCACGCCTAATGATTTCGTTTTGTTTAAATGGTCTGTCTCTGGGCCTATATTATTTTAATATGATAATCACTGGGTCGAGAACGATTCCCAAGTAAGTGTAGCTTGAGGGAGACAACCTCTACATGAATGGAGATTATTGTGTATTAATTTATGCAGTTAAACATTCGTTTTAATTATGATAGAAAGGAGTAATGTATTTCGGGAGGATTTAAAATTTGGCGAAAATGACCAGTTGTGTACTAGGGTAGAAAGGCTTTTGGGGGTTGGTTCCTATATGCAGTAAATAAAATATTTCAAATAATATAAATATCAATATCAATATGAATGAAATGTGTCATCATATGTAATTGTTCATACGGTTCACTGACTATCACCTGCCAGTTGATCTGGATTTAGACCTGAAAAATCAACTTTCCATACAAGCATTATATGAAACAGAAGTACATCGTTTATGTCCCCCACTGAAAGTAATTACCACGATAACGTAACTTTAGAAATAGCAACGCACAAAAATCAAAGATAAACACAAGATTGGGTAATATCTAGATGTGTGTTAAGACTGGGGATAACGGCACCAATAGGACAACAGTTCCATATTCGTAAAACACTACTTTCATTCAGAGATTCAATTACGCTTTATCGTTTTATCTTATTTTTATGCACAGAGGAAAATGGCTTATCGACCTAACTGTTATGAAGATAGTACTAAAGTATGGACAACCGCATGGAGAAGTCTGGATCTATCTATTGTCATCCCTCATCAGCATCGCCAGTAATTGAAAACATGGAAATAGCTGTTAGATATTAAATCGTCAGCATGTATTCCATATTCTGTTCAATTGTGTGACACAGTAAAAACATCTGTCACCGACAAGAACGGGAAAATTATGTACGTTTATAGCGCTTAGAAAATGCTGATGTAGACCCCCTAGACTGAACAAAAATGCATGCAACTCTCTAAAGACTATCCTACTGAAGGTCAATGGCTTTAGCATGCTTTGTCGTCAGGTTCGCGTGATTCAAGGCCAACGCCCGAGAAAACATGCTTCCTTTCCAACAATAGTTTTACAATAGTTTTATACATAATGTCCTTCAGTGTGTTAAGAAGAAATTGATTGTTCTCTATGTATCTATTATTATGAACATATATGTCGACATTAACAAAGGCATTGTTTACACAAATCAAATTTCTGCTCTATTATTATATTCTTTTACCAATAAGAAGTTTTATATACTGTTTGTGCATGGGAAGGGTTGGAGAGGGGTTTGAGTGTTTATATATTTTATTATCGTGACATGTGAAATGTAAGTGTTACAGCAAAGTTTTAGATATGCTTCTACCTGTTAATCTACATTAATTAAAGAAACATTATATTTCTAAATATTTCTTATGGTATACAATACATTTGTGGTGCCTACCGAAATGTGTATATAGATTATGTTTTTATTGAAAAAATCGGCTCTAGGGTAAGTTTAGAGAAATGCAACCCTACATGAGATTGGAAGTCAAAATGATATGGAAAATTGTGAAATATGTGTGGGAGTAGCTTTGTTACAGACCCTCAGTTTTTTGTATGCTGTTTTCTTTCTTTTTTTTCGAATGAATGCCAGATTCTCAAACTTGCATTTGGATCATAATAGCAAAGCAAATTTGGTGTCAGCCAAGTTCTAATAGGTCTACAAATTATTACAGTGCTAAGAGCACTCTTCTTTTCAAATGCCATGCAGCCAAGTCTACCACGATAAAAGGACGAAAATAACAAGAAAAGTTGTGATAACCTAGCGGAAAGCGAGTATCATTTATATGCTGAATTCACAATATCTTTAATGAAGAATATGAAGATGACCTTTCAGGAATGCCTGGTCTTTATTCTTGGTATTTTTATTTTTCAAACGTTGCATTTAATTCAAGTTTAATCTAACTCTTTTACGACATAAGTTCAGAACTATTTTTTTCGTTTACATTAATCTCTTCTTTTGATGTTATATCAGGTGATAGACTAGGACTTGACAGTTTAAGTACTAATGAACTTTCTTGACTTGCCCATAATTTTCATCAACGCTATCCAAAATACCTGGCGAGTCAGATGCTTTCCCATCTTATGGACGTGGTACCATAAATAATCCACTTTATATCACTATTGACAATCTATGACTAGGTCGATTATTTTAATCAATTATGAAATACAAGAATGACCTCAATATTTAGAAATAGAAAATTATCAAGATGACCTGTTAATTAAGATGTGATATTCAACACAATTTACGTTGAAACAAAAGAACAAATTATATTATCCTTTTTGAATACCTTTCGCTTTATATTGCCTTTCAATGAAAGTATTAAATTACAGAAGGAACTGCCATTCTCCTTGAACAAAATCGTGTTAACTTTGGTAAGCAGCTTTGTCAGACGACGAGCGTCCCACAGGAAATCATTCAGGAAGTGACGTCAGATTGTGACTGGATCATGATTACTCGGTCGAGCAACTTGTCGAAAAGACGCGGACTTTAACGTGTGATAGACCTTTCTGTTATTTAGTAAATCTATTTTGGTCGGTAGTTCATCTCAGTAATGTATACATTATCTAAGAATCGTTATATTTTGTCTTTATTACGGTTCAGATGACCTAAATCATGTCAGTGTGTTGTATCCTTCAGGTTTTCACAGGACACACAAAAAACTCATATCAGAGAGCTGTTAGCGACTTTTTTGCCTTATTACTTTACACAAAACGGGGTCGACCAGACCTATACATAAGTGACCAATCATCATTTTTCAACCTTTCCTACATAATTCTCTGCAACCTATATCAAACAATCCTGGGCTACGGAGATCAATGGCATATATCCATTAAATAGCATTTAAGGATTGGCGTCACGTCCTTATGTCGTGTTATCCATACTTCATCCTATCGTTAAAACAAAATATTCTGACCAGAGGGTAAAATATCATTCACTAGTTTGATTTTTTCCACCCATTGACCTAACACTACCACTAGATTTTGAACTATCTAAATGCCCAAAAGTCATACCGTTGTGTGCATGACCAAATTATCTTGTCGTGTATTCGGAAATAACTGACGCCAAAATTAGCCTTTTTTCGCTTCAGGTCTTCTATATTTGATGTAAAACGTGCTTTCTGTGTCACTAGGATCTAAATAAATCACTATGATATAATTCGTCTCAAAATGTGTTTATAATGCCGTATTTATAGTAATTGTTCTAACACGTATGTAACCTATAGCCTCGTCAGGTACAAAATGTAAATGATGATCAAAGCGGTTTCGGGAACGGACTCGATCACACAGCCTTGAGACATCATGTTTATTTTTCTACTGAAATTATCTTAAATCGAAAAGTATTGCATGACACGATATCGAGAAAAATTGAACTGTTCTCCATTTTCAAATATGGAACACGTGATATCTAAACCCAGATATAAATTTAAGAATAAAAAATCCTAACACAGAAGCTTATATTAAGAATATAAATCTCTGCTGTTAAATGTCATGACCTATAACAACAAAAATGTGTAATTCCCAGTACATAAGGCTAATCATGTGACACTTTGTGGATTTCAAACATTGACATATAGATAACAGTAATGTTCATTTTATAGTGATTAATGCACAAGACATAAGGCTAATAAACTTTAAAAGGGGGTTTTATACTGAAGTCTTTCAAAATTTACAGAACGTAATGTACAGTCAATGCGGAAAATGAGTCACTGCATAAGGAACATAGTCTGAAGACCTGTATAACAGACACACAAGTTAATATCATCTTTCAATACAAATTTAGAATTAGGTACAGCAGAGTCAAATAATGAGTTCAACTACATTACACAGCTGTTCCATCTTTCTAGGACTAGCCAGTTATGCTATGGGCCTTAATTAAAAACCTATGAGGCAACAGTAAGAAGGCTAATTTGACCGAAAGAAATGTTTGAATCAAGAAGGTGATGCACTAACCCCATTCTTGTACACACCGGAACATATTTCGAATACGACATTCAGTATTTAAAATATCTTGCGCAAGTCTTCAAGTCACATATGAACATATGAAACGATTCCAACAATTTCATTACAAGAACAGAAAAAAATCAATTAAAGGAACCACTTTACCCCAATTAACAATGCTGACAAAAGTGCAAGATTCTGTTTATCATATAATTCATATCAATAACAAAATAAATGAATAAATTTTCATAAGCTAATAAGAAACGACTACGACAGTTGTTTGAATACTAAATTATTTAAATCACGTTTCCTTTTGTGTTGACGTTATAGAAAAATATCTAATCAGGTTTTAATGAAAGGATATAGAAGAATAAATTGTTCCATCAGTTATCATTAATTCTTTTTTGCAATCTTCATTTTGCATTCAATCCACCTATACACCATACTTTTGTTGATTATGTTTTAATCGGTCGTCATCGCAATGAAGGATCGGTGATGTTGTCGTTACTCAGAGAGCTTTATTCTCATTAATCTACAGATGACGACTTGTTAATTGAGCGCTTGCCATAACGGCGGTCTCAGGTGCAAATCGCTGTACGTCATTATCACTGACCACTATTAATGGTCACACCGCTGTGGTATTACGTGACTCATGAAAATGCTGACCACTAGCAATTTCATACAGACGACTGGCATTTCGCGAGAAATCTAGCAAGATGAACTGATTTCAAGAACCAGACTATAAGTTAAACATACAAATGATTGTCAAATCGCAGTTAAAAGAAAGTTATAGAAACAACCTTGATTATTATTCGAAATAAATTGATGTTCAATACATGTAGTGCATATAGAGGGTTGAGGGGGTGTCAAATTGACACGGGTGACCGCGTGAATCTGGAACAAACTACGCGTTATTAACATGTGACACATGAGAAACAGGTGCCCAATGGAGTATAAAATGCTATGGTTTTTTTTCATTGTATAAGGATGACTTTTGACCGGATAAATTGTCCTCCTGAATATTAAACCTGTCCAAACCCGCTTTTCTAACACGAGTGCTGAAGAATTGAACCCGGATGAGCCCTTTTTCAAATTGATAAGAAAATAGTCACTTCCACGTATAGATGTGTTTTATTTGATGCATAGCTCGGTTTACCCTAACTTTAGATCCATTAATTAAGACGTCATCTTCTCAAGCTGTATTTGAAAATTATTGAGTTCAACCTTATTATCTAACTTTTTGATGATAATTGAGAAGAAATCAACAATATTCAAAGTATAGGTAAATTCAAAGTTGACCCAAACAACAAGTATTAATTGTAACGGGAACCATTTAATTTGTCCCTCAACACCCTCGTAGACTCGATTGGTGTACAGTTGTACAAGGTGTTGAATAAGGATTGATAATGAATACAAATTTGACCACATAGCCGTCTGTATAGGGCAGTCATTCTGTCCAATAAGGAAAAGAACATAATCGTTGTGTTTGTCGTGTAAGACAGTACCAATTTTAATTTTGGCCAAAGTTTGACAATTAGAAACGGCGGTTGACCGGTCAAATGACCGATCGAACAACTATAAAGCTCTTGCACACCGCTAATCATACACGAACAAAAACGTGTCAAAAAAGAAGAACAATATGCAGCCAACGAATTGTTACCAATTACAAAGTTTAGATGTTATACGAGACAAGCAACAGAATCTAAATCTGTATATATTGATCCAACTTGATCAGAGGTGCGAATATAGCAGTGCCTTTATCAATGGTATCCAAAATAACGAAATAAAACATCATTTAGAGATTCTCAAAGAAAGATCCTTTTTGTTATAGGAGGAAGGGGGATTAGGTTGAGATGTCCACTAAAATCTTCTTCGCGAGATCTCTGCAATACAGAGAAATGTTCATACATATCCAGGGTTACACCAGAGGGGTGTTAAGACATCGTCAGTAGAAATTATATAGGATAAATACTGCTATCTGGTGAATCAGTCACACAGATAATTAAGTATACAGATATATCGTGTCGAGACACTTTCACCGCAGCTGCAGCAATCACTGTCACATTGCCTTCAACTTCCCTCAGATAACTTCCTATTGGACTTACAGAGCAGGCTAATGAGGTGTGCTTGGTTGGCGCGGACCGCTGGCGGCTGCGGAGACACCTCAAAAGACCAGTATTACCCACTTCCGCCCAATCCCACACAATCTAGTTAGATCAGGTGGAGATAGTCGAAAATGTATACGCTGTTATGGTTTTGAAGTGTGTAACTTTCTCAACAAATACAATTAACTACAGAAAAAATAACTCTTTTGTGTATGGCGTGTTTCCTGTTGACAGCGTCTTCAAGGGTATTGTGTTATTACTGTTCAGTACAGAAACCTAGTGTGAAAGTTGTTACATGGGTATAAATGGATAATTCCCTCACACAATCTTCAAATCAATTCAAGTATTTAGAAACAACATTCTACGATTTTGGATACAACTGTAATGAATTAAAAATATGTACTTCAGCCATATTATCTTTAGTGTATCTATGCTATGGAAAAAATACTACGTATGTAGGAAAAAAAGATGTTTTTCGAAAGTGTTACAATTCTATCTGTCTGATATCCTAGATTATCATAATATCTTAGGTTATCATAATATATGGAGTGGTATGTCACAGAAAGTCTATAACAAAGTAATGTTATATATCAGAGTCCCTTAAACATTACTAAATATTCCATACTAGAGTCCCGCACAAACGTTCGATCTATGCAGCAGAGTTAGCAATAAGACACATCAAGACATACTGAAAAGTATATTCCCATATTCAAATGTACCGAGGTTCCTCAATATGAAATATGGATTTGCGATTTAGTGATGAAGATATTATGCTATAACTCCATTTTAGATTATAAAAGAGCATAAAGACTTCTACAACATAGATTAAATTATAATTCCATCCATGATTCCAGTTGGGATAATCGTCTAACAGTATTTGTCAGTAAAAAGCGCTAGGTAGTATAAACATTTAACAAATATAAATTGCAGGTATGGGGCGAAAGGTAGGATATTTCATGTAGCCTATGAACAGTAATGTAACGACGATGCAAACAAAAGCATGAAAATTCACATATATGAAAAAAAAATTAATTTAGATTTCAGTTCAGAAATACCTTCAATAATGTCAAAACTACAAGAAAATACCGACATATCAACATCATCATAATCCAAACTCAAAATCAATCAAACAACGAAAGAATATGAACAAAAGAAAGATTTACACGGAGAGTCATTAAGTACAAGATGAATAAGACCATGTGTTCAAGAAGAGCAAGCGTATTCTACTTCATTGACGCCATGTAAATCTTGGAAAATCGAAGTAAGTAATGTAACGTTCTGAAATAAGAACAAGGAACAACGGAACTAACGAGCAAAGAAATAGAAAATTTGTCATTGGCGACCGTAAAACTTCTCTATAATTTCCATCAGCCTTGAATAGGAGTGTGTTCGTCAGTTTCCAACTTTTATATGAAAATCGTGATAATTGGGACAGGCCCTTGAATATCGAATCAACTGCTAGATGTTAATCAGAATATTGGAAAATGTTTAAGATATTGATTATATGTCGAACAAACAAGAAAATACGGAGAAATTTACAGAATCACTACCCTAACTCAAACTGATAGTATGAAAACATGTTAATCATCATCACCGAAACTCCATAAAAGTATGTGGATTCGAAGAGCAGATGTTAGGCAAGATAGCATTAATTGTGAACTAAAATACAAATCAATAGTTTCATGTAAGTTATCAAATGCATGTTTATCTCTAAAACAGGTCACATCTGTGATGCGTAAGATAGTTGTAGTAACTATCTTTAACGCTTCATGTGCCTTTACCTAAAGTCAAGTATATCTTTTCATCTCATAATTACTGAAGTTTGAAGATTCTTGTTAAAACCTCATTTAGTATTAAAGTCAATCAATGGGTAGACATTTATGTACAAGGACAGCGTGAAATAAACTGAAAGTAATCCGGCAGTCAGTAAATAATAATTACTAGGCAATGAATTTGTCTTATATATAGTTTAGATCCATCTTTATGGAAAATAATTGGCTTGTTGTGTTTTAGGAAACAGCTATAAAACTTCTACATGAATGTAACGTTTTAAGTAGAGTGAGGCTGCCCCAACACTCCCACATTGTCAGCATCACACGTCATCCTATGTCTATTAAATACAACTCTATTGCTGTCGCACACTGCGTCTATGTAACAACAATAATGAAACTAATTAATCCAGAGTCAAATGAAATACTTAATTCATTTCTACTACAAAATTAACAGTTAAAATAGGTGCAATGTCTGAATAAACATTTATAAAGTATGGTCTTTTTCTTAAGTTATATCCTAATATTGAATTTAACATGATGTCAATTCTATGTGAAGTACTTGGATCTCAAACGTTGGAGAGGTAACGAAATGCACTCAATGATCAGTGTGGCACATTTTTTGTATTGCTTGAAACATGCTTGTTATTCATCAAAAAGTTTTTAAAAAAATGTTATACAAAATTTCCCTAAATGACAAAAAAAGTAAAATAGCAACACAGTAAAATTAGAAGAGTAAGTTAATTACACCACAGATGTGTAATAATAATAATTGTAGGTTAGAAGAGTTTTGCAGGACCTAGGGATATGTAGATGTGCTGAAAGATAATGGTCAAAATTTAAAATTGATGCAAAAAAGATTGCTTTAAAACATGTGCTAATATTAGCGAATCTCAGTTCCCTAAACCAAAATATTCATGTGTGCCTAATTAATCGCCTCGTCCGACTATGCAGGGTGACATCACACGACAACACTTTGCCCTGGATCGGAAGCAGCCATCACAAGACCTAGAGTGCTTTGCTAAATCATGCTGATTCATTTAATTTACACCCACCTTTCACATAACCAGTATGAATGGGATTTTGTATGATTATCCCGTTATAATAAAACCTTGAACAAACACTCGCAGACTAAACGATTCTTCGTCCCTAGCACTATTTTAACCCTATTACGTTTTCGCGTCTCTATTCAGCATTTCTCACGCTGATTCCATCTGATTTTTATAACAGGAAAAAGAAACCTGTTTTTAGTAACAAACTGTTTTAATTAAAATACCGTTGAAATAATTACCTATCTTTGTGATACTGCACGCGGCAAGTGATTACATAAGCCAGTACATGTTTGAAACATAGGAATTTCCCATCACTGACCATATCCCTATATGTAAGGGAAATAAAACTATCACGGTGTAGTAGCATGACTATTGACATACTAAATACTGCCTGTAAATTAAGTGTTAAATATATCATTTTGACAAAAAAGGGGCCACATTATAGAAATAAATGCATAAAGACACTCTAAATGAAAAAAAGAAGATTTACCAACATATCAACGAAAGTATAAATCCAAACTCACATTCAATGAAACTAGAGGCATGAACAAGTACACGTAGAATCATAACATATGTTCCGGAAGAGTAAGCATCTTCCGCTTCATCGAAGCCACTCGCCATGTATACCTTGGTCAAGCCAAATAATGTCACAAAAATCAGTTGCTGCCTGATAAAACTCGTTCTTCTGCAATATAACTAACCAACCGTATCTATGTAGCATTAAATCTAAAACACCATATCATGGTACTTATAGATGAGATCATGGTCATTATATGATTTAAACCTTAATGTAACAGAGTTGTCTTTAAATTCGACGCTTAGACATAGCAGTTGATATCAAAAAGCGCCAATTAAAATTTCTATTCATATATCTGGTATTCAACATACTAGAGCATTGTTTTCTAAAGTTAGCAAAAGTTCAACTACTTCAAAACTGACATCTCGCCATATGCATGAAAAAGTAGACACGAAGAACTGCTGTGTCGCCCTTCATCTGGTATAAGTGAGGAATTGATCTACTCTAACACATTCGTATTCAATAAAACCCTCAGTGTATCGTCTGCCCATAGTTTGTATTAGAAGCTCCCCAGACACAGTTTAACAAGTAACGTAATTGGAGAACATATTGCCACTTGTCAGTTTGATTTTACTCTAGAAAAGCACTTTAATACTGTTAGAATGTCAGTTTAAATCTCGCCATATGACCTCACAAAGCTCATGTGAAGGTGTTCCCTTGAAAAAAGATACATAAAATAGAATTACGTTTGTAGGTGGCCTGCCTAAATGTTACCACCCTATACATCATAATATGCTAGATCCTATAACACCAGACACAGTAAGTGTCTCATGTCAGTTTTTCCAATGAAGGGGTCGAACCCAAGTCTAACTGTTTTTAGCTATTTAAGTGCTTTACAGATTGAGCTAAGTGACATTTGCCAATGAACTGTCTTTCCTACAGAAGATCTGACCCTACAGTCGATTTGTACCACAGATATTTGGAAATTCCCAGGCCCCACAGACTTCACTAACACCTCATACCTCAAAAATATTGCGGACTAGAGTAAAGTCGTTCTGCTAATGTGAAATTTAAGGTATCAGAAATTATCTACTGTTTTACAAGTTTAACAACGCTTTACAGTAGATTAACTTCTGCGTATCTACTAGTTCCCCAATTGTCTACTATGTTATATAAAATGACTTTATGTCTAATGTAATCTGAAATGATTTAAAAGACCTTACTATTTGTTATTTCCTACGTTTATATTTTCTTATAACGTCGATTATAACTTACACGGTGTAAGATTACAGTGTCGCTCTATCGACTTGATATCGATAAACGAATTTTTGTACCTGATCATGACGTCACTCGCACAGCTATGCCTAAGAAAGGTTGTCTAGGTCTGTAATGGAATAAGATGTATGATACGGGTCGTTAACGAAAACGGAAGACAAAGAAGCTATGTGATAAATCCTGATAACTGTTATATCCTACCGCATTCATTTGTCCACATATATATAAACCAAAGAAAATTACTTTCAGACACGCTACAAAAAGATTATGTTCTCGTAACGTATAGATACGGTCTGCGAATGGAATCAAGAGCAGTACTCAAATCAGGGTGCAGCAAACACGATGGTGTTGTCCATCATCATATTAACCAAATTTAGAAGTTAGAAAATGCAAAAAGCTTATGGAATAAATGGAAGTAAGACCCATTGCAAGAAGAAATTCGATTTTAAATGATAGCTACTCCTAACTTCAAAACAATTCATCTAAGATAATCAATGTATCTTTAAATAAAATCTAATCGAGGATTAGCGTCACGTAACTTGTGCCAGAATTGGAGATAAATGTCTCAAAACTAGAAGACAGATCCCGATATTAAAGGAATCAAATGCAAATTTCTCGCCAAACAATTCTGTGAAAGCCATTGACCTTTATTGACGACAGAAACAAAGCCTTTAATTCATTACACACTAGGAGGGGACACATCAAGGCAACTTGAATTAAAGAAACATGTGTTCGATATGATCGATCTCCTTGCGAATACGATTTGTACAATTTAGAAAAAAAAAAAAAACATAAAAAAACACACAAATAAAAATAGAAATCCCGACCTTAAGGGAAATCGACAGCATTAAATGATAGTTCACCTGTCCAAAGTAATCAATTACCGGAAAATGAAACAAGTAATGAATATCTTGTAGCGCACACATCCCTTCAGACATATTTCAATAATACCAATCACCTGTCTTGCTAACACAAATAACACTCCTTGTCAGCTCTCAAAGTTCGATGACCGATGTCAAAATAGATAGAAGCTAGGAAATCAAATTGATTTGTTATTGTGCAAAAAGTATTTCTTTATAAAACTAAAACTACAGGATAACATACGTCCCATTTGTTGTTATATTTCAGCTGTTTAATCCAATTTGACTCATTTGGTCCTACTTTTTCTAATTCTAAAGTTTCTAAAGACTGAAATGTACTTATAACTTTTCCATTTTTTGTACAATATCTGCTATTTTCGAAAAATGGAATAAAGTCGAAGAATCTATGTATTTTGAACATTCAATTATTTCATAAAACCATTTTCCGTTCGATTTTGGCATTGGGTACTAGTTCGAGATATGAACCACTGAAACTAATAGGCTTGTGAGTTTAATTAACCGATAGAATCTTTTAATCAATTTCAAATACATTGATTGCAATGAATGTCATGTCAAGAGATTTCTTTATAAAAGTTTACACAAATAAGTTACCTGTTGACTGGAGTATGCATAAGACACACAAGATGATAACACCTTTCAATTAGTTTTGATAAAAGATACATAACAGTCAAATTAAGAAGTATTCTGCATTATACAGCTGTCGTCCTTCTAGAACTCGTAAGTAATGATTGGCACTTCAAGTGTAAAAATCAATGAGGAACATTGAAATTGGTCGAAAAATGAGTAGTTGAACTTTTGATAGATTTGCCATCTTAAAATTGATGTCGTCTTTATCGTGGTTGTTCGTTTAATAAATCAATTCACATGTGAATGCGAATTTTTAATTACCGAAGTTGACCTCGGAGCAGTATTATGTAGAGACAATGTCAAGTTCGATTCCTAATCAAGCACAAGATAGTATCTACAGTAATTGCTCAACGGCAGACAGCTATCACAAATTAATTGTCTCTAAATCCACTGCTTAATGCTGCCGCCTGCAGTCCAAATTACCTCTAACCGAAATCATCCGCTCCGTACCATCAAATCCTCATTAAAGTTATAGATAAGTTTTTATCAATTACACTACCCATTCTGACTTGTAGTTCGATATAATACCTTAGTGTACCCAGAAACAACTCCAGCCAACTTCATAGAGGATGTCGTCAACGCCAATGTAGGAAAATCACAATGTCTTCTCTCGTAAGACACTTAAAATATCGTAAATATCCCAGAAGAAAATAAAACCTCAATCAGAGCAGCCTTTTCTATTAAACACTGAATACGTTTTAATTGACAATGAAACACAATGATTCTGTATAACATTCTCTCACAACATTATCAACTTACATCAACAGAAATCACTGTTAAAACCTAAGATATTAACTACTACAATTACCTTCAATCGGACATAAGTTCCTGTTGGCTTTACATCCATGAACAATCTTTGAAGAATGTTGCTTTAAAGTCTTTGGATTTTGCGAGACTCTATTCAATGCAAGAAGTCTTATTCTAGATCTTCCAGAAAAGACATCCACGAGGTCATGAACAGATTATAACTACTTGGATCAGGTAATTATAAACGTTGTCTGTCACCACACCACTACGTATTGTATCGCTTTGAGATCTGTAGAAAATTACATACATATCATAAAAATGTCAAACGTGTCCGTAATACTTTGTTATAATAGGTGTTAAGGAGAATCGCTGATCAAACATCTTCAAGCGCTCGATAAATCGTTGACGTCATCAGTAGCATAACGCCCGTTACATTTACATCTCCTAAACCTTCTCAAATCATATGGCCTTAACGATTTTAAAGACCTCGGACATTTTCCCTTTAGTACGTTAGACACCATAGACATAACACAACGTATGAATATAGAAAGTGTTATTTGATATACAATGGAATGTAACCAATAGTTTTTAAATGAAGTGCATTTTTACATAACCATTCGAGAAAACGAATCTTTGGCCCTTGTTATCATGACTACAACACTGAGGTTTTAGGGAAATTTTGAATGGTTTTACTAAACGTTATAGGATATTTCCTGTTCCTTGTCTTATAAATCAAAATTAGGTGCCTATTTTTCTTCCGTCAGTAATGGAGCGATTCTTAATTGCTGGTTTTGAAACAACGCTATTCAATAATAGTTTCGAGTTCAATAATGAATGAAACACTTGTAGATGTCACAAACACCTTCTTGATATTCAACATGGTGGTTCTGACATCGGCAACCAGCAAATAACTGCATTACAAATGTAATTACTGGAACGTTGAGTAGCAAACCTCGAGGCATTCAAACAACTCTTGGCGACCTTTTCTCTCACAATCGGCTGATTGAGTGAAACAATTAACAAATACTGTTGATGGATATAGCAAATTCATAAGTTTTTTCAATAGTTAATTCTGTAGTTGATTCTGTTGAAAACAGATGCAGTGGAAAATGTGTCAATTTCATCACAATTGAGAAAAGGCTACTGCTCTGATAACAAGCAATCTCAAAACGAATAAAAAACGTATATATTTTACAACTGCTACATTCTAAAATCCGTCCCTATGGAAATGAAATCATACCGAAAGCTGTTGTTTTTTTGTTAGATACCTTATAATACGATTAAGAGCGCAAGAAAATCATTCGAACGAAAATCCTGATCAGATAATCTGACTATTTTTTAGATGTCGAGTGGCCAGGTGTGAGCTTTTGGCTTACCTCGGATCGACGGTTTTTCCTTCCGAGTAGCTTTAGTGTAGAAGCTCCCAGTTCCGGTCTAATTTATCAAGAATCCAGGCGATTGTTCTTTTTATATTGCACACTAGTATATAAATCTAGGGGACGTGCGATAGCGAACCCCTTCAACTGCTTTAATATCCGATAAAAGTCATAAGCGGGGACCAAAACAAGTATATCGCCTTCCCAGCCTCTAAAACATCTGTCATTTCAAAGTGACGACAGATTGGCGACTTAGGGGAGGAGAAGTGCAATGACGGACGGGAGAAACGATGGACAGCACGCGCCCCTCAATAACACAACCCACCTGATGGACACCCAGTCGACAGCACAGAGGCCTTAGCACAGCACCGCTCCTTATATATATATCAGCCACCGGCTCGAGCTCAATATCGGTTCACATTCGGGTGCAGACAGGGGACACTTCCGTTTGAATGGGACTGGCACCGATTGTGTCACCACTCACTACTTTTGCTATTAAATGTGTATGAGTATCTTATAATTATAATTGGGAATTCGATGTCTATCATTTGCGTCAGGTATTGAAGTTATATACGTGGGAGGTTATAATGATAGATATGTTAGCTTAGTGGTTTTGACCTGGTTGGTTTTAGTTAGAGTTAGATATCAACAGCTGAGGAATAATAACTGAAATTAGTTATGGATCACAGTAGCCTTTCTATTCATATATTGGCTCGAACGTTTCAGAATGATTTTAAGCACGTGGTCAATAATATATGATACGTAGTGTTCTATTTTGTTTATGAAATTATCTATATGAATGCTATTAAAAGTTTTAAATTATTTACCCATTAGACATTTAGATAGTTCTCGCAAAACCATTTGTAATCGTGTGTATATCAAACAATAATAATGGAACTGCACACCAACATTCTTCATCATCAGAGTGGTAGACTAAAATCTATTCACATTGGAATAAAAAAGGACAGTAAACCGTCTCTTTGACAAACATGAATTGTTATCTGAAGCTGGCATTGTTGTCTTTACAAAGTTTTCCCGATATAACGGTAATAACTTTGTGTTGAAGTATTCTTATTCGTCTCATCTCAAAAACGTGATATATCTTAAGGGTATATGCCACCCATACAAAACTTTAATATTACATCAATACTACAATTGATGGAACAATTCCTGTGATTAAACGACTGATATTACCCATTCGAAACATTTATACGATATTGAAATAGGTGTCAACATTCGTTCCGAACGTTTAAGTGATTTCATGATTTCCTATAGGTGATATAACCTTTCCAAACCATCAAATGAAATAAAATTGTCAAATAATGTCTACAGTGATATAACAATATATAGCTCAAACAGCCACCACCTTCACTATCGATCTGAAGACGAGTTGCACTTTGCTTTAACATAGTTGAACATAGGTACAATGTTTTAAATACGCATTGTCTTTGATTCTTCAATAACACGCCCTGTCTGAAAGAAATACTTTGGAAATTCTCTTATCTTAGCAAGTTTCGTCCCAATTGTTTTCATTGCTATATTGTAGCACGGTGTCACGAGAAATCACATTAACATTCTGGTGTTCTTTTTCTGACACTGTCATTATTTCCCGGAAACAGTTAGATTGTATTCCCCGTACCCTTAATTTGATAGTAATTTTCCCCTCCCTCTGTATCATCTAAACACTGCTTTAACGTATACCCTTGCTAAATACTTAGTATCTTACTTAGCATCTTCCTGTAAACCTTCGCATCTAATAAGACACGTTCTATCTCTCATTCCGGTAAATGTCCCCTTTTTGAAACCATTCCCAAAGCCAGAATCGAAATATGCATAATATTAATGACCATGTACATACGCCTCTTTACATTTTTCAGTATGTGTTTCCTATCAGAGTATCAGTATACTCGATAATTATTTTCATCATAAATGTCGTAATTTTGTTATGCTTTGATTTTAAATATAGGAATATTAGGAAAAGACGCCTTCTTTTCATTCTTCAAATGTCATAGTAAACGGCTGTCATATATAGCACATCTCATCGTTTTGACATGAATAGAACATGAGATTGACAGCTTGATGATATTGTGGCTGGAGAATACACAACACATTTCAATAATAGGGTGAAAATCTCTTTCTCATAGCACAAGGTATGAAGAAGCCTAAGCTTTGGTAATTTGCAAGCAAGCTCTATACCAATCAATATATTATATTTGGGTTTAATTATTGATGATAAATAACTGCTGTTTGTTCTAAAAACAACAAAATACCAAAAGGTCAACATAGTCATAATCCAAACTCAAATTTAATAAAACTAGGGGGAAATGCGTTAAGTAAATTGCAGGTATGGGGTGAAAGGTAGGATATATCCTTAACTTAAACACTTTAAACTTTAAACACTTATTTTAAAAATGGAACGAAATATAAACACTTCTTTCATGTATTGTATGAAAAGTTGTATAAAAATGATGCAAACATCAGCACCAAGACTTACATATATGAATAGTACATAAGAAGTTAATTTAGATTTCAGTATTTTCAATAAAACAACAAGAAAATACCGACATGTAAATATCCAAACACAACTTTAATATAATTAGGACAAAATACGAACAATAATAGATTTATACGGAGACTTCTGGAAAAAGTACAAGGAGAAGAAGACCATGTGTTTCGGAAGGGTATGTGCCTTTGCTACATCGACTACATCCACCATGTCAATATTGGTCAATCCAAGTAAGTCATGTTCTGAATAAGAACACGGAAAACAACAACGGAACCAACAGGTATACCAACTAACATCAAACACGTGCAACTCTTTATCTCAAAAGACGAAATAAAACAGAGTGAATCTTACCAATGTTTAAACATAAATTCTTAATATAATTCAACTCAGGTAGAATTAAAACTAAAAACCTAAAATTCACCTTTTGTAATCAAGATTAATGTCTACTACGTCGACCTTGTTTTCCAGCAACCAAGAAAAAATAAATTGTTCTGAAGGTTTGATGTGTGGTCTGTGTGACTGTTGGAAAGTGCATATATAGGTACATACAGTGTAGACGGATTAAAATTGTTTTTCGCTCATGCAATCCCATCTTGCCACTAGAAAGTAACCGGATCGATTTTATGAGTGTTTCACGCACTCTGTGCAGAGATTTGCAAAGTCGACCAGATGTGAGAAAAAAAACCTTCAGGGAGTTTTATTCTTGTGTTTCTCTCGTCTTACATAGAATGAAAGTTTTATTCATAGAGCTATCTCACATTTACGAGGTGTACATTTGTCATATGGGTTTACACTTGTTAGCCCTGATAAACTGTATCCTGACCTCTGAACATATGAAAATCTTTTTTAGGGAATGCTATTCAAATTCTGTAACAAATAAGTGTTATTGTGTCTTAGGTGTAAATTTTTACAATATTCCAATGTCAATTTTTGTTAATTTCGGTAGATTTGCGGTCAGATTTCATTTATTGCCATAATAAATGCAATCTTTATGACAGATCTATCGAACATTGATTGATTTTTAAGTCATTCAGGCTCATTAAAAGGACAATAAATACAGTTTGACAAACGCTTTATAGTTATGTTTGTTTTCCTGTTAACCAAACCATTTCCTTGGGTGTTTATTTACTTGCAAAACTTTCTGAAAATCAAAATAATCGATGCTGTTAAAAACATAATTAGTTGACTAAGTGAACGTGCAAATCGTTCGCGTAACTTACGTCAAATGTTGCCTTGGTTACATTAGTATAGTCATACATTGTGTGTGATATAGAATGTATGCCGCAGTCACACACCCGCATATAGGGAAATATTGCTCTTTGCTTTTAAAACACAAGGAAAAGACATGTTTTGAAAATACCTTTCATTTCCACGGTTTCGTTTACATTGATGTTATTTCCATAGCGTTATCATCACACGCAATATCCACAGCTACTTCCTAGATGTATGAAAAAGTCATCCAGCAAATCACGTGACTGTCACGTGATATTAAATTAATACCTGGTCACTAAATATTGCCAGCGCACCCAATTACCAATATATTTTCGACAAAATAAACTTTCAGACATAAATCAAACATACTTTAAAATTGCTGAAAATTATTGTGTGCATTACGCTCTTCTATTTTCGTCGTCAGTGTCAAAATTTACATTCACAGTAAATTAAGAAGGAAATGGAATAAGATATTTGATAAAACCTTGTTCCATTAGGTAGGATCTCATAACTGAAAGAAATTTGACAATATCTTTTATAGTATAAAACATATGTGTATATGTAATACATGTATATATCAAATTTAAAAAGAATATGACTTCAATAAATTAATTTAGATGTATTATACACAAATATGAGAACCTATAAGTGTATGAAAGAACATGATAACTCTCAAACATACCTGGTTTTACATAATATATAAGAGTATTTACACAGGATCGATATTTTACTTTGTATTAATGATAACAACTTGACTTGCCCTATCAAAACACCAAATTAAATGCTATGGTACTCTTAAGGTTTTTACTTTTGAATAATTTTGAAAATTCGCTACTCTTTAAAATGGCATAAAATCGCAAAAAATAGTTGTGACTTATCTTTTATGACGGTCATCATGGTTGACTAGGTCAGCAAAACTTAAAGCAATTTAAGACTCAAGATTGTTTCATGATCCTGTGGCCTGACAAGTTGATGTGTTCAGGTAGTCATATTTCAGTGTGAGGGCACTATACAATGGGCTTTCAATGGCATATTATCAACGGACATCTTTATAGATATTTGCTGGTGCGAAAGCCTTTAGTCACAAAAGAATCAGTAGGCAGTCATTATTGTAGACGAATTTACTTCATCACTTATTTAGCATTTGGCAATAATCAATGGAACATATTCTGTGTATATCAGTTATGGTAATCCCTGTATTATTCTAAAACTGGGATGGTTTCAAACGTTCTCTTGAATATTGGCTCGCATCAGTAGCATAAATGTTCTATATCTGTTTAATAATTGAATTTTGGAAAGGTTCACATTTCCTTAAGAACTCTAGTTAGTTACCACGACTTTCTTCATGTAAATGCCATGTCGGCTATTTCGATTCCTATTCTACGTCGAATGGTAGAATAATGTGTATGAGTCAAGAAAAAGAACCTGCAAGAAATTACTGTGAGCCATTGCATTACAGTCAGCAGTATAATTCGTTACTTTAGAGGTGGGAATTTCTTGCATTTTTTACATCTGCTTTATCCATCTAGAATACGTGTTAAGTTCAAATTCCCATAACACACAACTATGCAGCATTTCTTAAAGCAATATCGAAGTCACCAGTTGCTTTCTGACTGTGATTTTACAGTCGCATCACACCGAATGCAAAGAGCATAATGCCTCACAAGGTCACATCATATCAATAATCTACTTTAAGCTAAATATCAAAAGAAATAAGTTCCAGTATTTGAGAAATGGTTCAATTAAGGAAGGGAAAACATTTTGCGACTTCGTCGAGAGAGAAAACAGCTGGTCGGGACGATTTAAGAATTTTAACAGTCAGGACCTCAACGTCACTTTGTTGGAATTTGACGTCAATCGCTTTTTACACAATGTATCAGATCGAAACAAAAGAAGGACTAAACATATAATTTCGATGCTGTCAATAAATGTGTTTAATTAATCCCAGCACAATATCTAATTAGCCTACATACAATGTGCTACATTTTCGATAAATCACATTGTAATAAATATGGATAAATGTACCAATCAATATCCAGACAAACACGATATTCCCATGATGACGTCAACCATTTGTAAGGAGCCGACAAAGCAATACAATACTGACTGCGAGAATGAGTAGCATAGGTGAAAGACAAATGGTATTGATAGCCATGACTTAGCCGAAAGTGACGATGACCCAGAAACCAATGTCATGGTAAAAGCCAAATTAGACGAGAATGTCTGTCATCAAAACCTAACGATTCCGAGAAAGAATAGTTCGCACAAGAAAAAACAATGAGTTCAAATAAAACTCATTAAAATGATTTCATTAATCTAATATACCTATTTCTAGTGTTGTCAAACTTATTGTAGAAACGGTCCCTGAAAACTTGTTGAAAATGTATATCCTTTGATGGATGTACGTTACAATTGAATTGTTATTGTACCGGTAGGTAGACAATCAGTGTGAAAATCCATGAAAGAGTCATCGCCAGCCCTAAATACGTGTGACCCTTAACAATCCTTAATCACCATAAACAACCGTACATTACACTATACAACCACCATAAACGACCATTAATTAACACCTTCTATTCACGCCAAAATTCTTGATTAACATCAACGTTACATTTCAGTATCCAAAATCTTGTTGTATCTCACATTGACACCATATATTAAAACACCAGGCCCCAGTTTGCTCAAAAGTTTGTAAGAGTGAATCAACGGTTTGTGAAAATTTTAATTGTTGCCACTGAAAATACCAGAGCGTTCATGATCAAATTGACACTTAGGATATATCAATCTAACCTGTCCCAATAAACCTTTAATTGTGACATAATAACAAATGCTTCAAAGATTGTGAAATTCATGCTAGAAAAATTTCACTAGTCACTGGTTATCTCTAACCGGTCTTTGAACAACCAGGGCCAGAAGAATGACCAAACAAATGTCAACGCTTAAAGTCTGGAAATTGAATTTAAGATACAAATCAGATACAAGGATCGCCTCACAAATAACAGCTGACGTCGAATCCCTATGAATTAGGATGAATTAGGCCTTTAAAATATTTTCTGTGAATTTCAATCAAGCGCATCTTTTAAAGCAACTGTGATCGATTTGAACATAAACGTTTGCAAGATCGATTAACTGTTTGTCGCAGATAAAAATATGGCACAGACACGAGGGCAGTTATAATAATCAGTAATACTTTATTTAAAACGAGTCTATTAATTAAAGCACAACATGATGAGGACACCAGCTCAAGTTGAGCGGTGTGGTTATTTCGAAGGCGAAGGAGTCCGTAAAAGGTATATGCCAGTGATTCAAGTTTTTGAACGGCTAAGATATAAAACAAAAGAACTCCTTTGATCGTGTGTGTTATGTCTGCATCCTTAACTCATAACTACTTGAAATGTCGTATGGTAAAAAACGTTTACGAAATTTATTGAAGTTTGGTGTTTGTGCACCACTTATCTGTTTAACGACAAATATTGCGACCAATTTCATTTTCTTCCCAAATTTCAACAGTGAGAATAAAACAGATTCATAGTGCAGTTTAATTCATTATTTGGCGATACCGTTTCTCATTCCTAATCTACACTGAAATATGTTTATCACTTGTGTATCTATTGTACAATTTTCTTTAACAGAAAAATCGATTAAAGTCATGCTTATGCATCAGGTTCGTGAAGTTTGTGACCTCGGTCATGATAATCCTAACGACTACTTATTTCCAGCTGATATAATCTCTTTCCCAGTGTCCGATGATGGTCAGTGCCCTATTACGGCCACAAGTCACCACAGGGTCACAAGCGATGGATGTTCTATGAACGCACCGAACTCTCTACCGCATCAGTAGACCATGCTCAATCGTCACAGTACCATTAGATCCCTGAGTTGTTAATCTATTCTTAAATAGCTGTGGTGATGTCATTTTCCACTACATAAAAAGCCCGTTCGCTGCTTATGGACGTCAGAATGCTTTCTGAATGCAACATCAAATATGACATCTTCGGTAAATGACGTCGTCACTTTAAAATAGTAATTGTTCGTATTGGAAGAAAAAAAGGTTCTCGAACTCATTTATTATAATTCGAATATCGATTGGCGATTTGATGTGGGATAAAATTTACCTAAGTATAGAAGATTTCTTTTGGAAACATCATTTTTATGGGTATTTATATTTGTAATGACATTTCTTCAAGAAGGATGTTTGGCTCACATTCAAAGAAAATCTGAGTTTGTTTTTTAAATTTGACTGAATTTCTTACATTTAAAACTAGCTGATACATTGTAAAGAATGCTTGGATTGCTTTAAATTACGAGATTCTCAACAAGATTTGCCACATTAAGAATGTAGCCTTGCACAGGTTAATTGAATCTGTTGTTTCGTATAGACATTAACAGATATTTTGAATGCCATGACATCTTCAGCGGATCAAACTTGAAATAATGGTTTCTTCATTACTACTCCTAGGCTCCTGTTCTCTAACGTAATTGGCATCGATATCCATGTAACTATAAATACCTGTACCTTGTATACATTCTAAAAACAACCAACCATATCATACTGTCGGCTTTACACTGCATTACGGGAAATTACTCAATTTATGTTGGCCGGTCGACTCGATTAGGCAGTCTGGAAAACTCAGGCTGGACGATTTTGACCGGGAACAAGAGTATTCGGATTATCGAGGTCCAACGTAATGATCAATTGGATTTCAAAATGTAGTAGTGTATGTTTGCAAATCGTCACTCATCATTTAGATGTAGATTTTCTAATAAGTGTATACATTTGCATTAATTCAACAACTATCCAAAATATGAGTAATTATAAAATTCAGAAAAAACAGGCTCCGAGGGAGAAAATAGGGCGATTTTGCTTCTTTTCCCGGGACATGATAATCAATTCTGCAACAACATGATTTTTACCTCGCTTGCTAATTTCCTCTTGCAATTCGACCTGCCAATAATTGGTTTCCGGGGGGGGGGGGTGTTCTACATTATCTGACCCCGAATAAATGAAGAAGCTAGGACATGAAGCCCTGAAAATCTCACAAGCTATTGTGTATTGCTAAACGTTTTTTAAGGCTTCTATTGTTAATTAGATTTAATTAGACTGATTCTGCACGCCGCATCCCTGGGCGGCGTTAATGGTCAACTACACCTAAAAGGTCATCCGATCCTTAACACAAAATGTATTTCGAATACTGAGAGAAAAATCGATTTTACTTGGCTGTTGTTCACCACATCAATTGTGTATTTTTAATTCTTGGCTTATTTACATTTCTGTTTAATTAAATGTTTATAACGTACGCCACCCCACGCATGGTGTAGCAATAACTAACTAGGTCAAACGGTCACACAGCTCATGGCGGATATATTGCCTCTTTGCACTGTGTGATGTGGCGGTTCATTCTTTCAATATTTACAAGTACTTTCCCGTTTATGTTTGTAAAAAAGGATAGATTATGGAAATACATCCAACGTAAGCCTTTATTCTGAAAACACCATCAGTTAAGATGTGTAGCGTGGCCTTGTCAAAATGATTGCTACAAAAAATATAACAATAGCAATAAAACCTGTATGACGTAGATATGGGCATCAAATACATTGGGATAGGATTTTTAATGATCCGCACAAGGCTTTGTAAAACTCAACCCTGCATTAAGATATCACGGTCTCCGACACTTCATATGCGCGCTCCCGTGTTAACAAAAAAGAAAATATCATTTCTGTTGAGGAAAATATAACTCACAAGACATCACCATTCACAGAACATCCCATTACATTATGTAATATAATCATGCAACAATAGGATAACGACATCAATTTCATAAGGCATTTACAATCGACAAATTCCATTTGTTTTTACAACAGAAACAGAAAGATCATTGTCCACATTCAGGTAAGTCAACGTTACAAATAGTTAAATGTTCTACTAATCTTACGCCTTTTCTATGATGTCACTTTTGTAATGAAGACGAGCGACAGAATGCCGAACTTTCTTCAAAAACCTTACTTATGCTTTTCATCATTGATAATAGGACACATACAAATGGAAACGCTCGATTTAAAAGCAAAGAAGCTGTAACCACAGAGCCGATCGCGCCAGGTCTGTCCCCATTAACAGATGTTAAGTATGGTGCCAAATGTCAACACTTGAATCACATTTGGATGTGAGAGGTATGTTTACCGTTTACTATTTACCAATCTCAAATAACTTCCTGTATTGTATCAATCATTGTACACTGATTTAAAGCATGGTATTCATGGGTACCAAAGTACCTTGGACGTAAGTCAAAACAAAAGATTTCGAAAGTCTAAGCTCTATCATGTTGAATTCTACATACATATATACGACCGATTTCAATTTGTACAACTATTCTGAAAAATGGGATATAGGAAGGAAAACGTTTAAAAAGAAAAGAGATTTGTGTACGATCAATAGGCACAGGTAACTGTCTTGTTGTCCTGTTCTGCCCTGAAAACAACATAAAATTACATTCCGCACATGTATTGATTTGTTCCGTATTCACCATTTTCATATCTTTAAATGTTGTCCTTTTGTCTGTATCCATGCCGTAAACAAAGACGTACATGTCCAATAACAAAGTAACAATGGATGAAATGTGTTTTGTATCCATGAGCAGACTTTATTTCCATAAACAACCTTCATTGTACTTTGACGGAAGGTTTCCAATAAGATGTTGCGGAATGCATTGTGTATAACGAGTGTTGGAGACAGCATTGGAATCCAATCATCAGTTTAACTGAACAGATATAAGCAGGAATGAATCAAGATGGATACACGTATCCCTTCAGATAACTATGTTTTATAGATGACAATATTTCTCCTTGAAATGTACCAGGATTAATGATTTGAAGAGGTGCAAAGTGTCAATCAGTCTCAATTACTAAAAGGTGCTATTCATTTTTGTCTTTTGTACAATCTGGATAATAAAGTTTTCAAACTACCAGGAAACACTTTTGCACCATGTTGATCCGAACAATGTGGTAAAAATAAGTTAGAATTGCTTTATTATCCAGCTCACGATTGCTCAAGTTCACCAATGTTTAGTGTAAAAATGAATTGCTACCACTTAACATATGTGAGTATTAAATGCAAAACTAATACTCAAAATATGTTAATCTGACCTGTTGCAACAAACCTTCAGCTGTGAAATAATTATAAAGAATATGTCCAGCTTAGTTTGCTTCATGTTTGAAAAGTTTCAGTAACCACTGATTATCTCTAGCTAAACTTATAACAACAGCGGCGGCGGAGACAAATCAGTAATATCAGCCGGACACTACTGCTTAGATTATTTATCAAATACTACAGTTCAAGCTTATGAATTATGTTTATTGTTTTTCGGTTGTCACCAACGAGCAAGTCATATAAAGCAGGTGAGGGTTTGGGGGTTTAGATACAAAAACACCAGCCTATTGAGCAGAATGAAAAACACATCAGCAGGAGCGAAAAGGTCGGTAAGTGAAGGGCATGATATATTGGTCCAACAACTATGTTTAGTAAGGAGCGCCAGTATGGCCTTTATCGTGCGTACTTTTATACCAATAGAAAGAGTAGCAGACAATTTATGTTTCATTATGCCGATAAATGAATCATTAAGGCTAATCATCCTTTGATGACGACAGTCCGCAACAAGAGGAATCAATTCCTATAACCTCTTATTTAACCTTGCTGTTGCTAAAGTGTTACAGTAATTTAGTTTTAGCTATCAATACATGCTGTACAATGGTGAAGACAGAGAACAGTGGAACATATCTGATTTCTTATGACGTAACACCAACATATGCAACGTTCCAATAATGAAACCATTTAAAATTCACATATTTAGCAATCGTTAGCATGATTAGGTAAATGAAAATTATTTGGTTTTCCTTCATCACAGCAATAAACATTAGAAATTTTCATTAATATAAGTAATTTTATGGATTCAAAGTTATGAAACGTTTAGATATATCATATTAAAAACGATATTTTGGTTTTCAACTCTATTTCATTTCTAATGCAATAGTTCTACTTGCAGCCCAACACACAATATTGGTCCTTTGGTCAGAACTATAAGTAAATATCAAAGTATAATACTGCTCGTCGTCATGTTTGAATATTGTTACATAATTCTATCTCATCGGTGTGTCCTTGTTCCTAGTAAATATATCACGTGATTTAAAACAACCGTTTTGCCATCTGCAATAGCTCTGCATCCGTTCAAATTCCGTTACATTATCCAAAAATCGTTATGTTACCCTCGTCATGTGACCCTCTTATAAGTCCCACACTCGGAACTCTCTCCTGTTATATCTACAAACAGGGCAAGGCAAATCCGAAGAGTTTCAAGTGTGCTGTTGACATTAATGGCTGCCGGCTACCGCCTTCCCACAGAGGAACTTACGAACTTATTAAGGCAGAATGATTCCAGAAACAACAATGAGGTATTATTTGAGCCATTGATTCATTTAGAAACTTAATAGCAGCAACAGATGGGTGTCGCAAGTCTGAAAACTTAAACATGGCGACAACGAACTCAAGACTATGCTTTGAGAAGTTTAGAAGACGAATATGAATAGTTTATTATCTTGTCAGGGTTTTGTTTCGGTTAGATAAAACAATTATTGTCATTGTTCCAGGCTTACATGAATATATGAGGTGTAATGTAATGTAATGATAAAATATTCATATCAACCTGGACCAAGAGCAATGATTATATATGATGATAATCATATTGATTCAGTTTTGTTACTGGAAGAGGAGTATGCTTTGCATGAATGAGTGCAGAGGCAATGTATTTTATGTCTAAATATAAAATATAGGTAACATACAAGACATGGATACGGAAATACCACTGGGGTTTGACTACTTCATTTTTTACAAGATCTTCATTATATTAAAACTTTCCACTTCTTTTCAATATCAAATATTTCAGGCCATGAAATCTGTTATTTTCATACAAGTGACTTTATGCTGATGTCAGTGTTATCAATAGCAATATCCGCAAATTCAAACAAAATACATAATGACGAATTTCATGTGAGTGATAAAAATTAACTTTGTAAACCTATTTTTAAATATTTAAAGCAAAACTCGTTAAACCGTGGCAATCAGATTTACCTCAAGGTAAAGCCAAAAAAGTATGAAGCCTCTATTCCCTTTTTATCTTTATGCATTTCAGAATAAAAACATGAATGGTACCAACAACATCATTGATTCATGTAAAACAAAGGTTTAACAAAAACAATAAGAAAATACCAACATTTGAACACAATCATGATCCAAACTTAATCTCAATAAAACTAGGGGAAATATGAACAAAAGATTTACAAAGAGACTCTTGAAAAAGCATAGGAAGAATAAGACCATGTATTCCAGAAGAACACGCGTCTTCTGCTTCATTGACGTGCCCGTTAACAGAGAGAATGACTGACCGACACTAAGTTTATGTGGACCGTCATTGTAACCGTAAATCATAACGAGCTTGTGGATTATCAGTAAACTTACAGTTTTAAATAAAGGTATAGTTCGGTCTATAATTCCACGACTGGTGTAGATTACAAAGTTTGATGGTAGTTTAAGAGGCTACAGAAGATGTACTATAGACTGAGAGTCAACAGCTCATAGCAAAACAATTTTTCCTTGGCAACAATGACACCGTTGCAGTCAGAACCCTGGGACCTTGGATAAGACAATTTTACGTTTCTGGTGATAATTTGAACAAAGATGTTCTGTAGTTTATCATATGTCCAACTATAACTAACGTCATGATATATGTATTTACAATCATAGATAGCCAACAACTTAAACACAAATATGTTTTAAAAGTAAAACAACTTCGTTAAGATGTGCGACCTGCGTATTTCTAGTACAACAACGTCAGCATTGCTGTCACAACACGGTGA
This sequence comes from Ylistrum balloti, assembly GCF_031769215.1. Lineage (NCBI taxonomy): Eukaryota > Metazoa > Mollusca > Bivalvia > Pectinida > Pectinidae > Ylistrum > Ylistrum balloti. The sequence goes on from NW_026781891.1 coordinate 176,212, forward strand.
CCTTACACCACAAGTCAATTTAACCTGTATCTGGCGATAATTTCCGTAATGACCTTACAATTAGCACATGGTGTGCCTCGTAGAGCTAAATATATGTTAAGCTTATGTCACAATACATCGATTTGCAAGTTACATTCATGGTTGATGCAAATCCCAAGGCAACATGATGACCTCCTAAAATACATTTATCTACAAACACTCCACTTGATATTTTTATAAGACAAACAAACTTTTCAAGGAGTTGTTCAATGACGGCACTTGCCATGTTACTTTTAATTAAAGATAGTAAGTAATGATGTCAAATGAGTACAAGGTTAACTACAACCGAACCACGAGACATATTAACAAGCATCAAACAATAAAATGCCAAGGATGTTTACCATTGCTTACGAACTGTGTTATATACTCTAATGTACTGATATTACGATAGAGTTCTGGTCTGTTCAACAAACAATACAAGAAGTAGAAAAACTGTTACAATAGCCTAAGACGTGATAGCTATAAATAATACAATATGTCTTAGTTCTTTGACATCAAGAATAGACTCACGTAATGTCAATCAATGAAATAACAACATAACATCTCACCAATCATCCTTTAAACGGTGTCCATACAGCTATTTCATATTTCTACGAACCTTCAGTTTGGGGCCCGAAGTGTCCATACAGCTATTTCATATTTCTACGAACCTTCAGTGTTTGGCCCGAAGTGTACATACAGCTATTTCATATGTCTACGAACCTTCAGTTTTGGGCCAAAAGTGTACATACAGCTATTTCATCTTTCTACGAACCTTCAGTTTTAGGCTCGAAGTGTCCATGCAGCGTTTTCCTATTTCTACAAACCTTCAGTTTTGGAGCAAAGTGTCTAAACAGCTATTTCATTTTCTAAGAACCTTCACTTACGAGACCCAAATGTCGATACAGCTATTTTATTGGATTTTGTACTGACATCATGATTAAGTCAATGTCGTAACTTAAGATATTGAATTGAACGTCAGGTTCATGTTTCTTCCACGATTCGCCTAAAGTAGAGCGTGACATACAAGGGAATGTAAATCTTGTGACTGAAAGTCCATATATTGGGCATACAACTCGGCAATCTCAATGAATTGTGAAGAATCAATAACATGAAACTTCAAAGTCATCAAACGCGAGGAGAATATACATGTGTAATTAATAACAATACAAGTGTAATAAAGAACATACATGTGTACATTAACAACAAAATAACATACCAGTGTCCACAAAACAACAGGAGATCACAGCATGTCATTTTTCAGTTTTATTCATGAAGAAATGTGACAGCTCTGTTGTTTGTGCTTTAAAGATTGTACAAAAGACACACAAGTGCATCTTTTAATAATTAGTTAGATAAAGTAGAGTCAAACAATGAATTAAACTGTACCATACGGAAGTTTCGACTGCCTAGGACTCGTAAGTGATGCTAAGGTTACACTAGTGCATAATTGTTCACTTACTGTATATAATTCCTTTACAGATATGTCGGTATTCTTACATTTCGGCGATGTCCTCATGCGTGAGGGTAAGTGGGTTTTGATTTACTAAATCATGGGCTTGTCTGATGACAAGCTGACATTGATGTGAGATGGTTGTGCATATGTTAAGTCATAGTTTACGCGACTTTAAACCGAGAACATTGCATCGTCTATGGATCCATTTTATATAGGAACTGCTTTGAATTAACTATACTATTACATATATAATATAAAAATATATGAGAGCGAGGTTACACATCACCAAAACCGTCCATCTACACAATTATAATCCAAACTAAAATTCAGTCAAACTACGGCAAAATATGAACAAAAGAAAGATGTGCACGATCACTCCTGAAAACGTTCAAGGAGAATAAGACTAGATGTTCCGGAAGAGTGTCTTCTGTGCTTCATCGACAACATCCGCCACGTACATATTGGTCTATCTAAGTAAAATGTAATTATTTGGCGTTCCCGAATGAGAACAAGGTATACAACAACAGAAAATAGACAAACTAACGAGCACAACAGCAGTCATGCTTCATATCACACAAAGAAATTTCTCAGTGAGAACACTATGTAAGCTTCCCATAATTTCTATCAGTCTACTATAAATAACGAAGGGGTGTTAAAATTTCGATTCATACACTGATAAGCACACCAAGTTATCGAATGCCATTTTAGTTTACTTCCAGAGATTGCTGACGTCATTAATACTGAGCATCAACTCCTCTAATCATATTTATTGATGTGACGTCATCAATTACCAATGTTATGTCAACAGAATGTTTGACGTAAATGACAATCGTCATCCATACCTTAAACGTCAATGAGAACATAAAACGACAACTTTTTTCGCTAAAATAAGACCTATTTCATGGACACTTTATTTCGTATATAAATATTGCTCCATAATTTTTATACTAATTTTGACAGTTCATGGGCATATATTTATTCGTAAATCAATACTACAGAGAAAAACAACGCAAATAAATTCCCCCAAGAAATTCCATGTTGATACAGTATGTTTTATTTTTAGAGGAAGCATTTGAAACACTGCTTCAAAAATAGGAAAATTGTTAAAGAAACTGCAATAGGATTGCGTGGTTGACTTCAGAAATCTACAGCGGCTTAATGCACTTAAACAGGGCAATAAGTGCTAACTCATTGTAGATAAGCGCTTAGCTCGACATTGTCTGACTGCCAAACCGACATTCCACCTCCTGCGGTTTACAACGCCAGAGAAAGATATCTTTTTTTTCAAATATAACTTGCACTAGTGCAGTAGCAGTGCAAGTCAAAGATGTCGCGAAATTCCGACAACTTTGTACTCAAATGGCCGAATTGTTATCATTTTTCTCTTGTTTGGCGAGAAAGAAACGAAACAAATATCATTTTACATACTGTAATTAAAGGAGGGGTTCGTCGGTCGTAATTTATTTTTTCTAAACAACATATGAAACGTGATGAATACTGAGAGAACTATCCTATTAAAACCAATGACGACCTTTGCGGTTTGAAAGCCGTGATAAATGAGGTTACCAGGAACACCAGTCATTGATATAACAAGAATTCTAGTACTTGTCCCGAAGTTTCTGAAATTCCAGTTGAGGACAATTTGAGTGCGTTCAAATCAGTCAGGTAAATATCTACAAAATTCTAATAAAAATTGAAATGAGATACCTGGTATTTTCCTTATAACGATAAAAACACATATAACTTATGTAATATAAGTTGATAATGTAATATACGACGTTAAGTCTTGCCAGCAGTATGCTTCCCTTGCGGGGAAGTAAACCAAATATAATGATGATTGATCATTTATAATTAAAACTTGAGATATCACAAAATCGATTCCTTATGTAATCTGTGCTACTACTGTGGCAATATCAAAGGATGTATAAGGTCTCCAGTAAAAAAAAGTTATATCATTAAACTCAGGAATCAGACAATCTTCTTTCACAAAGTCAAGGTCAGCTACGAGTACATTAAAGAAGCTTACGTAACAAGAGAACTCAAGTTCTTCCTTCGCTTAATCAGTGGTTAAATATGACATATAAATAAATTGTATATATACCATATAAGAGATATATAGATATATAAAGTAAATGGTCGCAACACATATAGTATAGTTCTTCAAATAAGATAATGTTTTTATTATTATTATCATATTCTAAACAAGCCGCACAACCAAAGGACTGTTTCTCTAAATTGGCTGAATTCGATTTTTTTCACGATGAATTCGCAAACAGTGACTTTGTTTGAAATCAGTAAACGATTAAGGTATTTTACCTGAAAGTCTCTAACTTAACGTTAAACAGAAAGCGGTCGAGCATTGCACTTGACATTCAACTTTGTTTTTTTGAAAATTCAAAACAAACGCAAACATCTGTTATGTACATTTTCACATGGTCTGTGTACAGACACGCAACGCACTATATGTATAATGCTGTTTTGTTACTTATTAGAGAAGTACTATTCTATGGTGTGTCTTTTGTACAATCTTATTGAGAAGACTGTACAAAAATACGCAAAAGAGTAGCACCTCTCTGATTCATATATGAAATGGACCATTAGATTAGAATTTCAACCAGTCCTTACTGTGTTCTTATCATTGAAAGAGATGCTCGAAAACTGCAAGGAAAACTTTACATCGAGATTCAAATATACCACCTTGTCAAATGGTCGTAGCTGCCAAATCGAGCATTGAGCAAAAAGACAAGAAATAAACACACTGGAGACAATCCATCTACAGTGCAGTGTCGTCAACGTCTAGTAGGAATCAAGCTCACTAGGAAATGACGCCACAATGAAGTGATATATCGTAAATCTTACGCCCCAATTACTATGTTTTTATCGGTAACAAACTAACACGATAAACAACATGCTGTGTCTAACCATGATAATAAAGTGGTGTTGTAATTAATATGACCGAGAAGGATAACGTGGGTTTTTGTTTAATATACATGAAGCTTCACAAACGAAGTTTGGCTACATAATAAAACTGTATATTGTAGTTGTGTTAAAGAACCAAATATGTCTGTCGGCAATATGAAAAACGATTTTAAAGATATTTTATTACCGTTTGATCGGCTTCGAAAAAATAACTGTTTTCTAGATATATTCCAAAATTCTTTTAATGTTTAATTAATCAACCATCCTCAACAACACCGAAAGCAAGCCTCCCATCCTCACAGGAAATGGTCTTTGATCTGTTTTGTCCATTAATCCCGCTTGAGGCAACATCGCGCTCTCGAAAGTGATAAACTGGGAGTGTTCGCTCATATTCTTTATTTATTGTTTTTAATACGCGGCACTATAATGAATGACAGAGGACGACATGTTTGTTACGAAGGTTTCCTCACATACAGATTTTTTTCCCCGTAAAGTAACAAACAAACACTCAAAGAAGATGTATACATGAACTATAAGCGGTGTTACAGAAAAACACACGCAGTTTATACGAAAATTATTACCGTCATTATATTTTCCCGGGTACAGATAAGATATAACGTGCAATATTATCGCGTTTGTATCACGTGCATTAACATCACGTGTTGTAATCTCTTGGTCCATGCGTCCTTATCGTGACTTTGGCAAGACTGTACATGATGTGTTCATTCTTAGCAATCCTGAAGCGTTATTAGACCTTACGTAAGTACGAAGACATGATTGTATATGCTTCAGTGGTACTAAACCTGTCGGATTTACTTATATTCAAGTTCAAGTTTGGCCTTGATGTTCAGAACATCTACATCACATTTTTCTCACCCCGGTAACATGACCAGAGGTAAAGAAAAGACTTGTCTATGTATGTTTGTTTCCTGTACAACCATTCTTCATATACGCATAAATTGCAGGAAAGAAACAATGATATTTCATAATGCTTTCATATAATTTTTAATGGCAAGCACTCTAGATGTTAATCGTGGCATTTTGTGCCGGTCAGGGTGTAAATTTCATCTTGCTCTTATCGGGAATCAATTCAAGGTTGAGATGTAGCATAGGTGGTCTGTCAATCATTTCGATCAGGAAGAGAGTAACAGAAGCGTCCAGATCCAGCGACAAGACCAATCATAGATCGCAGTGTAATAAAAATGTGGCCTACTTGGACAGCAAGTGGGCGTCATCACAACGACACTTGTATAATTTAGAGTACATACCAAAAATAACATTAGGCAATGACACCATGTAATGAACTAGTCAGTGCGAAGACTGCCTATAGGGTAATTAGTCGATCCCAATGTTATCTAACAGGTAATTAGTGACATCTTCAACAAGCACGAATCGTGCCTGGCGTCAGTCAGCTATAAACTTTGTCTCGTCCGTCAAATAGTTATTCTCATTGATTTTGGAGATAATTATTATTATCTAAAATAAGATATACTGCTAAATCAATGCTGCACTAAATATGAGCTGGACAAACCAGAAAAATCCGGCGCGACACTGCTGATTATGTATATATGAATGAATTACCGTTGACATCGTATTAAATTAAGAATGATATTTCAACACTTATTTGCCAGGAAGGAAAACTGAGATTTTAGGTGGAAAAGACAGACGGTGAGATTACTAGATTTTCAGACAAAACACACTGAGGAATTTCCGAGACTGCACTCATATAATTAGTGCATTGTGTACTCTACGGAGTAACGCCCACACACTGACAAATTGTATCACTGGTGAAACGCTCAAGTTAGACCCTCCCAAGGTATGTACTTATAATCACAATATCCCCCAACGATATATCATAAGCATCGCCTTCATATCCAGGGAACGAAAAAACAAACAATATTACCAATTATCCATATAAAGGGTAAGGGAATTATCATGCAATTTGAAAACAAACTAAACTGAAACATAAATATTGAACGAGAAAACAAAATGGGTGGTCGTATTTTAGATCAAATGTGTACTTTAAAAATATGTATATAGTATCCGAAACTCTATTGGGCTTGCTGATGTCCGAAACCACACCTTTCGTTTTTAGTTGTGTTAAATCGGAAAAGAATCATATTATCACAATATGATTGCTTGTAAAACAGCGTTTCGTGTTATTGCTCACTAGGTAAACTATAGGATTTGCAAATGGCTACCAGAAAGAAAATATCCGTATTCAATGTCAATAAGTGAGCTGTTTCATCAAAAAAATATTAAATGTATATCGTATATTTAGGAGTGAGGTTCTCTATAAGGAGTGCTATGTTTCATGAAAAAGACATTGGTCGTTTGTAAAATGTCGAATTGTATCTAGTGTTGTAAAGTGTCACGATATTTTCAGAATTACTGAAAGGTTACCCAACCATTGAAAACCGTTGTGAAAAATATAGATTCACTAAAATGTCTCCGTATAAATACATCACAGGTGAACTTTTTAATGCATCTGTGTTATTTACTAACATTGACCAGTATTTTCAGTTGGCATTGTATGTCATTGTGAATGTCAATTTGAAATGACATAATCTTTCAATCGCGCTATGTTGTTATTTCCAGTATTGACATTCACATATACTATAAATGCCACGAGTTTTATAGTGGTAATGCATTTGTTTTCAAAATTTTACATTCATTAACGAAGGAAGGATGTGTATCGTAAGAGTGACAACACTATCCAATGTTACTGTTATACTATAACACATTTCGTGTTTGAAACTTTTGAAGAAATATCGTGAAACATTTCGTCACTTTTTGATATAAGTTTAAAGTATGTTCATTACCATATTAATACGTATGAACAAAAGAGGATGATTTTTTATTGAATGAAAGGTTGACTATTGTAAGAACTTCCAATGAACTTCTTCTATCAATTTGTTTTGATAATTTGTTTTTGTACTATTCGGGTGATGACCTAAGTGTTTTTAGACCTTGAACTTTCACCTCACCTTAACATCCATACCATAGAGGTCAGTAGGGGTCAACAGTCATTGTCTATAATTAAGATTGACCGTGGACTGTCAAACTTGGAGTCAATTATTTCGACAAATTTTAAATGTCCAAAGATCTTTGGGTCGAAGGAATGTCGGGGAGATTGACCACGAGCTTGTTTGTTTCCAAGGTTCATCGTTCGGGCGTTATGAGATTCACATCTGTTGAAAATCGGTCGGATCTGCAAATTGCCTGCACTGCGCATGTATTTGCAGGACCAGATGGAATGGCGGGGCGGGCGCCGTCACGCGTGAGTAAACACGTGCCAATACAAAGTCTGTGAAAGACATTTCGAAGCGATAAATAAACAGTCCTGTCTTTGACCGGTGAACACAAATCATCATGTTTTGTCCAGTCATAACATAGTTAGAATTTTTGTGGCGATCATGATCCTTACTAATGATCATTCGCATCGGGTCCTACACTTCCATATAACGAACGGATATTCGAAAGTGACGGATTTGAGGACGATTTACCGATTACAACATGTAGATTGTATTACGTCCAGTGATATTTGACTGTCTACAATATGCTGAGAAGGAGCTAATTTGTGTGGTAGTGACTAATTGATGTTACAAGTTACAATCTAGGTGTATTTCTCCAATTTATTCAGAATTTCAAAATTCAATAATACACAACATTCGTAAGGTATAGATAGAAGCTTATATGAAATGACACAAGCATGAATGTGAGAATTCCGAATTTTTATGACTTTCTTTCGAGGTGTTGGTGAACAGCGTAATTCAACTATTTTTGTCTTTGGTTACAATGAAAATGAACAACCGACATCTTTCCGCCTACGTTATGAAGATACCGGAAAAAAAAGTTTATTATTACTAATACATTATTTTGTCTTTTTTCTAAGTCAAAAATATCACAAATATCAAAATAATTGATCGTTTACTGCCACAACAATTTAAGTATGTTTCAGTTGTTAGACAAAAATGATATTTAAACGATATAAACATCACTATTGTTTGTAAGTCAATATTTTTAACCTATATCGTTGTTTACAAAGCACCTGTATCATTGTTTGATTACCATAAACAATATCCACTACATGTGTCAGGGGAAAACGTGTTTTAAAACGTTTCCAGTGACAAACAAAAACATGGTCAATGAATTTCAAGCTGTGTCGCCAAGGCGCTTATAACAAAAGCAGATCTGCGAGAATATCACGTGAAGGGAAGGAGAATGAGAAGATAATATTTAAATAGGAATATTAAAAAACACACGATTAAATTATAGAATTACTATATATAGCACAAAACTACAGTTCCCCTAGAAGTTTAATTCCATTCCATTTATCTATTATTTATTTAATGGGTTTTACGTCCACTTTTACGACCTTTCGGCTTTTATGCGGACAGCCATTTCCTTCCCCGGTACCATATACAGAGAGAGCAACTTAATTTGGACTCAATAAGAAGTCGATGTTAACGTCTGTTCAAATGTATTCTTAGCTATTCGGTTGAGAACAATCCATTTCTTTTATTAACGAAACGAACCTTTTAAAAATAACACTCGCGGCAGTACTGATTCGGATTCACACTAGGATACAGAAAGAAAACGTTCGACGACATGTTGGAGCAGATATATGTCATACATGAAAGTATGTTACGTAATTTAATAAATTTCAGGGTATTACAACACAGGGAGAGTTGTGTTGTGTTTTAAGACGGTGTAAAACGATGTAACATTACAAAAGGCTACGGGATTTGCTGTAAGATCAGATGTTTTCGTGGTGTTCAAACTTCGTGGTTTAAAAATCACGTGGCTTGATTTCGTGATTATTTCATTTAATTATATCACGAACCCTTATATACTAAAATCTCATGTCATATTTTTATCATTCTATTTATTTCATTTCATTTTTTCATTTTATGTTCATTTTTTTATTCAAACAACAAACGAAATCGACGAAAATAAAACTTCACTATCAATTATTGTTTAGAAGTTCACTGTCAGGCTTGAGTATTCAAAACAATCGGATATACCGATGGAAATCTCGGCATGCCCACTGAGGACGAAGGAGATTGCCAGGACATTGGGGACTTCTGGACATGTGAGAGTCTTATGACACATCGCCAGTTAACTGAATCCTATAACAATATAGAAAAAAAAGGAAATAAACAGCGCTCCCTCTATGGGTCGGAGACCCGATAAAGCGGGGGTTTCATACGGGCGTTTTGGGGGTTCCCTCCATATGATGTGTTTGCAGAATATCGATACACAGTGACACATTATGCCTTGGAACACATTTGCACGTTCCCATTGAACTTCGTTTGTGAGGAAACAACTATTTGGACATAGGAGAACTTGTTGCGTGATGTTCAATAAACCAGTAAATTTTCTCCTCTATACAGATATATGGTGTTAAACTGATTCACGTGATTGCGATGTGCATGGAGAAATTGGTGTTATTAATCATTGGTGACGTCAGGACTATCTGTCTGACTGTTACATGACGTCAAAATACAGATAACAGATATCGAGCAAATCTAACTTCAAGGCTAAAATGAAAAAGTTCGTAATATACATCATAGAAATGTTTATAAAGTCACAACATTAACATTCCAATGATAACTACGTTTTCTATAAACAAATTCTAAAACTCGCCACAAGTATTCAATATCCTTGTAAGATACTGTATTTAATTCCATATCTTCCTTAAAGTCATACTAACATATTTTTCCGTGTTTTCTATATATTTTACAACAGTATGCATAATATTGTACCTCGTCCGCTGAAAGGCCTATTGGACATGAAATCCGTTATGTAGGTAAATGGTTTTATATGTACATTTTGCTTACCCATAATTACTTAAAAGCGCAAGATGGTGTAGATCTACCTTATGAAACATTTATACTGACCAATACAATAAAGATGAGTTAACAATACCTTCGTCAATGGAATTAGCATTAATACAAGTATTTCAGCACACGTTCGGCGTGTAACGTGTTCCTACGGCATGGACGGGCTAATGTTTAATTAATACCTTTGACCGGTCCGGCCACATTTCTCTTACGTAATTACAGCTGCCCACTGACGACTGCCGGCCACTGACATTGGAAGTTTTACTCACACATCATAAGCCAATATAGAGGGTATTTATTATTGTTTACTACAATATTTCCCAGATGGGGCTTTGTTAGGCGCGACCGGTGGACGGAGGGGGTCATTTGGAATCTGCTTACGTGCCTCTCAGCTGTTATATCAGCTGACCACGAGATTATATCTGATTGGTCAAGGGGCCGCTCAAAGGGGTAACAATTTAATTACAATAAAATGTCCTTTTTCTATCGTTTTCAAAAAAGTAAAATGAAAGAAAAAAAAAGAAAAATCTCACGATAGAACGAGTTAATTGATATAAATATGTTGCTATCGTCATTTCAGTATAATTACACTAACTTAGAGCTTGTCAATGCCATACAAATTTATGAGATCCCCACTGGTCACTCGGGGTCAAATCTGATTATGGTGGTCAGTTTGTTAGCGAATACGTGACCGCAGTATTTTTTGTACGGCTAAACATTATTTTGTACCACAATATCAACGAGTCCATAACGTGCATCTATACTGATTGACAATTTTAAAAGTGAGCTAAAACATGCAAAATATATTTAATAATAAAGATACGTACCTGGCGTTTATTTTTCGTCCAAATGATTATTGTGCTTTAGGTCTTACTTTTTATCATTTGATAAAATATGAACCTGTCGATGATTTTGGAATAAATTTTCACGTGCATGCACTCAACGGGAGGGAGCTTGAAAGCAGTTGAGCCCTGCGTCCCTACGACCGGAGCTGCACGGAAGAAAAGAGCTAATCCGTAGCCATCGCACAGCAACGTAAGTATGGAGAAGCAGTGCTGCCGACTGTCGGTCAGTTAAGGCATACACGCTCGCTTGTTTACATGCAGTGTTTGTTTACATTTAGTATAAATAGAACACATGGGAGAACGTTTGCATATATTTAGACATAAATGCAGCGTTGTTCTAAAAATAGATAGCACTACATGAAGGTTTGTTTTTTTATCATTATTTCTTATCTATTCGGAGCTCCGTGCTGTTAAGAAAAGTCAGAACTCGAAACAATAGAACTGTGATAGTAATGTCTGTTTCATCCAAATACAGAATGTACTTAATCATAAGCTTAGATTTATGACCTATTGGTTTGCGAAATGCTGAAAATATCCTTTGTTTTGAGAAAAAAAAAATAATGTGCATAATCCTGTTTCCCGTATACTGCCTGAAAGTCATTTTGAGGTTTGTTGTAACTAATATTTGGAAAGTCGTTTCCGGAAGTTTTTTTTATTGATTCTATGAGATACTTGGTATGGCTAACACTTCAGTTTATATACTCAGTAATAGAGAAATAGCAATAACAGTTTAGACAGACAAAGTTCTTTGTCAAATTTGTTGTGCGATCCTCCTGTTAACAAAGATAACAAAATAACTAAAAAAAACAAAACAAAACAAAACAAAAACAAAACAAAAAACAAAACAAAAACATATATATACAAATCATGAAGCAGTGATAACACGATAAACTTATACTATCAGAACTGCGAGTCTATTAAATGTCAAAGCCGATCTCCGTACCGGACGCTAATTAAGATAATATGCCATTGTAGTCGGCACAACGTGATAAATATCCAAAAATGTTTTCAATATATCTTAATCTGTATGTCTAAATATAATATCTCTTCTTACATTTCTTTTATATTTTTAAAACTATTTTACAATTTTGTTTGTTCGTTTATTTTTTTTTTAATTTTAAAAACTAAATGAAATACGTCTGTGATTCATAATTTAACATCAGTTTTGTCATATTCGATTTCTATCTAAAAATATGCATATTTGAACCTATTTCATATCTCTCCGTTTTGATTCTAAAACTCTAAATTCGATACAGATAAACATTTGCAAAATTATCTATTGGGACATATCCCTATATATTTTATTTTTTTTTCTAAAAGCGTTTAGCGACTTCCGGTTAGGACTTCGGTATTAAATTATGACACTTCATCTTAAATCATGTTTCGGTTTCAACTCACCTAGAACATATAAAAACAAATGATGGTGTGTAATAAACGAATTGGACTCGTTTCCTGTTCCGGAGCATTTATCTATTTATAGATATGTAGGTCAGCTAATGGCGGTCACGTAATGTTCTACATTATTTATTAGTACTATTCGTGTCAAGGTCCTTCACAACTGGATACATGTTGTGCTATTAGCGATATCAAAGGACTTCTTGTAACGTCAAGACTCCTGTTGGTCGGCGCAAAAGTCAGGCAGAACAGCACAATGTCAGCAATATTTATCAAACTCTTTATCTAATGATAAATCGTAACATAAGATGATAATGAAAACTTTTTTTACAAAACAATTCAAACTGTCGCCACAGTTCCAAGATTGTATCACGGCGATGAGTTCAACCAAAAGACAAAAGAAAATACCATCTCTCTCTGGAAACGATATCAATCTACATTTCAAAAAGAAAAAAAAAAAAAAAAAAAAGAAAAAAAAAATCACAAAAATGATTTTACAACTTACCCATGATTTGAAATCAGACACGACTCAGAACTTTAAAATGAAAAATATCTCCATTCGAAACACACTTGATAAAAGACAGCATACGATGAAACATTTGTAAAAGTACAGGACAAAATAAAGGTATTGGTTTCAATGTTGTCTGTCGGTGTTAAAAAAATATTAGTTTTAAGGTAAAACACTAGCTGGTTATATATTTCAGCTGACTTTTCTATATAACGTTGCGTGCTTGCTATGGAGACCACGTGTAAAAATAAGGCTGTCATTATATTTATCTATTTCATTTTTTGTTGAATATATATCTCCACTTAAGACACATGACCGCAGTCATCTTGACGCCACGTCGACAGAATGTACGTATGACTTCAAGCTTTAAAAAAAAATACGTTTCGAAACGAACTTTGGGAAAGGCTGGTTCAGCGATATATGTTAGCATAGCGAACTGTCCATATTAAAGAGAAAAATTCTGTCAAAGTGTAAGATTGTAAAAAATGGATTTTGTTCTACAAAATGAAGGAGAAATTTATATGAAATTCAAGATGACCATCCGCAGGCAGTATAATGATATAAGAAAAATATACTTATTCTAGTTTTTTTTAATGGATGTACTCCTGTCTACTTCGACGAGTTATCCACCCGCTGGCATATTCGGTCTACCGTCAAGTTGCTGGACTACGGGTGCAAGGACAAAGGTCAAGGTTACCTTAATACTGCCTTGTGTATGATCAGCTGATGTGACAATCGATGTGTAGTAGATTACTTTGAACCGCCCACTGCTCACACTCAGCACGTTTTTCATTATCATATAATAATTCTTTTCACAGATAAACAATTTAATCTTTGTTTACAGATGTCAGTTATACACGTTTTTAATATCAATCGAAATTTCTTATTGTCTCTCAGTCCGGCTATTTTATTTTGAAACCAATTTTCTAGCTGAACTAAGCAAAAGTTCTTCCTTTCAAATTTGCATTAAGCGTTCGTAAAAACTAAGAAGTTCTCTGACTGAAACAAAAAAAAATGTTAACCAAATAAAGTATTATTTTTTGTTTGACGTCATACTTTAAACGATGGCATTGGAGTAAGCCCACGTGGAACGTCACGCTAGCATGCATTGGTTACGGCGTCGTTCGTGGACATCGTCTGCATATGACCTTATATTTAAACATGACTGGTTAATGATTCCGGATTGTGCCTACGTGGCACGTGATCTTGTTCCACATTTAAGACAAATTAACCTGTAGAAATGTACTACCGTTTTATTTTTTGTGCCAGGAGCCAAACAATTATACATGAATATGAAAAAAGTCCACGTCAATGATTAATGATAACGGATCAGTATCTAGCATAGCGATGATAATACATCCGCATGTAAGGGGAAAAGAGAAACAATTGTTCACGTGGATATCATTCAGTGGTATCCTAAATACTTGCTCGATCATCATCCGATATTTTATAGCATATTGAAGACAATATCGGCTGCATACGACCTCTGTCCATTCTCGTGTAAAGCAAACGCTCCATAACTGACGCCTTCATATCGTCATTTATGATGACGTCAGGTTTAGGGATTTATTATTTGCCAATTAAAGCTTAGGAGAAGCAAACATTTATTGGGTTCTTTGTACAAATGTCGCGGGATTTGCAAATTATGCTTTATCCGACTTCCAGCTATTATAATAATAATGCAAGGTGGTCAACAGCGGTACTTGAACAGTAATTCGTTTGCGTATTGCTATTGAATACTCCAGTTCTACTGCAGCCAAGAGCGTATCCTCAAAGACCCGTATCGAAGTTGGCCTACAGATTCTATTTGGCCTTATCAACACTTAACCGACCCTAATGATACCTAAATCAGCGTCGGTCGATTGCCACTAAACCTAGGAGGTGTTTACCGTGGATTAACACCTACTCAATCACACTAATCGTTGATCAGCTGATACAGCCATGGATAAGTTAGGTCTGTCTGACCTAGGCAACAGAAACCTACTATCGTGGTGATCCCGTAACCTCATCGCCGAGGCACAATCACTGAATCCTTGACCGGGTCAATATTCTCTGCATCACGAATTCATTCATAAAGTATGAGACCACGTTATTAAGTAAGATAAAGCCAACACTTCTATCAAACGACGGTCTAAATTCTAAAGGTGACTGATGTATAAACACGATTTTGTTCACTTCGCATTGTTGCACTGTCCCATAGACCTCCGAGTAAAGCTAACATCGGAAAACACCGTAATTTCCCACCATACCGATATGCACCCGCGAATGTTGCAATAAAAAATGTTGTAATTTTGATTTATATTTCAAATTGTAAGAAAAGTTTTTTTTTCAGGCAATTGAAATAATATTAATATTTCTACTCAATTATAGAGGTCACCATGGTAGTCTCATTGTAAAATACTCTATTATCTTATGCAATGTAAAGTCCAATGTGTTTTAATGTGTTAACATGGTTAGTTGGTTCCTTTTTCATTTTGAGAAAGGGATATTGCTTACTTGATTTGACCTAGATAGGGGAGAGTTTTTGTTGAAGTAGGTGACGCTTACTCTTCTGGAATGCCAGGTCTTATTTTTCTAGTACTGTCCTGGTGACCCCGATTTCCAATGTTGACATATTGACATCGTTTTATCGATTTTTAGTCGGAATCGAGGTTTTTAAACATATCTGTGACACTATTGTTTCCCTCATACATGAAAAAATAGGAGCATGTTATGTAAGATAAAACATTAATTGAGAAACTCTTAATATCAACTGATTTTTATAACAATGACAACGACATGCAACATTAATCCTTGAACGGTTTTCAAATTGTATTTATTCTTAATATAATTGCGAGCTATGCCCCATTAAATAGAACGATGCATTTTTATTTGACAACCAGATTTTATTCCTATTCTTTATTGAAAATAAATAAATTATATGAAATGTTCCATAGCTATATTGACATTTTACTGGAGACGTGTTATCTGGTTACTGGCTCACTGATCAGTATTATGGCGTTAAATTACGTCATGTGATTGTCATGTGATCATGTGATAACCACAGTGCTGCTCATTCAATCTGGGATAATAAATAGAGTAGGAAAAGACGTTTCAGCGTGAAATGTAAATATACCTTGTTAAGGACATCTGCTTTAATAACAACATTACACACGATCGCTGATAAAGGTCATCAAGAACGTGATATTAATGCACGGAAACGAAATATCACTCCAAGAAATTCAAATATAACTGAAAGTTAACGCAATCATTTAACATGTAAATTTTATTATTATTATTGCTGTTGTTTTCAGAAATTACCTGCAATATGGTAAGCCGAAAAACAAGACAGACAGACAGACAACGAAACAAACCACGCCTTGTTCTACAGAGTTGAGTTGATGAACTCTGCTTTTATCGGGTGTCAACATTTTATCTTCAAACGTAACTATAACTTTTTGGTTTTTTTGTTCCGTGACACAAAAAAACTTTGAGCCCTCTAATACTTATTTTCTTCCTCTGTTTAGTTCGTTCTTCGGGGAAATTCTTGTACGATTACAAACATAGATTGGGATCGATGGGAATCAACTGGCCATTGTCTTCATGATAATACGGCTAAAAACTGGTCCAATCCTGTAGATTTATCATGAATGTTTAACCAGATATAGTGTACCAGTATCCGGCATCTATAATCTTGAATCATTTCAATAACTCGTTTTGTTATCATGTCACTGGTATCTGTAAAAAATATAGATATTTCAAGGAATGGGATCATTGAGAGCAGAAATAAAGATCAAGAGGAGAGCTGTTTGGTTAATGAAGCGAGTGATGCGGAAGATTCTATCACATGGAGAGTACAACCGCACTAACAAGCTAGGTCATCAAACACACCGAACTTAATCCAACTTACCAGCACAAAATAAAAAAAATATAAATGTTATCATTAATTTATTATTTTTATCTTTCTTCCGTCGTTGTATCTAAAAAAACATGAGTACACAAGTTTAATTTTGGCGGATTAAAATGTCTGTATCATTGGATGCGATTGAGTGACACTGACAAATCGAATTATTTCATGCTGGAATTTTCGAGAAAACCTGGTGCGATATAGCTGTTTACCTTGGTTTAAACTCATTCCTTATTTCTTAACACTGGTAAACGTATCCACATATTGTCATTTTCAGCGACGTTTTGGTCCAGGTATCCTAAAAAGGAATATGTGGAGACATGCCGTCTACCTGACATGTTCTTAATGTCAGATATTAAAGCATCACCGATATTATTTTATAGGTCCGTCTCCTTTGATAGCGTTCAAGAGTTCTACGTTTAGGTGCATGCTAATATTTTATTACTATGTGTATTGAATATAAAGGATATTTGGTGTAAAATATTTGAAAATAGTATGAAAATACCGACATATTATCAAAATCGACTCACAGTCAAACAGATCAAACGAGAACATAAAAAAGAAAGAAAACATTTACACGGACGCCACTGAAAAAGTTCAAAAATAATAAGACCAGGTATACCGAAAGGGTAAGCGCATTCTTCTTTATCGACGGTATACGCCATGTAAATCCGGTTTTTTAATCTGAATAATGTCATATTCTAAAAATGAGTGGCGACTCAATTGAAAAAAAACACAAGGCTTTCTAACGAGTATCATATCGCAAAAGGAAATAGAATGTTTGCCTATGAAATCATGTTGGTGATCATACATTTTCCTATTGCATTTATCAACAGGCATCTCGTGAATCCCTCCTGTGTTGCAAGTTGTTTCCGTCGGTCTGTGATATGTTCTATCATGGAGACAAGCCATTGATCAACTGCAACATGTAAAAACACCACATGCAGTGGATGTACGGATGTCTAGAAATGCAAAACTCACCGCAGGGAAATTTAAATAATCACGTTTACATCTTAGTAGGAAACTACACCTGCTAGTTAAGATATACAAGGTAAGCACTTGACGTTAAAAAGAGTACAACGTGTCTTTGATTTCCAATGCTGGGTTGTATTTTAACTGGACATACTCCATATATACTAGTTATTTAAAGACATCTTATATTCAATATATCCAAAAAGTGAATGATTTGTTATGGTAATTACTACCTGTTTCGACATATTCAGCCTCGTGTGAATCAGGTGGGTATTCCCTATACTCGCTATATGGATTAAGTCAAAGCGAAATTCTTTGTTTAGATTACACTGGAACAACGAAAAAATGCTTGACGGTTTAAAATCGAAGGTATTAACATGTTAAAAAATAAACCGAACTATTGCAGAAATCAATATGCACAGGTCTTGGCCAAATTTAGAATGTATCATATGTCTTTGAATGCGCCTCTACTTCATACAGGATGATCTACCATTAAAACATGGTATTCAGAAATATATTTATCAATATATGAAAGTGGTGTGTATTTTAATTTTGATTGAAACATATTTTATTGTATCAGTTATATACAAAGGATTGGGCACATGTTACCCAACTTATATTACGCCCTTTCCCAACAACATATTTACAAAATATGCATATTCAAGGTGGCTTTTTAAAATATATTATAGAAAATGAGTTCTGCTGAGATGAAAGGAGAGAGTAGAAAGAGAGCGAGATGGAAAGACAGAAGGTGAGGAGGGGAGGAGAGAGATAGGTGGATCAAAATCTATTTGTATTAATAATAAATTGCTGAGTGTGAAGACATATTTTACCGTTTTCGTCTTTGAATAATTCATTACTTCCATGTAAGATTAGCTGCAGGTCTAATGGGATGTATTTTAATATAGACTACGTTCATAAATACGGATACCCGTCAAAGTGTTTTACACAGCTCTTAATAAAATGATTAATAAAGATAGCAATTTACCAACTATCAGATTAATAGTTTAAATGCTCGTTGTCCTCAGAGTTACCGACAAGGTGGGCGTGTCCTCAATGTTAGAATACATACACAAGATGTCATCGAAATCTTAGTTAAATCCTATCTTGATAAACCAGAAAATTTATTTTCATGACATCCCATCGAAAAACAAATCGACGTAATATGACTTTCTGTTTAACAAAGTCACGTAAAATGTTGTTGAGTTCCGCACAATACGGTGGTTTACGATAAAAACGCCAATGAAAGAAATCAGAAAAAAAGGAAGACACGAAGATACCCAACCAATACAACATTGCCTCAAAATTTATCTGGGTACATAAATTGTGATTAGCTAGATTACCCCGAAATGTCATATTTGATGTTTCTCACAAGATCGCAAAATTACAATGGCACAACTTCCATCCATAGTCTGGATCCCATATGGCGTAAACCAAAATAAAATATCCTAGACATTTAAATTGAGGAGATAGATGAATCATTTTTACGGAGCAGGAGTTAACATTTGGTGACGAGACCTTCCAACAGACTATTGGCATACCAACCTATCAATAGTGTCGTAATCTATACTCAAATGAAAAAAAAAATATGAACAAAGGAAATATTTAAACGTAGACTCATAAAAAAAGTACAAAGAGAATCGTAGTTCTGGAAGGTTAATAGTCTTTTGATTCATCAATGCCACACGTCATGTAGATCTGGGTCAATTCATGTAAGTAATGTCAAGTTAACAAACGAGGTAAACAACACAACAATGGAACCCCAAAGTATCTTAATATCGCATTAGGAAATGGAAGAATATTTCACACTGACATCATTATGACGGCCCTAAAACGTCTCCATTATTCTCATCAATCTGCATTTCTCGAAACCCTGTTCTGTGAGTTCGTCTGTTAGTAGCCAACATCTTGCACGCAAATCGTGATCTTGAAAACAAGCCCTTGAATATAATTAAGGCAAATGAATGAATACCAACAATGCTTGCAGTCTATTGGCAAATGAAAAAAAAAAAAACATCTAAAGTGATCGAGCGGCAGATCGTGACTATCTTTTTCGCTCTGGTACACAAATCTCAATGCCAATATTGAACTTATCCGGAACATCGTGCGCCACATTTGTTAAGTAAAATGATGGAGGGACGTATCCATTGACCAAGTAGTGCCTACTAAAGTATTAAGGCTGTATGGCATGTAACATTGTGACACAAAATCACAATGACCTTTAAAATTGTAAACCAGGTGCCCACTATACAATTTCAAGAAATGCGCATATCTCAATTATCATTACATGTGGAGTAGTATTGTACCACCAGCGTGTTCAGCTGTACTTTTCACATTGTTAAACTTCGACAACCAATTTGACATCACTCAGAAACACAAATTCGTACTGTAAAAAATACGCATCCGTTCGTGATGCGTGCCAGGAAATGGTTCAAATATACTCATTGCTAGAAGGAACACATAAAACAGATTAAAACAAAACACCAGCAATATGTTCCATATAATTCATGAAATTTACAATTAGAATTCCGTATCAGCAAAGAACGAATTCTGTATCAACAAATACTGAGTAACACCACTGTCCGTATCACATGAATTAAACATTCATTAGTGACAAATGATTCAAGTCGTTCAGTTTTTAAGGCCACTTAATTAATACAATGCAAAAAATATAAACACTTCTTTTATATGTTTAAAATCTTAAATATGTTATACAAGTATCAAATATATATGATATGTTATTATCTACAGTTACAGCCAACACATGTTTAGTTATTGTTACAGCCAAGATAATTATAAAAAAAACTCTTATTGCAACAAAATCATGCCTTTTGTCATCATTGCTACAATTCTTTTCTCTGTCGTGAGCCATAATTGGAACAAAACAAACTATTAGTGATGCACAATCCAACCAGCGATTATCGACTAAATAGCGAGTATTCGGATTATGCCCATGTAAAAACAAAAAAGAAATTAAATATAGGGACATATTATCTTCCTTTCGACATGCAGTGTGTATCTTCGGAGGTTTTATTACCAAACCCAACAAAGAGATACAACTATCGTCGATAATTTATTTTAAGTTTTTTGTGGTCACGGAATACATATTTGTCTGTCGGTTCTTATATACCTTATTCTCACCTGAGAACGTGACACAGCTTACTCAGAATGACCGAGAATTACATGGTGGGTGGCGTCGATGAAGCACGGGACGTTTACTCTTCAGGAACGTTTCTCTATGCATTGTTCCAGTATCCTCTGTGTAATTATTTTCTTTCATGGGTTGCACTAATTTGGATTATGAGTATATCGACATTTTGTATTTTCTTGTTGTTTTTAAAACAACAGAATCGGAAATCAACGACACGAAAGACTTTTTTCATATCAGTCGCTTATCGCGATCTTTTCCTACAATGAAACCAACATGGACATATTTCCACCAAGCTCTATGATAAACGTGATGATTTCAATTTCCCTTTTGTAATTTTTTCCATTTCTGGATAGCGACTTCCCTGCATCCCCAACCTATGGTTTCTACATGTTGTAGTTGATATTCAAGGGGCTGTTAAAAAGATGCAGGTTGGTGAAAATTATGGGGAAGTTTTACGGTCGTCAATGTGATCTCATTGAGAAAAATTCTGTTTCTTTGCACGATATGCTGCTAAGCGTGTTCGGTGCTCATTGTTTGCCTTTTGGTTCCATTGTTGCATGCCTTGTTCTCGTTTGAGAACTTAACATCACTTATCCGGATTGACCGTCAAGGAAGCAGAAGGCGCTTGCATTTCTGGAGCACCTGGTCTTATTCTCCTTGTGCTTTTACATGACTCTCTATTTGAATCTTTCTGTTGTTCATATTTTGCTCTAGTATTATTGAATTCGATCTGTTGTTATGATAATGATGACATTGTATTACAAATACATGTACTTGTTTTCATACTCTCATAGGTTTTCTATATATTCAATTTTGGAAACTGTGATTCGTCAACCACTTTCGTATACACGCCTGGTATATATGCCAGCCGATCTCAGAACGACCGTTCGAGATTTTAGGTGGCCAACTCTGCTGGTGGTCTTAAGTCTCCGAGATTTGTCGTAACCTGCATGCTACTTTTGCTTTCATTCGAATAGTGGCACAGTTCAACATAAACACACGTAACTGACTATCTTTCAAAACGATCAGCTATACATATATGACGAAATTTATTGAATCATGGGGCTAATGCACATTTCATTGGATCATTTTTGCTTTCCTCAGTCACCTCCTAAGTTTCAAAGTTAAGGTTCCTAGCATCACTAACGAGTCCTAGAAGAAAGAAACAGCTATTAGATGCAGTACAATTTATTATTTGTTTGTCTTGTATCTATCTTTAAATTTGTAATAAAAATGTGCTGGTCACTTGTGTGTGTTTTGTAAAACCTACAGAAAACTGTCACTTATACTGTCGGCACGGTATCTTTTGGACAATCCTGACAAGTGTTATGTTCTGATTTGTTATGATATAATTTAAACTCCGAGTCTGGTGAAAATCTTTCAATCAGTTATCAAAATTCCAACGTTACCTTCCGCCAGTCCAGCTGGTCGGACTAACCACACATTAAGTCGTAATCATGGGTTGAAATGTTTCGCACATAACTAATCATTATCACTGGTCGTGGTGTATATAATTCCTGGTATCCAGACGTGAAATCAATTTTCAGCTTTCTACAAGACTTGTTACGGGAATGAATAGATATAATATTAACGCCTACAAACATATTATGGTCGGATGGCGCCTGACTGGACATAAACATATATCTAGGCAGCTGTCCGGCCATGTTTCTTTTCCCTTAATTGGTGCAGCAGTTTGTACAGACAACCAATGCATTTCCGCGCTATATTGGTTTGAAACTAGTTTACATTCATGCCACCATTTTGCATCGTAACAAGAGGACACGTCATTCACATCTGTTCACAAGTAATTGTAAATATATTACGTACTATGTACTTCCCAACCACTTCCCGTCTAACATCTTTATTGGTACAAGTTAGACTTTAGACCATGATAACGAAACATCTGTCATGTTATGAACCATTATAAGATCGGTAAATGATAAAAGGGGACTTTCATTAAACCGAGAATTGATCACATCGTTTAGTTCTGGGAGTCTGTGAGGTACTAAAAGAACACCGATATACTTTGTGTAAGGTTTTGGTTTGACGAGACGGTCACAAGGGTTTTTCGTCTGATATGTAAAGGGTTCACGCGGCTTAACGTGTCGATACTTAGAACAGTAGTTTTAATGAATTCTGTCTAAGTCACCAGTGTGACTGTTGACTGTTTTCCTATCACGTGTCCTGTCTGACTTCAAATGTTTCTCAAAACCCCTTATCAGAAATAAGTAAAAATATGGTTTGTAAAAATGTACACTTATAGCTGATGTCTAAAAGGTACTGGTAACACTGGTCTTGATATTCAGTCTCTCAAGCATTTTACTATCAATAACTCACTATTTCGTAAGTCGATTTTATTTTTTTAACATCTTTATTCGGACGTTAAATAGTACAAAAATGTGAAATGCAAATCTGCTTATCAAATGATGTTGTATTGGTGGATGTTCGCCCCACGATATTGCATCAGTCACGGTTAATACATTTCCCTGTCTTTCCAATTATTGCATCACTGAACCTCTTAACAGGTAAGATTAGTGAATGGACTGTTTCTGATAGGGCAGCATGAATCAGAAAATTGATACAATAGTTATACGTGATGTATATATATATGAGTTTATCTCGTAAACTGTAGAGATGACAAAATGTTTTGTATACTCCCCTGCAATGGCCATATATAGCAGTGTAATTTCCTTACTACGACGTCCGCACGTCACCACAGACAGCCAAGGGGAAGTGATGCGTCTCTACCGTCTACCGGCTATACATCATCTAAATTCGACGGTCCTCCCTACTGTTACGTCATAATAAACCATTAGATCCGTCACGCACATGTTGATGTCACATAAGATTTCAATTTTCTGACCCAATTCACACGAATGTATTCCAGTGACCTATTACTGCAAAGTATTAAAAATAAAATCGTTTAAATTAATTGGTACTTGAATTTTAGAACTACGTACTATTTACGTATAGCCTTACCATTTGCGTCATATTGCATTTAATCCGTTACGCACATGTGGAGCTGCGCATTCTCACACTTGTGTATTTTTAGTATTAATTTACAAATGCTCGGATATCTATCTGGCCTATTCTTATTTTATTTTAATCAGTCCTGCTACTGGTGGTTCAGTTAGTGCTTTGGATTTTAACTGAGATAGAAAGTTTTCCCATTTCAAAATAATCAGAAACTATTAAATCAAGAAAAACGAGGATACCGAAAAATGAAAATCAGTCCCTTTTTTTTTTTTTTTTTGTTGTTGAAGAAAATGGTATTCCATACTGATTCTGTTGTATTTTTAATTGGGTAAACAGATATCTGATTATAAACAACAAAGCTAGGAAAGTTTTTTTGTGAACATGACCTTGCAATTGGCAAGTTTTCTGTCGAAGGAATTCCGATGAATCTTTGTTGAATGTATTTTAAAATAATTGTTTCACCTCCGTAAGTAGAAATACTTCAACAACAAACAATCATACACACCTAACATTCCTTATCGAACTTAAGTGATTTTTACGAATGAATGAAAACTTAAATAAGAAATTAAAATACATCGTTGCAACTGATTGACTTGTGTGTGTGTGTGTGTGTGTGTGTGTGTGTGTGTGTGTGTGTGTGTGTGTGTGTGTGTGTGTGTGTGTGTGTGTGTGTGTGTGTGTGTGTGTGTGTGTGAGAGAGAGAGAGAGAGGGGAGACAGAGAGAAAGAGACGGAGAGACAGAGACACAGAGAGACAGAGAGAGCGTCTTTTTTGGAACTTTACCATCTAAGAATTTAATATTTGAACATAAATGTTAAATGATTAACAAGATGGAAAGACCGACCACAGAAGTGCGCGCATTACCTCAGTTGCCGGAGGTAGAATAATTCATTACCTTACCAATTCCCGTAAATAGCTTATCTAGGCCAACAAGTGATTTCTCGATTATCCAAACACAGATCAGTGCAGCCCAAAGCTTACGTTCTCGTCAATTACTAACAGAATAAACCAAATTCACAAAATAAGGAAAGAATATAAATTATCCGAGGTACAGCATTTACCCTTTGTTACTGGGAGGGTACCAATCGGTCACTTATCTTGTATATATTGAATCCTGCAGAGGTCTACGTATATACTACTAAAAGGTCATGGACGGCTGATAGATGGAAATCTACATAAAATACGACATATTCAGTGAAAAAAACTAAAGAAATTACAAAGTTTATGATGAAATATATGCGTGTCTCTTGTCATCACATATGTCTCTTGTTATCACATTTGTGTCTCTTGTTATCACATTTGTGTCCCTTGTTATCACATGTGTGTCTCTTGCTATCATATTTGTGTCTCTTGATATCACATTTGTGTCTCTTGTTATCACATTTGTGTCTCTTGTTATCACATGTGTGTCTCTTGCTATCATATTTGTGTCTCTTGTTATCACATTTGTGTCTCTTGTTATCACATTTGTGTCTCTTGTTATCACATGTGTGTCTCTTGCTATCACATGTGTGTCTCTTGCTATCACATCCGTGTCTCTTGTTATCACATCTGTGTCTCTTGTTATCGCATGTGTGTCTCTTGTTATCACATTTGTGTCTCTTGTTATCACATGTGTGTCTCTTGCTATTACATGTGTGTCTCTTGCTATCACATCCGTGTCACTTGTTATCACATCTGTGTCTCTTGTTATCGCATGTGTGTCTCTTGTTATCGCATGTGTGTCTCTTGTTATCGCATTTGTGTCTCTTGCTATCGCATGTGTCTCTTGCTATCACATGTGTCTCTTGTTATCACATGTGTGTCTCTTGTTATCACATTTGTGTCTCTTGTTATCACATGTGTGTCTCTTGCTATCATATTTGTGTCTCTTGTTATCACATTTGTGTCTCTTGTTATCACATTTCTGTCTCTTGCTATCACATGTGTGTCTCTTGCTATCACATGTGTGTCTCTTGCTATCACATCCGTGTCTCTTGTTATCACATCTGTGTCTCTTGTTATCGCATCTGTGTCTCTTGTTATCACATCTGTGTCTCTTGTTATCGCATGTGTGTCTCTTGTTATCACATGTGTGTCTCTTGTTATCACATTTGTGTCTCTTGCTATCGCATGTGTCTCTTGCTATCACATGTGTCTCTTGTTATCACATGTGTGTCTCTTGTTATCACATGTGTATCTCTTGTTATCGCATTATCGCATGTGTGTCTCTTGTTATCACATGTGTGTCTCTTGCTATCACATGTGTCTCTTGTTATCACATGTGTGTCTCTTGTTATCACAGATGTGTCTCTTGTTATCACATGTGTGTCTCTTGCTATCACATGTGTGTCTCTTGTTATCACATGTGTGTCTCTTGTTAACACATGTGTGTCTCTTGCTATTACATGTGTCTCTTGTTATCACATGTGTGTATCTTGCTATCGCATGTTTGTATCTTGCTATTACATGTGTCTCTTGTTATCGCTTGTGTGTCTCTTGTTATCACATGTGTGTCTCTTGTTATCGCATGTGTGTCTCTTGTTATCACATTTGCTTAGTGTCACAACCTTTGACAAGCAGAAATATATTAACTGGAATAAACTTGAGTACTTTTTATTTACTAAAATATCTTGTTGATTTAAGAATCAGCTTTGACTCTCTACGGTTCCATAACTTCTGTTAATCAAACAATTTGAACCACAGATAATGTCTACTAAAATCAGAAAGATGTACGACTTATTTAGAACACGTGACTAAACAAACTTAAAAGTGACATTACCTGATAAAACTACACTGACTGGGGATTTCTGGCTCATTATGACCAACTTAGATGTCTTGTAACGTGTTTATAGGGGATGCGTTATCGGTCATGGTCCATCTCCCGTGCTTAGAGACAGCTAACGAGGACGTGTCATGTGAAAATAGGTGACAGTAAGGCCTAGAACGCTATAGTTAAGTAAACAAGCATTTCATAGCATATACTTATCGTTATGTATTTGAATTTTGTGTACATTAGATTGATAAAAACAATTTCTGTATTTTAAAGTTTCTGTTAAAATATTTTTTTTTTTAAATCATTAAATTATCATTATGCAGAAAACAATTACTTTAGACATTTTCAAAAAAAGTAATTACCATATCTTAAATTAGCAGAAACCAAAATGCCATCCTCGATACTCCAGTGGTTACGCTTACTTTCGCTCTCCGCATCCCTGAAAGATTTCATGGTAAAATTAAACGGACCAATCACAGGCTGATACACTCGTTTTGAAGATTACAAAGGAGCGACACCCAACTTCAAAAACCAGTACATTATAGCGTTATGCGATGAACATCAGATTATCAAATTAGTCTTTACGTCTTATCAGCAAGATGGCGCACATTTAACCTTCAATAATTTTTGCCATAAAATGTTCAAGGGTTTTAAAGAAAGATAGTGAGCGTAACCCCTGGAGTATCGAGGATGCAAAATCGCCAGTTTGAATCTACCATTGTTATGTTGAAATATTGTTTCAAAGATAACATTCTCTTTTTTATATATATATATATATATAGATAAATTAAATTATTTGTAAAAACTGCCCTAAACGTAAAGACTCCACGCCTCAAGCCTGGGCTCAAATTTCACCATCTATAAAACGTTTTCATTCAGATTCTGATCTTTGGTACAACAAATTCTACATCAGACATCGCGATCGAGTAACGACCTGATGTAATCTTACAAAAGATAACATATTGTTATAGTATGATATATTTCCTTCCTAATATGAAAGTAATATGTTGCATTATCCGTGGGCTAGAAAGAAAGTGTAAGATTGATGATAGCCAGTTATTGACAAGCAGGAAATTAACCAGCTATCTCATGAACAGATCACGTGATATATTATACGACCACGTGAACATGATGAGTTTGTTGTAAACAGCGATTCCTGTCATTGTCTATCACTAAAATAAGTTATTCTTTCTTCGTGTCTTCTCCTGTAATCTCCAAATCACATCACAAAGAAGTACATTATAAATTCTGATTAACTCGACTGATATTTCTGTTTATTATCAGATAAATAAGCATTTCACCATCCCTTTAAGATTATTCGTCTTCTTGCTGTTGATGAACGATCTGCTCTTATCGATATGAATTTTTTACTTGATATTAGGAAAGTAGATTTACTGTTTCAAGAAGTATTGGTTTTCAACCTTTTAAAGAATAAGTACAATATACAACGGAAAAGCACAACAAAGGGTTAAACGGAAAACTTAATCTTCTCTAATTTTTTTAGTTATATTGCATAGATGTTATACTAATGGACAGGACCCAAGGTAACACAACTATCAACGAATTCCCCATAATAGGAATCAAAAAGGAAATATTATATTCAACACTTAGGTAAATGACACCATCTATTGATCTATACTTACGTAAGTTATTTACTATCAATAATTAAGTTTGGAACAAACTTACAAATACATTGGACAAAGAAATATAACATGTTCTACGTTCTTCATTTGACTAAATCGGCAGGACGTGTTGTCTATAAAACTGACATAGATTTCGTATACGACGATATAATATGTTCACGCGCCAAATTCTCATCTGGGGGTTTATTGTTTAGTTTAATGGAACTCTCAAAATGTTAAATGAAAAGTGGTGCTATTTAGAGGCATTATTTCCTCAAAATACAGGTATTGTGTTAAAAATAACACACAGTATGACAGAGATGAGAATGTTGATATTCTTCTCTGTTTCTGAGACTATAAGCAGACATATCAGACACTTTGGAAGTTAGATGAGAGGTAAGACATTTTGGTGAATTTTCTGATTGAACATTATAAAAGAAGACTGGATTTTCTGAACATTTTCTTCTTATCAAATGATTTATTTCCACGCCGGGTTATTTCAACGATACCAAGCACGGAACAGGCCAAAAAAAATACATCATTTCACACAAGGAAATAGAATGTTTCAACTTTGGATCGTTATGGTGACCACTAATTTGAAAGTTGTCCTTCAGCAAACGGCATCAAGGATTCCAGTTCAAAATAGGGATAGTTTGATCATGGTGTTGTAATCACACAGCAGCTGTTGGCCTCGTTGATCGAGGTAAGCAGCTGAAGCAAAGATACCGTAGAGTCCTTGATTCCAAGTTCATAAACGGTAACTCACTAAAAGGGCTCAATATAGTGAACGGAATAATTCGCCTTTGGGAATAAAAGTCATAACGCCCTGTCGTCTTGATCTATTCTCGCGTGTTAATTTATCATCCTTATGAATTGTTTCCAACTGTATTCCACCTAACTCCTTAAGCATTCCGTCTTAAATATCAAATAATAAAAAAACCTATATATCCGGATGTCTATATATAGCTTCTTATCTGTTATCTTGTCTACTGTTTTCTTAGTTTGAAATTAAAAATAATCGTATTTTGTGAATGTATATAGAATTCATTAATAAGCTAGGAGTGGACGCTTTTGTTTTTTAGGGAAACAGTTGATTTCCTTAACAGTGAAAGCTTAACAATAAATCATGAAACTGATAATGTCCCCTTCCGGCTTTGTTAGATCATATTTGAGGTGTGTCGATGTGTACAACATAATGCTTCTGTTGGGGAGGAATAACAAAATAAAAGCCCTTTTAATAACAGATAAACCGTTCAAACAGCGGAACCTCGAGACAGGTCGTAACACTCGATCTGTTTTAATAAATCTTATAAATCACATGTGGTATACGATTTGCGGACTCAGCAGATCATGTTTTGGAATAAATCTGTTAGATTGACATAGTATGTTGATTTTATTCCGTTAATCTACTGGCTTCCAAACTGAAATAACACCACTGTGAAATAAGATGTAAGGGAGATAACTCGAAGACTCTACCTTCCCTGTCACCTTTCTATCCAGCTTATTGACTCCATATTACTTCGAAAGCAATGTATACAAAATGAAGCATTCATTTGTAAATATTTGTTAGACTTAAGTGAACATAAAAACAAATCAACAGCACAATCCATGAAGAAGAAAAACATAAACAAATATACATCAAAAACCAAATATTTTGAATTTGAATCATGTTTTTGTGTTTAAATGTTAACAAAATCATTATTCAAACTAAACATCGATATTTCTCTTTTTCTATTTGTCTAGATTTTTACCTCCATGTAAATATTGTGTAGGAGTGATGATCTTTCTTTTTTCTTTTCTTGTTTTTGTTTCCATTATCTCGTTTTCTGTTGTCTTCACACTTTGTCTACCGTACGTACGCTGCGTATAATATTATCATCATGCCGTAATATAGTATATGAGTATAAGCCTGAATGATTTTTATTAATTCAGAAACAGAATCATAACCTACCGATTGACATACAAACTATACATATGTAGGTATTGCATACTTGTACATGATTTACTTTATCAGAAACTTTTCTTCTCTGTGACATTATATTTTTTTCATTTTCAAATAACGCAACAGCAACTGGGGACTTTACATATACCATATGATGTGCTGATACATAAGGACTTGATTTTCATGGTCTTTATCATATTCTTTGCGTTTTCTTAATTCGTATAATACTGCCGAAAGGTAAATTCAGTAACCAATAGCAGCGTGGTGCAATGGAACAGCCATATCATGCTTATTTTGTCATATCTGTAACACCAACCTCCCTTTCTCTGCAAAGATGAAAAATAATGCATCTTTTTTACGTCGTTCTTTTGATTCTTTGTGACTGAGGGATCATCAGTTTAAATATCTATTTATAGATTCATATAATCTGATTTAAATCTTTATTTAGTCTCTCTAATATCAATAATTAGTTTGGAATATATTGGTGCAGATATATGAGAGTCAGCGACCGTTGATACAATACAATACCATACATTACAATACATTACAACACACTACATTACAACACAATACAATACAATACATTACAATACAATACAATACACTACATTACAACACAATACAACACAATACATTACAGTACAATACAATACAATACATTACAACACAATACAATACAACACAATACAATACAAAAACAATACAATACAATACAATACAACACAATACAATACAATACATTACAACACAATACAATACAATACATTACAACACAATACATTACAACACAATACAATACATTACAACACAATACAATACATTACAACACAATACAATACATTACAACACAATACAATACATTACAACACAACACAATACATTACAACACAATACAATCCATTACAACACAATACAATACAATCCATTACAACACAATACAATACAATACATTACAACACAAAACAATACAATCCATTACAACACAATACAATACAATACATTACAATACGAAGCAATAAAATACCACACGATACAATACATTACAATACAATAAAATACAATACATTACAATGCGACACAATACATTACAGTACAATACAATACAATAAAATACAACACAATGCGATCCATTGCATACATCAAAAAGCCTGGAACATTACTGCAAGTGACAATAAAGAGGTCAGCAACAACCATCCAGCAATATTTATTCTAAACATGTCTGGAGATATGATCAGTCAAGTCCTATTTTCGCCGGTTTGGGCTCGTATTACATTAACATTCCCACCAACTTTCAGCTCAATGGCACTGGTAGAATTTGAAAAAAAGTTTAAAATAGGTATTCCGGGAATACATGATTGTGCAATTATGTTACAATACAGCTGCCATGGTAGCCATATTGAACTTTTGAGAAGGCAAAGAGATAATAACACTTTGTCACCAACATTTCGTCTGGATTATATTTCAGTCAAGTTTCAGCTCAACCCCACAGGTGAAATCTGAGAATAAGTTTTATAATGTTAAAACATTATGAACAGCAGATGGTACATGGTAGACGGGGCACAAAGATGGATAAAACACATTATCAGATGACCTAACAAAATGTATTCAGAGATTTTCAAGAATATTAACATATCTATTTGGAATGGAACAGGCCTCCCCTCTTTCCCTATCAAAGGCTAAGGTACACACACATTGTTATTTTTGGCAAACTTTCTTAACGATATGTGAATGTCAATTGTAAACATTGTCATACCTCATCAAAGTCGGCGATGATTTCATTGAGGAGACGTAGACACTCTTCACCCTCATTGTTTCCCTCCAATTCCATGTAGAACTCGGAAAAGTTAGTGATTCTTTGAATCCGTGTAGTACAAGTCCTTCAACACATAAACATATTGTAAGCCTTAAAACAAACATTGTAATAACTGATTTGTCTGTAACAAATCTTAATGACCAATTTGCTTGTTAAACGACCGATTTATCTGTAACCGATTATAATCACTGATTTGTCTATAACCAATTGTAATCACTGATTTGTCTGTTACCAATTGTAATAAAACAGATCCTGTGTTGTATGCCAGTCCTAACTCGTTACTGTAGTTTTGATGATTAATATTGATAAAAACAGTAAAGGTATTGTAATATGCTTCGTATCACGGAATAACAGTAAAATATGACCTAATTTATTTTCAGAATTTTGTCTATCTATTATCTGGTATATCTGTTACACAAGTGTCAATAAGACAAATGATCCACATCCAGTGGCCACACTCACTGGCCACACCCACTTACCCTGCATGCCTAAATAGCTATATCTACTGGCTAACTGCCTGCCAAGTCACACCCATAGACCTCACCTAGTGACTATATTTACCTGCCTACTACATCAAGTGACTCAAATTACACCCCACTGTCATTACCTTCTCACCACAACCTGACACCCCACTGTCATTACCTTCTCAACACAACCCCACACCCCACTGTCATTACCTTCTCAACACAACCCCACACACCACTGTCATTACCTTCTCAACACAACCCCACACCCCACTGTCCTTGCCTTATCAACACCACCCCACACCCCACTGTCCTTACCTTCTTAACAAAGCCCCACACCCAACTGTCCTTACCTTCTCAACACATCCTCATACCCCACTGTCCTTACCTTGTCAACACAACCCCACACCCCACTGTCCTTGCCTTCTCAACACAACCCCACACCCCACTGTCCTTACCTTCTCAACACCACCCCACACCCTACTGTCCTTACCTTTTTAACAAAGCCCCACACCCAACTGTCCTTACCTTCTCAACACATCCTCATACCCCACTGTCCTTACCTTGTCAACACAGCCCCACACCCCGCTGTCCTTACTTTCTCAACACAACTCCAAAACCCACTGTCCTTACCTTCTCAACACATACTCAAACCCCAATTGTCCTTACCTTCTCAACACAACCCCACACCCCACTGTCCTTGCCTTATCAACACAACCCCACACCCCACTGCCCTTACCTTCTCAACTACACCCCACACCCCACTGTCCTTACCTTCTTAACAAAGCCCCACACCCAACTGTCCTTACCTTCTCAACACATCCTCATACCCCACTGTCCTTACCTTGTCAACACAACCCCACACCGCACTGTCCTTGCCTTCTCAACACAACCCCACACCCCACTGTCCTTACCTTCTCAACACCACCCCACTGTCCTTACCTTTTTAACAAAGCCCCACACCCAACTGTCCTTACCTTCTCAACACATCCTCATACCCAACTGTCCTTACCTTGTCAACACAACAAACCCACACGCCACTGTCCTAATCTTCTCAACACAACTCCAAAACCCACTGTCCTTACCTTCGCAACACATCCTCATACCCTACTGTCTTTACCTTGTCAACACAGCCCCACACCTCGCTGTCCTTACCTTCTTTACACAACTGCAAAACCCTGTGGCCTTACCTACTTTACACAACCGCAAACCCCTGTGGCCTTACCTACTTTACACAACCTCAAACCCCTGTGGCCTTACCTACTTTACACAACCCTAAAACTCCTGTGGCCTTACCTACTTTAGACAACCGCAAACCCCTAGTGCCTTACCTACTTTACACAACCTCAAACCCCTGTGGCCTTACCTACTTTACACAACCTCAAACCCCTGTGGCCTTACCTACTTTACACAACCCTAAAACCCCTGTGGCCTTATCTACTTTACACAACCGCAAACCCCTAGTGCCTTACCTACTTTACACAACCTCAAACCCCTGTGGCCTTACCTACTTTACACAACCCTAAAACCCCTGTGGCCTTACCTACTTTACACAACCGCAAACCCCTAGTGCCTTACCTACTTTACACAACCGCAAACCCCTGGTGCCTTACCTACTTTACACAACCGCAAACCCATGGTGCCTTACCTACTTTACACAACCGCAAACCCATGGTGCCTTACCTACTTTACAGAACCTTAAACCCCTGTGGCCCTACCTACTTTACACAACCCTAAAACCCCTGTGGCCTTACCTACTTTACACAACCGCAAACCCCTAGTGCCTTACCTACTTTACACAACCTCAAACCCCTGTGGCCTTACCTACTTTACACAACCTAAAACCCCTGTGGCCTTACCTACTTTACACAACCGCAAACCCCTAGTGCCTTACCTACTTTACACAACCTAAAACCCCTGTGGCCTTACCTACTTTACACAACCGCAAACCCCTAGTGCCTTACCTACTTTACACAACCGCAAACCCCTGGTGCCTTACCTACTTTACAGAACCCTAAACCTCACTAGCCTCTCCTACTTTACACAACCCTAAACCTCACTAGCCTCTCCTACTTTACACAACCCCAAACAAAGTCAGCTTACCTCATCCTTTTTGTATTTTTCATGAAGTGTTCTGTAACATTAATAGGAAGGATGTTTGTTACAAGCCTTTTGTCATAGGCTTGAAGGCTTTCCATTTCTTCTTTCTCATCCGTTGCCTACAAGATAGCGATACAATTATTCGTACATATGAAGATTCATCCAGATTTTATACCATCATTCCTGAAATAGTCATACCATTATGTTCTATAACGAGGACAGAGGACTGACAAAGGAATAGCCATCTTCACAAGCACTAACCTTTCACAATATGATACAATATCAAATCATGACAAAAAATGCATGATAAATTAGAGAAGCAAGAATATGACTATAAAAAAACAGAAACATCACATTAGGAACATTGTTATAAGACAGCATTGATATATAAAATAGTGAAAATGAGGCACTTTATTAGTTGTTCAAATAAAGCTCTTTGATAAATTCAGATTTGTAAGAAAAGCAAAAAGAAGTTGGTGATGGGCACTTACCTGAATCGACCACTTGTACTGGATAATGACCTGTGTTGACTGTTAATTATTTGTCCATCTAATTATATTGACCTGTACATCATAGAAAAAAAACTGTCCATTTAGCTATATTTACCTGTACTTTCCAGAGAAAATCCAATCTGGAAGTAGATTCCTGTTGTGTTTGTACAAAAAGAATTCCAACTAGCACCACAAGTACAGCGACCGTCTCCCACTTCAGAGAGATAAACGAAACAGGGTCACCCAGCTCCTTCTTAATACATAAAACACACCTGATTATTACACCTTACATGTACCTGGAGTATTATCAACATTAGGAAACTGTTACTTTGACCAGCTATTTAAAAACAACCCACTGATGTCAGATAAATTTAGATCACAAAACAGATTCAAATACAGTATACCCAATCAATTTCATTGCCATTTCTGTGAACTGTAGATGAATTTCTAGATCATCTTATTTCCATTTCGTCAGTGACTTAAGTACATAGAAAAAACACCTAATTTCGTTATCATTAAAAGTTTGCTGGAAGAAACTTGTACAGGTAATTGATATACAAATGTGTATATGTTTTTTCTAAAATCTAGACAAATTTGTATGTGTGATGATTTTTCTTTGTATTCTTTGCCAGTTTTAACAATCATTTTCAATATTACAATCCGGTTTTTATTCTTAAAAGTGAAAGTAAATTTTCATACAAGGTCTAAAAACTTCATCTACAGGTACAATTTATAACTTATTTGTAATATACAAGTAAACAACAAAATTCTACTTACCCACTTTCTGCGACCAACAGTAAATCCTGATTGTCATACAAATTTACAAAGAACACTTCCACTAAAATACAGTACACTAGTAACATTACAAGCAGTACTATAAGCTTGAACACACTACTGGCTTTTAGTATACTGCACAGCCAATCATAGCCATCATAACACAGAATGTAAAATGTTCAGGGAAATGTGTTGTCGCATCTGATTGGTGACAAATATTAGTTTCTGATGCTCGTGTGATATTAGCCAAATGTACCAAGCTTAAGTTGAAACTTGAGGGATATGCGCCGAGGAAGGATGAAAGACATTCAATATAACTTTTTGGTTGAACCATGCACCTATTAAACTATGTTTTGTAACAATTACACACTTAAAAATACCGTGAAACAATTTCACAAAGCTGGGAATAGGCGTCCTTATACATTGCCTAACAGCAAGCAGTCGTTATGCGTGGCGGAAAACCCCGATCTCCGTTGCATGGAACTAGACCAATCATCTATTACAACAAGCAACATGTCATCAAATAGTACATGATTTTATTCAATATAATCGAATCTAGTTTTGAAATCGGTTTCACCCGTATTTTAGGAGTTTCCTTAGGTAGTTTTCTAACCGGTGTAAACGGAATTAAGCGCCAACCAAAAATTGGACCGGCTTGAAAAAAGTGAACAACGCATTACTTTCATTTCATTGCATTTAATACTGATAAAACGAATGCCTTTCAGGCATTTCAGCAAATAAAAAAATAAAATGAAAATGATGAATGATAAAAAAACATACATATAACAAACGAAAAATAAAAAGTCAAAAATACAGACATTTGTAAGTTAGATATATGTAAATTGAGAACTTTTTAAAACTCTTGTATCTAACGGACATTGCAAATAATCTACTTAATACATCTAGATTTTAAGCATTTTTTTTCAAAAGTTTCAGAGTTATATTGCTTGAGGAAAGCAAAAGCAAAAATGTGTTTCACCTTTTTATAATTTCACGTAAAGAGAGAAATGGGGTCCTTTCGAAATAAATGATCACAATATTATGAACCATTAATGTGTATACTGGTAAATAATCATCTATTGGATATATAATGCATTTTGGCACTTAACGAGAAAATAATTAAGAAAATAAATTTAAATCACAAAACATGTAATGAAATACCATTTTGAATGGATCTTTCAATTACATGTATACACCAACAATATTTAAATGTGCATTATACAATTAATTCAAATTGGATTATACAATCAATATCTAGAAAGCAATACCATTTTGAACGGATATCTATATCTTATGTAAAATACCATTATGAATGGAGATGCACCATACAAATTACCCGCGTAGAACCAGATTCAAAATGCAATAAAAATTTTGATCTCCTGATAACAAACGTTTTGTATAAATTCAATATTCATTTGGCATGACAGGTTTTGGAGTTATGGTCAGTGGCCATATATTTCCAATACATTTCTTTCTCCTTTACTCTCTTTTTATGTGAGAAAATTGTGAGTCTGTTTTCTTTTTTAACACTTCTTTAAGCGCACATGTACCTTTGTGAGAAGTACCTCTGAAAAACTGCTTTGTTACAATATCGCTGAGATTTTCTAAACCCTGCTGGGTTTTCTGATGAGTTCACCTACATGATACCTAAGCATATGAATGTACTGGGTAACATCATTGGCTTGATAACAACTTATGTACAAGTCACACCACAACTTTACTTTGTATTCTATGTCATCAGCATCTGGGGTGTCAGATTTAATAAACATGTTCAGCTCTCTAAACCCATCCCATAACTTCTGAATCTGAACAGCTTTTTTTCGGTCATCAAAAAACTGCATCAAAACGTTCAAACAGCAAAAGTTTCTCTGGACTAGTGAGCTCACAATACTCCAATGTTTTACGATCAACGTTTACACCAAGTTCAAAATGTATTCCCAACATTTGCAACACATTTTTGAGCTTCAAGACATTCTTTAACTTATATTTATCTTGCACTGTAGAGGTAAAAGTTGAATTTTCTGTTGTTTTCCATGCACCTAAGATCAGCGACAAGAAGATTAAATAATTTTCTAGCAATGCGTAAAAACATGTGAAGGTGATCAATCACAACACGGGTGGATGGAATTGTAGGGAATTAAGGTTTGTTTTACACAGAGAAACAATTATTGGCATTTTTTCTCCTTTTTCCCTTGGACATATTTTACCCTTGTGCCTCTTTGTACTTGTATTCAAGCCTAGCCCCTTATGTAATATCATCCATAGACCAATATTTTGACAGATCTAATTTCTCATTTTTGCTACATTTGCAGTAAAGGCAAAAGTATTGGCAAGCAATTGAAGGTATTCCACAAACTACCAAAAGAAATTTGTAATCACGCCCAAACATTATTTTAACTTTGAAATTTCTTTCATTGACTGTCAGTATAGTTCCCTGTAACTGGCCTACTTCTTTTCTGAGGTCATCTAGACCAATTTCAAGGTCTTGATATTTTCTTTTGTTCTAATAATAGCTAATGGGTCGTTACCCTGCGCAGAAGCAATCTTGTTCTCATTGATAATGGTAAAAGTCAAATTTACAACATGAACTCTCTTTCCCACATTAGTGCCATCCCTAGAAATTCTAATTCTGATGTCTCCATCTGGTCCAAAGTTTTTGTTCATATCTAATATATTACACAACACATTTATCAAGTGTTTTTTCAGATATTTTTTAACACCAAGAACATCTGGAGTAATTTCAATATTGAACTTAGAGTTTAATTCAGACACAATCTTACTGAAATAACATACTCAATTCTTGGTATGCTTCATTACTAGTATTGAAAGTATCCAAGACGTATATGAGGGTATTTATGTCATCAACATTTTGATTCAACTCTGAATTTTCGTGATCAAAAAGTTTCAAAACCTCTTCTTTGTTATTTCTCATAACTGTAACTGAAATAGGAGTAACCCCATTATCTGTCAGGAAACTCAATGCTGTTCTACACTTATCTGTGTCTCGTTTCCTAAGCTTTGATTGATACCCAGGCGTACATTCTGTAAATGGTTTGCGCTTCAATGTTTTTTCATTTCTTGAGTTTCTGTTGCTAAACTAAGCTTTCATAACTTTTTCTTAAGTCATTGTTTTCTTTTTCCTTTTCTTCTAACTGCCTCTGACTGACTGCCTTTATTGTCTCAACCATTAACTGTGTCTCTTCCTTGTCAACCATGACATCACAAATATGTTTTGAAAACCTGAGTCAATCCTTAAACTTCTTGATCGGATTCCCACCCTTTACTTTAGCTTTCAAAGCCTTTGTCTTTAATCTGAAAAGCTCCGCTCTTAGATATTTAAGACTAAGGTCATTTGGCAAAAGTTTAAGTGTACAATGCTCTTGCACAGCTAAAGAATTTTTTCAACTGTTTTTAGATCCAAAGTTTTTTCTTCAAAAACTGATCTGATGATAAAATCTCATACAAAATCTCTCTAGAAATTACAACCATTTTCTATGATAGAATAACGAAGTCATAAAAACAGAAGTCTTTTGATTATTTAAAGTAAGGGGTCATTCAGGAGATGTGGCAACTTTCTGTGGTTTCTGGCACACTTAACAAAAGTTAACTCTAGCTATGTTCCTCTAGAATTTGAACAAGCTTTCAATTCCACTTGATCACTCGGGTTGCTTCTTGATTTCATATTCTCTCAAATCTCTTCGTACTCTTAAATAGAATTTCAAAGTGGCAGTCTTAACATAGCAATTGTCCCCTTCTGCATTCAACACACGGAAGTTTTTCCGAAAATTTTGGTCAACATAAATCTGGATGAAATAGTATATGTGGTCCTAGATCTTGTCACTTTGTGGACAATAGCAACATCTCATAATGTTTCAAAATCTTTTTCAACTAATGGAATCCTTAGACATACAGAGCTGTCAATCTTGGTACCAACAGTAAGTAGTTCTTTGATAAGGACACGTAGATCCTCCAGAGCCTGAGGGTTGTTTTCAGTTTCTTGGTTCCAATTTATCTTCTTCTATTAGACAATCATATTTTTTACTCCAAACTGTAACAGAAATGGAATTATATAGTATATAAAAATATTTGTATGATAAAGAAATATAAAAATGTCTCTGCTACCTTAAAATCAGTGGATCGCTATATATAGTGATTTGGGACAGGGCACAACGTGGCGAACAGATGGACATAGGTGCAACTCTTGATACCCCTCCCTCCCCACCCCTCTATTTAATGGCGAAGGCATCATATATTATTGTTTACATTACGTCATAATGTTGTTACCAAAACATTAAAGTAATCGCCTGAAGATAGCCGAGACACGGCTTGAAAACGTTAGCGATAATCAAGTTTATTTGCCTTGTTGGCCTTTTATGTTTACATATATATATATCTCACATCTATATATATAGATATATATTTCACATATATATTATAGATATATATACAAATATATTTCACACACATATATATAAACATATATATTACACCTATATATATACATATATATTTCACATATATATTCAAAGTGCGGTGTAGTTTGATATATAATATTGCTATTGTACAGTTTCTTCATCCAAAATTTATATTTTCATTAAAACTTTTCGGGTTTATTTATTTATTTATTTTTTGTTTTGTTTTGTTTTTGTTTTGTTTTGTTTTTTTGCGTCTTTTTTCACATCCTTTAATTACAATATGTGCTGGAACTATCTATAAGAAATCCTAAACATAATGACATGAAAACCTGTGTGACTGTAATCATTATCTATGTCGAAAACAACGCAATTTATCGGTCAGTCTCCATATAAATCAATACATTTCTCGGTTAATCCATTCAAGTAAGACAAAACAAACATAGACCTTCTTAATCATTTGAGAATGTTGTGGTTAGTTTGTACGTCATCTGCTTAAAGTTTGCTTGCTTCACAACCGGTATTTAAACCATGAAGTGTTAATACATTAAAAACTCTATATTTAATCTGTGCAAGAAAAAACTAAATACATTGTATCTTTGACTGCATCTAATTTTGTCATGACAGAATGTTATTATCACCACAAGACTTATCTGACCACAGACACATCAACTGAGACATGTTTATTATATCTATCATGCAATGGAGTTGCTTTCATCTCAATAAAACAACTATTTGGCCCTGTCAGTGCATAGCTATGTCTCTTTTTACGACATGTCACATCAATTTGGCAATTATTCGCCAGTGTGTTTTGTAAACAACTTTCGTTGTTCTAGGCAGGCCTACGTATGTGACATGAGAATAACAACTTCGAGGAAACATATTATTTTAACCTTTACATAACGTTTTTTGGCTTAATCTTATTTTTTGCAGAAAGCTGTACTCGCTTGCAAAAGCGGAGATTTATACTGTATATTCCGGCTAGATAACTCTTGCCGCGATCATTGATAATCACGAACAGTATTAAAAATCAAAGGTTCAGGCCTGGATTAAAACAATCGACAAATTCAAATAATCGCGGACCCATGTCTGTCTTGATGAAAGCACTGTTTTAGCAGCCTGAACATTGCTAGGTTTATAAGACAGTTCTAACCTGGATTGTCCAGGATTTGTCTGATGGCAGTCACCGTGAAACAAAAGACGCTTACGCTTCCGTAACATCTGGTATGATATATCTCTTATTGTATCTTGTAAATCTATTTCTTGTTCTTAGTTTGCTCTTGTTTCATAGTTTTGAATTTTGATTAAGATTTTTATAGAGAAAAGACTGCAACTTTTACACAAGGAACTGGTTGGTATTTATGGACGTAAATAAATGGATCATCTATATTTTCAATTTATCTAACACCTGCAAATAAAACAAAATGTTTGTAAAATGATGGAAAGTCTCATCACAATATTGATGTTAAACGTATGAAAATTTTCAGAC
This sequence comes from Ylistrum balloti, assembly GCF_031769215.1. NCBI lineage: Eukaryota > Metazoa > Mollusca > Bivalvia > Pectinida > Pectinidae > Ylistrum > Ylistrum balloti. The sequence goes on from NW_026781891.1 coordinate 218,046, forward strand.
TACATGTAAAAGATAATTACCGTTACATGTGACAAGTGAGTATATATTTACCTGCTACAGGATATACACCTATTCGTCAGGTTAAAACGTCTAATGATATTAACATGCAGGTGATGGATGGAAATGTCAAGGTATCGTTTATTTCATGGACTGCAATGTTTACGTTTATCATTCCGTCGCTATGAAGTCGTTCCGTACGTTTTGTAATAGTTTCCCAGACCTCTTTTTTGGACGAATTTTTTTCCCAAACTTTACGCACTTATAAAAGGGCTTTCTGAGACAAGCTCGAGCTTCAGGGTTGTATAGTGTCAAGGCCATCGTAACTATTTTGAGATAATTCTTGTCAGTGATGTAGCAGTTTTAATTCTAACGAGAGTTTGATCACACTTTACACAGTTATAGAGAATCATAATATCAAGGGGAAAATGGAGTTTGATGGTGGTAGGGTCAAAGCCAAGGTAGACATCACCATCGGAATTTCTAAAACATTTGCTGACCACTTGTATCTGTGGCGATGTTGATCTCATTCTTAGCCATCTTCTTTAGAAGTAATTCAAATGAAACTGAGACTGGATTAGCACAGCTTTTGTAATAAACATGTATGTTGTCTGTCAAAAATATTACTCTGAGACAACATAATCTAATTGTCCTTGCTTGACTAACGTCATATATTACATCACAGACCTTACTTTTAAAATATGTATTTAAACACTGTTGACAAAGGATATTTAAGATGATTTACTAGATGACAGAAGTTTATGCCAGATATTTCAGAATTCGGCCATTAATTGGTATTTGCCCCCAGAACTTTATCTATCTACTATACAGTGTTTTGTTTGTTTGGGTTTTTTTAAATTTTTTTTTATCAAGTACACTCAAGTAGACATTTTATAGCTAGACACATATTTAACCTTAGTCTGGCTGGCGTGGGCTGGTGATTGGTTCACCAGCATTTTAATGGCTTCACCACAAATACCTTAACATTATAACCATTCTGTGTCACGGCAAAACACACAGGGTTTCTTCCGATAGTTACAAGTCTACTTTTACATTGTTATGTTATTTCATTTGATTACAAATCATTGATGTTGCTGACAAACTATTGAAATGTCAGGGGGTAACAGATCAGTTAAGTTTCTGGATGAATTTAAGAGTCTTTCTAACTGATACCTGTATGTGCGGTTTACTGTTAACATAAACACTATTATTAGGTTACATGACCGACGGTACAATAGACACAAAATGAATAGCACTTTTCAATATAAATTTAGAGTTAGTCAAATAATGACTTAAACTGCATCATACAATTGTTTCGTCCTTCTATGATCTATGATCAGTGATGCATGTCTACGCTCTGATTCATTTATGTCCGTGTCTCTTTCATTCGATGTTTCTGAATATGATTTCCATAGATAGAGATTATGTTTATAAAATGAACTACTCAGTCAAATCATTAACAAATTCAGTTCAGAACTTCAAAGAAATAATAAAAAAAAACCCAATAAGATAACATAATCAACAAAACAAAAACATGTAGAAAAACGAAATTTGTCCTCTGTGGCCCTAATCTAGTGTATCAATTACAAGGTCAATTAAGGTCAAATAACAATTTTTGAAAAAATAACAAAAACTAGCGGCTAAATTATCATTGTAACAGAATTTTTATAGCATTAAAATGGGGTTTCATTTCTGATGCTTTGAAAGCGTTATCGGCATAAATAATATCTAAACAAGGTGGTGGTTGAAAATACATTTACAGAGGAGATTAAAGTCAATTCTATTATTTATTTGAAAGCGTCGACGTCGCATACCGATGTACTAGCGTATCGATCAGTGTTAACTCTATGCCAGTTATGGTCTGCTTCCCTAAACTGTAACAAAATAATTCACAACAGCTAAAGTGTGACGTAAACAATCATTAGTCTGAATCTTATTGACACTTTGAATATGTATTTGTTTGTATATTATCGGTCCTTAAACCGTAATAAAAACTATGATAGTTCGGAAGGTCAGACACCTTGGACGTAGAATAGTCCATGCGTGTTTTTTCCACATGCTTATGGGGCGTTCTGTTTTGATTACAAACTGGAATGTTGCGGTGAACAAACAACACACAAACAAGCACATTATTTTGCCCAGTGTCTATATAACCATATACTAACATAAATAACTAACTAATTAACTTGTTTACTAAAGTCTTGAGCAACATGACGGCATGTTTCCTCCAATCTCACCCCCGCAGAGGTCGTAACGCTCGATTGCCTTTTCTAATGAACCTAGACAAGGGAAACACATAAAACGGACGGCCTGCTATTGAGTAGACATGTACTACGCATGCTGTTCATGAATGAAGGTACACTGCCGTTGTAAGGATAAATCCTTGCAGCTATTTCTTACATTACATATGTGTAATCACATGATTTTTAATTATTTGTTATTGTGAGTTATATTGTATTCGAGTTTAACAAACTTTCCTGTAAAAGGCGAATTTTGACTACACAACCTATTTTGACAGGACAATCCGTGAAGGAGTTTGCGTTTTGATTCGTCCAGAGACCCTGAAAACAAACTAACAAAATGAAGGCTTCGGTGCGACAGGAAGTAGCCGAGAATGGTACAGTATATTAAAGGGCAGCTGTATATATATAGATAGCCCCCATTCAGGATATATATAAAAGCCCCAAGGCTAACTATATTTACAGTGCTGGAGACTGCTGAGCCGGAGTGAAACTGTTGGAATCTCATTCCAGTCTTCTCACACGATGACGCTTACGTACCTGGCAGCATTTGTTTATATTTTTTGTTTTAGTATCATATATGGACGAAGATGCCCAGAATATCCTTCCTTGATAAACGATCTTATGGATGGAGACTGCTCAGCTCAACTTGAAGACATTTTACAGGTCTTGTGTTCAGTACAATTGCAAGGTAAGTTCTTCGTATGCTGTGATTGTATTAAAATATCTTAACAGACAAAACTAAAACTGTGATTCGTTTATACACAAATGAGCAGAGTTGTTCATTTTTCGTATGTCATACAGAAAAAAAGTTTTCTGTGTTAATCAAACTTATCATTATCAATTTATAGGTTTCAGCTTTGAAAACGTGAATCAATCCATATTAAGTTAAAAAAAATGTACAGGTGTGTAACAGAATCAAAATCTTTAAGTAATTTTTTCTTCAAACAAGAGCAAAAATATTTTCAGAATATTTTCAGTTAACACAGGGTATATTTTCCTAGGACGTCATGAAATAATTTGCATCTAAAAGTGTATAGAATTGTTCTGGAAATTTAGGTCTTTTGATCTTTAAGACAATCAGCTAACACCGATTTTGTTTTACTCCTTATCAATCTCATGATTTTAAAATCGATACTGCCAAGGTTATAAAATACTCCATAAAAAAAACAGCAATGCACAGTCGAATCCTCGTAATCGCGATACCGGCGGGACTTTGGTATTATTCGACTTGAGTAAGATCGACTGTTTAGTGTAAAGTTTGGCCGGGAATGACGAAATACTTCAAACCTTAAGGGTCTTCGAGTAATATGAGTTCGAATAAACGAGGTTTGACTGTATCAACTTATTGTTTATAGAAAAACTGAATATGGACTGCAATGTAAGAAATAAGATGTTTTCTCCAAATTTAGATGAAGTTTTATACAAACGAACACAGACATTTTATAGTTACGTATTTGTCACCGTGATGGAAAAAGAATTGTGGATTAAACGAAACAGAATTACTATTGAAATGGTTATGGTGTAAGATTAATCTTTTTGGGTTGTTTTGTTTACATGACAACAGGACGTATACATTTTTCTTTTGTTACGTCTCGGAGTAGTAATTAAGGAAATAAATATCACTCAGTCATTATCAACACCTTTAATGGACTGACGACATGAATAGTTGTTTTTCTCCTTTATATGAAACCTGACTTTATACAAAAAACGACTCCTGTAATTAATTTGTCAAATATCAAACCACACCCACATTAATGATTTGTTAATAGTTTAAATGGGAACACGTGTAATTGTAACTATTGTTCAGTGGCGAAACATAACATATCGTGACAAACACAAATCACTTCCTCATCAATTCGAAAGATCTGGGGCCAAACTCAATTATATTTATAAAAACTGTGTATCATAAATTGTAAAAGTGAAAAAAAAAACTTATGCGTTCTCATTGTGATATTACAAATGACTTAACGAACGAGTTCGGGAAACAGGTCGTCTATTGACAGCAACTCTTGTTAGAATGAAAAAAAAGAGCAATTAAATAAAATCATGTTTTTTCTATGAATAACAAAAACAATACCATAGGTTACTCAAGGTTTTGTTTCTATTCTTTATTATTCATTCGTTTTTTTACTCATTGTTTATTTATTTATTTTGTCTTATTCTATTTATTCAGTTTCATTTTGTCTATCTACAATCTTGCAAATCTTGTAAAATATTACTCTGGCTTGTCAGGAAATCAAGAACATCCCAAACCATGATGAATAATGTAACGTTATGAGTGCTAGATGGATTTATTTTTTAAGGTTTTTTTATAACGAGTGGCATGAATACTGCCACCATGGCTTTCCGTAACGTATTTTGCTTATTTTTCATATTTCGGTGTCACGTTTTAAATTGGGAAGATAAAAAAATACATGATATAATGTCATGAGTTCTAGACATATCAATTTTCCAAAGTTTGTTATAATGATTGGGCATGAATACTGCTTTTCGTTACATTTTTAGGTAGTTTTTGTATCAGCGCAGATTCTTAATTTTGATTTTGGTTGTACGTCTGGTAGCATGAATTTGTATAAAAATAACTAAATCTTTGTCAATTTCACGTAACTCATTTTCATTACTTGTACTATGAACTCACGCCCAATAAGTTGGAAAGTAATTTATATATGTCCTCGGTCGAGTTAAATACCCAAGACTCTTGTGTTTACCAATCCGAGGGACATCCAAGGTCAACATAAACCATAATACTTATGTGACCTTAATATCAATAAAATGCTCCCTATTTAGGACGAATAATCACGTATTAAGATTGGGTTGAAAAGAAATCATGAAATCAACATATGACGGGATTCTACACGTTCACATTCTGACTAAAGATATCAAAGCATTAAATATGTCAGATTAATTTTGGCTAGGATGCATGTATCTATAGCTGACGCATATTAACAATATCGATTTGCAATGGTATCGTCGTGTTATACATGGTGTTTTCGTTGTTGATATCCTCTTTCTCATTAACTTGCATGGATTGACCAATATTAACATAACGGATGTGGTATAAATGATATAGAAGATGCTTACTTTTCCGGAACAGAAAGTCCTATTCTCTTGATACATTTTCAGGGATCTCGGTGTAAAAATTTCTTTCATTCATAGCGTTGAAGGTTACGTCGACGGGTCGGTATTTCTTGTGATTTCTGTATGCATTTAATTTCTTCCTTGTAGAACACAAGAATAAAATTATCTTGAAATATATTTTGTCGATAGAAAAAAAAGTAGAAAATTGCAAAAAGGAGATCTCAGAAATACAAATGTATGTTTATAATTTATTCTCCAAGCCAGTAAAATGCTTTTTTGTAATGTTTTTGTTATGTCACAATATGTCTCTCTTTTCACTAAAATGTATAATTAAACATACCAACCATAGGACTCCGACACATTCCAAATATACAGGTGATAGATAAATGCCATTATCATACCCATAAAATAACATGCTACTTCGGAACTTTTTCCGGATTTGACATATTAACAGAATCAAACTTCAGTGTGATATTTCGATGACTATACGGTCACCTCCGACAAATTACCAGTGTGTAGCCTACAGGCACAAACATAATCTTTCCCACGCTTCACACTGTTCACTTGTCTGATGAAGGTAACCGTGTAGTCATCGAAACATCCCATTCAAATGTTCTACTGGTTGTGTTATATTCTAAAGTGAAAGGATATCTGGACGTTGTCCCCGGCTTGCCTTTTCGTGTTAGCGGTGTCCCTCCTGTTCCTGTAAATCTACTGAAATACATTTCATATGATTCAGAATATACACATGTACTTGACGTTGTATTAAAATTACCAAATTTATGAAAGAAATGTCAAAATTTATTTTGGGGATAATGCACCTTTCCATTTTCTCCTATAAATTTTGACATTTCTTTCAATTAACTGATTTTTCTGAATCGCCTCCTATGGGCTTCCACATGTGGTTCCTTTATATCACTCACGCGACTAAGAAGGACGAAATAGCTGTTTGAAGAAGTTCAATACATTGTTTAGCTCTTCTTTTTCCAGTCCAACATTCATATTTAAAAATGTCATTCGTTTCAGTGTCATTATACAATTTGTTCAGTGAGTAATTAGGTTCATAAAATTCTATTCTTTTGCTTCTTTAGATATACCTTACAATTTACATTTTAGTGATACAGATAAAATGAATTGGTCAAACATTTATGTCCTGCTAGGAAGAATAATCCCATCTCCATCTGAGATATTATAATTGATATCAGTCGGTAATGATTTTTCGACATTTAAACTTTCCATATTTTTTATACCGTCACTTGGAATGACTTTTACATAAAACATAAAAATGAGATGCGGCGCTCTATATTATTAATAATTGTATGAAATATGGCGAAGGATATCGACGAAAGAGTCTTCTTGTTTTTAAATTCACAAAATAACCACATCATGAAGTTTAAGCATATGAACAGTTGAATTCAAACAAGCCTAAGTTTAATTACACGTATACTTTGCTTGTGCTTAAAACTAGCAGGACTTTGACAATAACAAAATATGGTTGAAGAATGATGAAATCCCGCACTAAGATATCTGTTAAGTAGGTTTTTAAGTGCGACCGTCCGACCGTATTTTCTACTTAACTCCTGAAAGAAATGTTTTTCCATACAATCTGAATGACCTTGTCTAGCTGACGTGCCAAGGTGGCACCAGATTAAAACAAATATCAGCGTATGTGGTTTAAAGCATTGAGGGCACAGGTGTTTACGCTCTGACGTTAACTGTAAGTCGTGTATTGAGAAGGCCCTGTCTTTTTGAAATAAGCAAATGTAGATCTCATGTTTAACAAAAATAGAATATCCAGCTATCCGAGAGATGTTGTACATATGTAAGTGTTTTGTTTCGCTGTGTATAACTTCAGGTTATGTTTAATATATTTGGAACAATTCGGGTTGTTTTTTTTTTTTTTTTTTTTTTTTTTTTTTTGTGGGGGAGGGGGGTTGGGTGGGGGGATGTTCAAATTTTGTTAGTGATTCATATTGTTATCATATGGTATGGCATTTCACTTTTGGTTTGGTGAGTCTGTTAAAATCAGATTTGATTTAAGAATTGACGTTGTTGTTTTGTATAATATAGGTACAGTGATGTGATATTGTTTCATTTTGAGGAATATATGCTCAAGGGATAAAGAAACGCAGATTGACATTTTTTTGCAATATCTTGCGAACGCGTTGTTCAAAAACAGTGAAAATCGGTCGAGTTACTCTCTTGGTTACAGTGCATGTGATCCTGTATCGAATGCATTATTTTGTGACACTGAGTTGCACTGCTCGCCATACCATTTGGTATTCTTCAAAGAGACACGCCATTTTCCAATATCTTGATTAATTTTTGATAGCATTAAACAATGGCACGGCTGACAGAAGTTCAGACGGGTCAGGCCATTGCGATGATTATGCAAGGTCACAGGCAAATACAAGTTGCCAGACATTTTGGTGTCCATATTTGCACTAAAGAATGTCTTGTTAGACGTCTAAGGGAAACTTAGCGGGTTGCTGACAGACCTAGGTCTGGGCGTCCGCCCGTGACGTCACAACGTCAGGACATGTTTATTCGTCTCACGCATTTGCGCAATCGGCACAATTCTGCCACTGAATATGCCGTTCATACATGAGTACTCATAACCTTCCTAACCATGCAAAAACTGTAAGGAAACTATTGGGGGAAATTGGTCTGCGGGCACGCCACCCGTTTGTAGGTCTGTCACTTACCGCTGCTCGTCGCAAGCGTCGTATGTCTTGGGTGGCGCACATGCCCCCAGAATATTTCCATTGAGGCATTGGAGGCGGGTCTTGTTTACTGATGAGTTCCGGTTCACCCTGTTTCTAGCAGACTTTCAACGTCGTATATACCGACGTCGTTGAGAACGTTTTGCTGACAGCTGTGTAGTAGAGACGGATAGGTTTGGGGTGGATCGGCTGTGGTGCAGGGAGGAATCTCACATGGGGTTAAATCACCACTAGTTATGGTAACGGGTAATTTAACTACAGCTAGGTATACAGATGAGATCCTCCGATCACATATTGTAGCAAAACAACCTCACATTCCAACAGGATAATGCTCGGCCCTATGTAGCGATGACCTGTCACGACTTTCTCACCAACAACACTATCCACCCACTGGACAGGCCGCCATACAGCCCCGACCTATCCCCTAATGAGCATTTGTGGGACAAGCTGGATAGACAGATTCGACGACGCCAGCCTCCCCCTGTTACTCTGGCCCAACTGAGAGCAGCCCTCGTGGAAGAATGGACCAAACATCCCAATGAGGAGGATAAACTAACTCATGAACTCCATGCTTAAGAGAATCAGGGCTGTGGAGAGAGCGAATGGGGGACATATCCGGTATTGACTAGCCAGCTCCCGGAATCAGTTCATTTCGAATTTATATTACAGAGTTCTTTAAATTCCCTTCAATTACTCCTAAATCATTTACCAGAAACAAATCGTTGATTTTGCAGTTTGTTCTGTATGTATTAATCTTCATTCTTACTAAAATTATTGAACATCATACTTGACGTCTTGCCTAGAATCGTCTTAAAAGTTTACCATGCGTTTCTTTATCCATTGAGTATACATCAAAAAGCCATTTTAGAGACCATAAGACAAAGTGCCAAATTTACAAAAGAAAACCACAACATATAAAATGTATTGGATAAGATAACTCATTAGTTAGCTATGCAACAAGAGCACTGTGTACAGATCAAATCTTATATACATTTTCTTTGTTATTTTATTAACAGGTAGAGTGGTGCAGCACAGTCGTGTTAAACGTGATCAGGGAATGACGAGACTCGTGTGTGACTGTTGTCTACGGAGTTGTAGTATTCAGAGACTTCAAGATTTCTGTTGGCTTTTATAGTCCCACAACTGCCACCAAAAAGAACCGAATATGGAAAGATTAGTAATGAACATCTGGCAAGAATTGTCGGAGAAAGCTTAATAATAGGATTTAAATAGCTTGTATTGAATCTAATGCTTATATTTTCGAATTTTAAAAAATTCTTGTTTGTTTATTGATAAACATTAGCTGAAATTGTGAAATTAAAGGTGCGATAACTTTGAACATGAGAAACTTGACATATAAAATGTACAATGTAATCATTGTGTTGTTGTTATTGTCAGTTAAATACTGGTTTAAAAATATAAGTTTCTTAAAGACCTGCTCGTTTTCATCCTAGCTCCCAAAGCGCAAACATTTACACTTCATCGTCAGGAAGAAAACTAGATAAAATATATCCTGTTTCACACTGAAAATCGGTGTTATTCAAGGAAAAATTACTGTCTGTTTCTTTATGGCACTTATATTCCCTGTGAAGCACTCAGTTGTGCAGACATATAGAGAGAAAAGACGAAGAAAAATGTTATTGCATGCAAAACTGCTTCTGTATGCAAGCACAAAAACGAAAATTCAAACCTAAAATCGATGAAACGAGATATTTCAACACAATATCACAACATTTATTCCAAAGTTTATATCCAGGATATTCCATTGTGTGAAATGATAGCAGAAGGTTACTTTACAGCTAGTATCACAAGAAAACAAAATGTCAGTTCGTGGATATAATTTTTTTGTTATACATGACTCCAGAAGGGATTAAACAAACGACAAATGCATAAAATCTTTCAAATACTTTATAGAAACAACATTCCACACATTCTGATAAATCTAAGCATTCAATTGTTCTCTGCTGACATTTATGATCTTTATAAAAACCAGAACTTTGCCTGCAAAACTTTGTCATTTATAACAACTATAAATGCCAGAACATTTTAATTCAATTCTTATGTTTACATTCACTACCCATTTTGCTGTGTATACTGATTATGACTTTATTTAAACTAAACGAAATGATTCATGGCAGGCCATTTTGATGGCAAACTGTCGCTGTTTGTATAATTTTATGGTATGACGTCCATTTTTTATGACCGGTTCGTAAATATCGAGCTAAGAAAATATGGCTAGCTTAGTACTCGTGATCAATAAACTGTTTTTTCAATACAGCATTTCTTTGTATATCTGGGAAAAAAACGGAGAACTAGGTGAGGTCTTTGCTTCCTGTTTTCATAAACTCTCAAGGACATGCAACATCAATCGAAAACAAAATACGAGATTGTCATGACAGGAACAATCACCGTTTGTTCCCGAGGGAACACCAACGGCCTCACAGAATACCTTGCTCAACATGATTATCAAAAGCCGGAACCCATCCCACGCATACTATTATTCGTATCATAATAGCATCACATCTGTTTCGTGATATTTTAACACAAATAGGTTCCATTGTAGCTCAAGACTAGATATAAAATTTAATGGAAACCTTTTCAATCGAAGTTCGAAAGAATTTATGGTCTTAATGTTTACAGATAAAGATGATATTAAAATTAGACATTAAAGTCTTTACTATGTGCATCAGAATGATGTCTATCACATCTGATGTTGAGACTCGTAAGAAACTTTGAAGAGATGGCCTGTTGTAATTCTGATAGTTACAGTGATGTTGAGCATCCAACTCGTCTGTGATGTATCTGGATGTCTCTGGATTTCACTTCATTATAGACAGACGTAGAGTTCAACCTCCTAAATTTCAACAGTGTCTACACGATCCATCAGATGGCCCCTCTTTTCACGATTGTTGATTGATGGCAAACGTGGAGGAATTGATGGCAATCACATTGAAGTGTTTAAAACACTTGAAAGTGGAAATGTCAACGCATAGAAAAGGGAGAAATGTATGCCGATTTTAAAAAAAAAATGCATCACAAATAAATTCCTTGCTATTGTTTTGCCATACTGCTATATTTCTAGTAACATTTTCAATATCAGAAACACTATTATAAGTTAAATCTTAAGATTATGCTGGACAAACCTGGATGTTTCTTTCAATTGGAAAGGGGTATTATCCATTTATCTAAAAAGAAACATTTAAACATCGATGTTCAAATCATGGATAGCGAATGCAGTGGCAACAGGATTTCATCACGTAGAAAGCTGATGGGAACAAGCGAACGAGAAACAGGAACTAACAACACCAAAGTCTTTGTTTTGAGCAAACACAACAACTCCGATATAAGAATCTGATATATATTTTAAGTTTTTACCCATTTCTAGCTTCCATTTGCTGTGAATTTGCGTCTTGAGACATAACAGACGAGGTATCATTGTAGATTTTCATAGACTTCCATCACACTGACACCACGTCATTTAAGCGAGCCAAGTTATCATTTATTCATAGAAAATGCATGGTTGATTCAATTCACCAAATTATGCCATGAATCTTATTACATCAGATGGTTCATATAAAAATAGAATGTTTTTTATGATTATATAAGGTATTTTATATAATTTAGTTAAGCACATGATCACCATTGGTCCATGAAGAAATGATTACTTGGCTTCAGTTCCATATCACCGTTTGAAAAAGAAACATGCCACAAGTATCCAAGTAGGAAAGTGAATGGGAATGAAAACATACTCTTCTGAATTCTCTGGGGTCTCTAATCCTTTAGTGATATGGTTGAAGGGAGAAAGCTAAAATACAGCTGTTTTCCGTCACTGCCGAATATAGCATAAATATATTTGGCAAGTGTATTCCGACAACGGCAGTGCAACTTGTAGGATAAAAATGTATTTATATCTCTGATCATAAGGGTATATCATTCAGATTTAGATTTCTTATTTTCAGTTATAGACATTTGAACAACTTGACTCTTTAAGGCTTTTTGGTGACACTTTCTTTAAAACTATTCCTGTCCAGACCTATCATTTCTGTTTGTGATCATCTCTCACGTGTCTCGGGCGAAAACAGCATATGTCGCTTAGGTTCTTCTAAAGCACATCACTAGTTCGAAGTAAGTTTTGATTTTACGCTGCATAGCCGGATTGCCAATTTGTCATTTATTCACGGGGAACCGTTGATCCTAGACCTAACTAAGATATATAAAATATCTTATCTTTTATGAGAAACATTTCTTATATATTTTTTTCTTTAAGATATGTTACATGTTACATGAAAAAGGACGCATAGATCATCACGCTGGAGACTTTAGATCCGGTTCAAATGATGTCGGTGCACTCGACAGAAAAAAACGGTTTTCAGGCCTGTTTTTTCACATATATAAGATATCTAACTAATAAAGATATCTAATATGGAAATTATACAGAGATAAGGTATCTTATATACTTTAGTATTGAATAAATATTGCTCCCTGAATTAGGATGACGATATGGCTTGCCATATTTCATAAAAAGTTGTGATTAATGTTATGTGAAAAATGAATAATGATATTACGTGTAGAAAAAATGCATTTCTAGCATTTTATTGTGAAACACAAGCCTTTTCATGTAATGTGGTGATATAACACTGCTCTTTATTCTCTAAATATAACTTTCTCAGCTTGATTTTTAAGGGTCCGTAGATTTATGCACAGTGTTTCATTTAGATATCACTTTTTGAACGATTATTATTGATATCCGATACTTTTATATATAGTCGAAACTCGTTATCTCGAAATTCAAGGGACAGTGGAAAATATTTCGACTTATCCGTATTTCGACTCAAACGAAGTACAAGGTTGACGATATCAGTTTCTTACGAAGTAAGGCTACGATTGCACGAAAAATATCGTACATTAACATGATACTCGAAATGGCAGTAAATAAATAAATGAATTAATCCTACTTTCTCTTTTTATTGTTTATTCATCCAAATAACAAAACTTGTAATAACAACTCTAATCAAATGCAATTGTACTCGCGTCGTTCCGTCCCCACACGTGTACAATACCCTTACTGACCAAACATATATATGTGTAAACATCCCCCACCCCCACCTCCTTCTTCAAATGATCTTCAAAAGAATCAAACATGATGTATGTACACATTGTATATTTAGAAGTTTGAAAAAGAAATGTGTTTAAATACAAAATACATGTTCAACAATGAATTAAGGTTTTTATCGTAAGGTGCCGCTTAGATTCATATGTACCTTGGGTTACAGTCTTTGAGAATCCAAAAGAATTATTGTCAGTCTACAAATATGTGTCTTGAATGCGGTCCTAAAAAAAACATTAAAACCTGGTACGTATATTCTACAGTTTAAAGTTTGGTGCAATTAAGGTATATCAGAATTATAGAAACATGCGGAATGACTACATGTCTTTGTGATACAGTATTTTGCTAATCTGATATTTAAGGAGTGAATATATCCAGGGACGTTCCGACACAGGCTACTTTCATTTTCGATGTATATTCGGATTTCTCGGGTTTTAACGTCACTAACGACGGATGTTTACTTTTACCTTCGGATTGCTCTAGACTTTTCTATATTTATTTAGCATTCCAGTGGACCTAAAATGTCGCAGCTGAAGGTTCTAACCCTGAATTGCTGGTACGTATACTTTACACGTGTAAAGGCAACACACATACATAAGCATTACAGGACATCTTTATTGTACAAACTGTCACAAAATTATTGTAATTTTACGCTCGTATTTGCGGAAGTGGTAAAGTAAGAGCGAGTGTCATCCATTTTTTAGTCTATTCACAGGTGTGTGTTTCACTGAAAGTTAAATTTCCAACTCTGTGGTAGATGCATTTCCATAACAGATATTTTATTTAAGAAGTTCTCTCTATATAGTCTAAGCTAAGCACGGATTGTTTACATATTGGTGTATATTTTACACAGTGACCATTATTTTGCTCACAGCAGCCTTGCAATATAACCTACGCCCACCAGTCTCAATTTTTTGTCATTAGAAATGTGGTCACTTTCCAATTGAATGTTAGAAGCTGTTAGAAATGTGCAACAAAAAATGAACAATTGAAAGTAATGCCTGTAAAATGTTTTTGCTATCTGCTTATTCTTTTCAATCCCTTTAGTCAGGTGGTATGGTGTCCAGCTGGAAATCAAAGGGTCCCTAGATCAAGCCCAAGTGGGAGTTGGGTATTTTACATTACTCCTTCCTATTGCATATTAAGTTTAGAAGTTGAAAGTTGAGGTTGCCGTACTAGTCTTGTCCTGAGAGAATTCACCATTAATCAAGTAGTAGATTGTCCAGTTAAGACTGAGGGGTCACTAGTTTGAGCCCCGATGGAGGCAGGATATTTTTCATTACTCCTACCTACATGATTTATAGAATTGGTGCTATTTACCACTCCGACAGTAGACATTTTAGGAGATAGAAATGCTTGCATTAATGATATCACACTTGTGATGATGGATTGTCATCGAAGTTGAAGACTTTGTACAAACTCTTGCAGAACCTGTAGCAAGTTGATTTTTATTACACCTTATTTTTTACACTACGATTAACGTTCTGACCATGATCTACTAGACATTTTTGGTTTGTAGATCATTATAACAAATTATCTGCACATACTTGCCAGTGTAAAATAGCCTGTGTCATTTGGTTTTGATTCACAATGTAAAACATGTTCCAGACCTATGTATATATTTACCTCAAGAGAGATAATTGTTTATTATGTCCCCCAAGCGAAGTGGCCAAATTTTAGATATTGTCTGTGATGTTTTAAAAATTTACTTTCTCATTTCCATTCAAAATTGGTGTCTACATGTTCGGCATGACTGGAGGTCTGATTATTGTGATCATTTACTGCTGAAGGGGTCGTCTGGGGGACATTTGCAATGGTCCCCATTACAATTAGTACTTGTTAGAAAAAAATACATCTGACTTAGCGAGTGACTTGGCTTAAGGAACTGTATGTTCTGGTGTATACCTCACTTAATCTCTCTTGTTTAAAACTGTTTGTTCTTAAAGGGGTGTTCCTACCCCAATAGCATGCCAACTGCGCTTGGAAAGGATGACAGCGATTGGTGACCGCCTAAAACGAGGAGATTACGACTTGGTTGTCCTTCAGGAGGTCAGTATAAATGGTTGGTGAGAATGCAAACTTTTCAACCATTCAATATTTCAACATTTATCATAGTTGTACAAGTCAGACACAATACCTATTGTTCAAAATGCCAGTTTTCATTGTCAATTTATAGAAATTACAATGAAATACTGAAGCTGGATTACATGTCCAAAGGTATATCAGAGTTACCTCCCTTCTCACTATATACTTTTCCTCGAGATATCAATCTATCAATGCTAATGAAAAGATATTATGGAAAATACTTCATATTTCAAAATTTGATATTTAACTGAAGATGTTTCATTGTTGTGAATGGACAAATGTAATTGTCAAATATGACTGTTGTTTGTAGGTTTGGGATAAAGCTGACTTCAAAATATTACTAGACAGAGTGTCAGGAGTGTTTGTCTACAATCACTACTTCTACAGGTAAAATTTTTAGCAGTAATTTTATTTCTATGCTTTTCACACTGAAAGTATCACACATGACTGCTTATTGTCTCTTCTGGATAATGTTTATATATAGCAATTATATCTGATGCATGAATTTATCATTGCAGTTATTTTGCCAAAAAGTGATAATGCACTAAAAACTCCTTTGTGCTAAATTAAGGACATTTACAGTAAATATTCATGATTGGATTTTATCTTAATTGATTTGTAAACACAAAACAGGTGAAAATACGTAAATACTTTAACACTTCAAGCCTCAGATGGTTCCTAACATTTGTGTGAAAATCTATTACAGATTTCAAGAAAGGAACACAAACATACCTGATCCTCCCTTCGGGGGGTCAGTGTTCAAATTTCTCCAACTTCATGTTTTCTTACAAGTTTGATACTGTTTTACCCCTAGGCCTCCAAGCTTGAACTGAGAAAGGTTTTATGCCCCAGACTGCCTAACTGGAACTTGAAAGGTTTATGCCTGCAGGCCTCCTAACTATAACTAACAGAGTTTTAATGTCCCAGGCCTCTTGTCCTAACTATAACAAAGATAACTGTTTTGCTCCAATGCCTCCAAGCTCAAACTGAGAAAGGTTTTATGCCCCAGACTGCCTAACTGGAACTTGATAGGTTTATGCCTGGAATGCCTCCTTACTAGAACTAACAAAGGTTTAATGTCCCAGGCCTATTTTCTTAACTATAGCTGAGATAACTGTGTTGCTGCCCTCCCCCCGACCTCCAAGCTCAAACTAAGAAAAGTTGTATGCCCCCAGACTGCTTAACTTGAACTTCGTAGGTTTAAGCCTGCAGGCCCCCTAACTAGAACTAACAGAGGTTTGATGTCTCAGGCCTCTTGTCTTAGCAACAAAGGCGATAACTGTTTTGCTCCAAGGCCTCCACTCTTCTTAACTGGAATTTGATATGTTTTAAGCCTGTAAGCCTCCTAACTAGAACTAACAAAGGTTTGATGTCTCCTATGTATTGTGCCCTCAGGCCGTTGACTAGAAATTGGATATTTTTATGCTCGCAGGACTCCTAAATAATTAAGTATTTTGATCATGAAAAGGTTGAATACTACAGAAATCCATATCAGTATTTTGGTTGATTTTATGTAGAACTGTGCCTGAAGCACAAAATCTGAATTAAAAGTGATTTGCATTGTCTCCTCCGCTCCTCTGCCCTTTCTTCCACTCCTATCATCATAGTGACGCTTGCCCTTGACAAAATTATCATACACTCATTTCATCTTTATCTGTCATGACATTGCGGATTTTTTGCAATGAAAGCGTTTGTCACATATGACGTCACGGATAAGGGCGATAACTCAGTCAAGGCCTTTGTGTTTCGCAAGATCGACTGAAGAACGGCAGTTTTTAAAAACTCAATTAACCTACCAAACACTCTAAATTTGTGTAAAATAGCACGTTTTTGTTTTTTATGATACTTTTATAACACTCTGGCATCATCGGCAGTTATTTTATTGGTTTTGGCTTTCTGTCACCTTTAATGCATCTTTTTAGGTCATCTGACCCAAAGGGTCAAAATGACTGATAGCCATTGTGCATCATGGGTCGTGTGTTAAATTTTTCTTTAAAACACTACTCCTCTTTCATACATGAATGGATTTCAACCAGATTTGGTCTGATGCATCATTTGGTGAGGGTTATCATTTCAGAATTTTGATTCAACTCCTAGGGATTTGGGGACGGAGTCCCAAAAGGGGAGTTGATGAAATTAGATTTAAAACTTCCTTTCTGTCTGGGTGGATTTCAACAAGCTATGGCCTGAATCATAAGTTAGGATAGGCAATTATTTCGTAAATTCATAAATTTGATTTTACTCTTAGGGACTTGGGGGTGGGTCCCCAAAAGGGAAAATAAGACAACATTTTGTTTCAAAATGTTACTTCTTTTTAATGCTTAAATAGATTTTAACCAAATTTGGTCTGAAACATCATTGAGAGTGGAGAATCATTTCTTAACTTCAGAAAATTGATTTGACCCCTACAGACTTTGGGATGGGGGCTCCAAAATGAGAAATTAGTCAATATTTTGCATCAAATCCCTATTCTTTCTTAATGCTATAATAGAATGGGTTTCAACCAGATGCTTTAATAGAACTTGAGAGTTTCAACCCTTAGATTGGGGGAAGGCCCCCAAATGTTGAAATTAGACAATATTTTGCTTCAAAATGCTATTCTTTCTTGATGCTTGAATGATTTTAACGAAATTTGGTCTGAAACATCTTTGAGAGTGTAGAATCATTTCTTAAATTCAAAAAGTTGATGAACTTCAGAGAGATAAGTTAGTCAATACTTTCCTTCAAAAACCTTGATGCTTAAATTTGGGAAACATCATTAAGAGTGGAGAAGCAATTTTTTAAATTCAGAAAGTTGTTTCAACACCTAAGGACTCAGGGACGGGACCCCGAACAGGGAAGTTAGACAAGATTTTGCTTCAAAATACTACTGTTTCTTAATGCTTTAATGGATTTCACCAAATTCAGTCTAAAACATCACTGAGAGTGGGGAATAATTTCTTAAATTCAGAAAGTTTATGTGAACCCTAGTTAATAGAAATGACCTTGTTCTGCTTAAAAAAGTTACAGGGATTAGATGTGTTAAAATCTTAAAATGACTTCTTCTCACTAACCAAAAGGGCAATGATGATGATATTAGGCCTATAGCATGCTAGGATGGAGGGCTACCAACTTTGTCAATATGAATGACATTGACCCACTTTCAAGGTCACAGGGGTCAAATGTGTTGAAGTACTGAAGCTACTTCTTCTCAATAACCAAATGGCCAATGACTACATGTTTGCAGAAAATGTCTCTATGAACCAGCCAATGTCTTCAAAGTAAGCTGAGGTGTAGTTGAGCAACTTATTTAAGGCCTATTTTGCCTCTTTCATATATAGGTCTTTATAGTCAGATCACTGTTAAGGCCCATGGGCCTTTTGTATGGTGTATTTTTATGTTGTCTTTTAGATTTTTATGAATAGATATCTATGTCAAATGTTGTCTTAAAGGTATACTGTTGTAAAATAATTGGTCTCAAACCGAAAATGTCATTCACTTAACTCTGTTGTTCTGACACCCTTTCAGCGGGGCTATTGGAAGTGGAGTGTGTGTGTTCTCCAAGTTTCCAATCCTGGAATCCTTTTATTATCGTTTCTCACTGAATGGCTACGCCCACAAGGTGTTTCATGGTGACTGGTTTGGAGGAAAAGGTGTGGGAATGTGTATTGTTAAGTTCCAGGACTTCAGGCTTGGTCTCTTTTGTACTCATGTAAGTGTAGCTGACTGACTATCCTGATATTGTGGTTGGTTTATAAGTCACATAGAATTAGAAATAAATGTCTATAAAAAGATCAACCTCGAATAACAAAAAGATGTTATTGTGTCATTGTAGTGAAAAAAAACATGGAAGTACATCTGTGCTATATTTTGTATTTTGCTTTTTATTTAAGATATAATTTGTTGACTAAATTACTCTCATCATTGACTAAAATTTGTGGACTATTGAACTTACCGTACGATTGCACCGGACATTGGATCTCTTTTCCTTTGTAAAATTTAAAATAATGAGCTTCATAGTATTCTTTTAACATTGATATATTACAAACATACTCAGTATTCTATAGAATGCTTCAAAATTTTTTTAAAAAATCTGAAATATTTAATGTTAATATGACAAGTGATTGCAGTGTCTTGTTTATTTATAGATTTTGTATAGAGATGAAATGATAATAAATACAACAGGAAAGGTATTTTGTATGCTTTGTTTCAGCTCCATGCAGAGTATAGTGAAGCAGATGACGAATACTTGGCTCACAGAGTCTCACAAGCGTTTGAAATGAGTCAGCTGATTAAACTCACAGCAACCAAGCACCTGTGTGACTTTGTTGTCACTGCGGGAGATTTCAATCTCCAGCCAACAGATTTGGGATATAAACTCCTTAGAGAAAATGCAAAGCTACGTGATGCATGGCTAGAGCTAGTAAGTGTGAACAGAATAAATTTTGAAAGTGAAGCATCGCTTACTAATTGACCTCTTGAAGATCTGTAATGAAACTAAATACTAAAGAGTCATTTTCAATGTACATGTATCAGATATTTAACATAAGTCACAGCAGTGTTAGGATCCAGATCCTTATAAAACTGGATCTTCAGTCTGTGCATGTTCTGGCCAAATTTCCTATACCATCTGACCTAGTGCTAGCAATATTGCACCATGAATGCACAATTGTAGGTCCCATATACATAATGGAAAAATTTGGTCAACATGACCTTGACCTTTGATACCAATCATATAGTGATAAATGTTTTATTTGAATTAATTCTTCACTATTTTAATCAAGTGTTGCCACTGTTACACTGTGAATGTACATTTAGACGGAATGTTGCATAGTAAAATGGGTTGGAAGATGGTACAGTGGTCATGCACTCAGCTTTGACCTAGTCAACTGAGATTCACTTACCCAATCATATGTGAAATGTATGGGGTCTTCTGCAGGACCACATGGGTTTTCCTTGGATGTTCTTGTTTCCTCACACAGTAAGACCCACTTTCATCCAGGTCAACAAGAATAATTGATATAAGATAGTATAACTTGTTTTCCAGTTTTTGTAAAAAATAGATATGAAGTTTATATTATGTCTTATAAAATTAGGGGACTGTGACCTTGAATTTGGTCCTCAAAATTGTATTGTTTTCTAAAACTATATTTCCTATACAGTTTGACCTGGTGTTACCAAAGTCTTGACACAATATCACAATGACCTTGGGTTGGCCAGGTGTCATTAAATATAATTCTGTTGTGTTAACTTTGACCTTAGACATTGATAATGTAAATAGCTTGTTTGGATCATACTATTTAACCTAGTACCACCATTACTTTGCCTTGTAAATAAGGTAACATCAGTGCTTTAAGAAAAATGTTGTTTATTGAAATTGTTTATCATATCTTTCCTTCTGGAATTCATATTCATATGACAAGAAATAGGCTGATGTGACTTGTGCTTAGTGTTAAATACCGTCTCTGCCAATATCAGAAAACATGTTCCTTTAGCTCAGCTGGTAGAGCTGTGGATGACACACCAGAGACCTCAGTTCAATTTCTGTATGGGAAATTATCATGAACTTGTTTTTCCCAGTTCTTCCTCACTTACATCCAGTATATTCTGATAGATGGTGGAATTAAGAGTCTTGATTGAGATTTAGGAAATCTTTTGAAAAGCAGGAAGAATTCTGTTAAAAGAGTAGGTCATTTTTACATGAGTGTTAAATACAGTCTCAAGTTATCTCCTGGCTGAAAGAGCGTGTTGTATAAATAACTAAACAAATACATAGACTGCTACATCCACAATTTATTGGTCAGCTCACAACAAATAAACAAAAGAAGAATGGAGAATATATCATACCCAGTGGTATATATTCTGTGCCATTGTAAGTGCTAGTATAAACTGAACATGTCACTTGATGCAGTGCTGTTATGCTGTCTGCTGCTCAGACACTCCTCGACACTACCTCGGTGAAATACTGGCCAGCCTCTGCCTAGGTGTACACCATCATGGTCCACAAACTATCCCCACTTCACCTTCACCTTTACTGCGATATCTAGCTCTCACCTGTGGAATGGTCTAGACCGCTGACCTGAGGATAAGATAACTAACATTTACCACATATCTATAATACACAATGTATACAAATACAGGTAGATATTACAGGTGACACCTGAATAACTCAAACACACGTGAACATTCATTACGTGCCTCAAATGTCTTCCTGACCCAGATACAATTTTGCTTTGCACAACAATTCATGGCTTTACACACATATTCATCACAAAACAAATATGTTCATTCAGTGACCCATCCACTCTCCATACTTACAAAACATGGCACCTTCTGACTAAAACACTGGTAAACTTATAAACTCATTCACAATCTACAATGTACACAACAAATTATTACATAAAAAAGTTTAAATTTTCAAAATTATGATATTCATCAGACTATGAATATATATACAAGTCATGCCAAACAAAAATACTTTTCCAATAATGCACTCCCCCATCCCTTATAAAGTAGGATGCCCCGTCCTTCCCGTCCAACAAGATGAATACAGTAAATAATCCACATTCCACATGAAACTCAATTTAACAGAAATCATTTTATTGTCCCACTTCATCACTTCCCACATATGTCATGTTCTGTGTATGGTATGTCCCACATAACACATATTCTACCAACTCTTTAATATGTGATGAGCTTGTCACCGCAGATTCTCCATCTGGCCCAGCATCATCTTGTTTTCACTTCCTCATGCCGGTATCATTTCACTGGTATGCTGCATTGAATGGCTACATCCACAATGACAACGTCTGGTTGCTGCTCTTCTAAAACTATAGGCGTACAGTCCTGCATCTCATTCCCAGTTGTTAGCTCACCTGGCCTGAAGGGACAAGTGAGTTATTGGTATACTGCAGCATATGTCTGTCTGTCAACTTTTTCTACAAATCGCAACAAGTCATGAATGACATGGTGGATTTAAACTAAAATTTGTCAAAAGCATCCTTGGTGAAAGGGGGATCATGCTGTATAAAAGGTGGGTCTTGGCCCCAAGGGGCCTGAGGGGTGGGGCCACAAAGGGGAAATTTAGCATGTTCTTTAAAATACTACAATTCCCATAGGAATCATTTGATGTGCTCAAATTTGGTCTGAAGCATTCCTGGGTTAAGGGGAATCAATTTTGTATACAGAGTAGGTCTTGGCCCTCTGGATCCATGTTTATCCAATGAGACCCACTGAATGGGTCCTGTAGCAATTTTTTTGTCCAAATTTAGTCTACAGCATTCTGGGGTAAAGGGAAATCAATTTTGTGTAAATAGTTGGTCTTGGCCCCATGCCGCAGTGCCCAATAGGGGAAATAGAGCAAATTAGATGATTGTACTTTCATTATGAAACTTAAATCGCTGGAATTGTGCCCAGAGGGATTTCAGCTCGCTCCCCTCAGTGCTGACATCCTTCCAATCAGGTGGATTCCCTGTTGGACCCAGTCAACTATTTGACTGATTGTTTTGTCTTTCTTTTGAGCTTCAGTAATCGGCTTGTAAAACTATTTTACATTCCCAAAATTATTCTTTACAGGTAAAAGTACTGATGATACTTAATTAATAGAAATACAGGTAAATTTTACAGACAGCACCTAATTAATAGAAACACATGTGAACATTAATTTCATTAAGAATGTGTACTATCGCGGTTTTTTTTCATATGTATCAGATATGCTGGAATATTAAACTGTTTATTGAAGGCAAACCGATTGTATCTTTCAGAATGATGAGACAGATTCTGGTAAAACTTGTGATATTCCCAGTAACTATTTCACAACTCCAGCTCAGCTGAAAGTTTGTCCTAATGGCAAGAGGCTGGACTACATCCTGTTTAGGAACAATGAAGGTGAACTGTCTCTTCTTAAAGACAGAATTTTAACTCATATGGTATTTGTTCTGGATATAAAATTAAATAATTTTCATACTGAAACATATCTATCATTGGCTTTAAAAGATGTGTAACATCAAATTAAAATTTTTTGGCAAATTATGAAACATTCAGTTAATTAAGGAAAATCAAATTTTCCAATAAACAAGGCTTCAGGAAGTAAAATCTCACATAAGGGCAAAATTGATGAAAATTCTTCTTCACTTGTGTGTCTTTTGTCCAGTCTTTCAGATGGCAGGTGGTAGACACTACTGGTGGACTTTAAGTCCCTGTGGTTCGCTGTAACATGCTTGCCACGTTTTTATTAATTTGAATAGTGACCCAGTTCAGAATTTACACATGTACTTGACATTTTTTCTAAAATTGTCTGATAAATGAAAATTACAAAATCTATCCAATTTTTTTAATGCTACACCTCCCTGTCTAGTGAGTTTGACTTTTCATTCTGTCACTTTGGTGTTTTGCTCAGTTGCCTCCTAGGCTTCAAAATTTAGGTCCTTAGCATTTCTGACGAGTCCTAGAAGGATGAAACAGCTGTATAATGCAGTTTAATGCATTGTCTTGCTGTACTGTATCTAACACTTAATTATTAAAAGGTGCTTTTCACTTGTATGTCTCTAGTATAGTCTTTCTTTGACTCAGGCACTAGTGTGGAGGTAGTGAACTGTCAGGTTACCATGGGGAAGATACCAGGACACCCGTATAACTACTCTGACCATGAAGGAGTCGGTGCCACCCTAAACATCTCCAAAGGCAACAATGGTCAGTTGATATCTAAGCTATATCTCACTATACCACCAAGAAAAAAGAACCACAAACTATCGATATATTTTATAAAATGCATGGTTTAGTAATTACCATTTATTGATGTCAAAATGTAAAAATTACAGATTTGAAGTGCCATGGTTAAAGTTACTGAAAAGTAAGATAAATTTATTATTTGAGGCTGGCAATTAGGATGAAAAGCCTAGAGTCACCTAGAAAAAAAAACCAGAATGGTCATAAAAACAGCCATGTTTTGTGGCAGTTTCAAATTAAAGCAGTATTTTGAGTCATAAAAAGGGTTCATCTGTGTTGAAAATTCATATATGCTCTGTACTTTTGATCCCAGGTTTTGGAAATATCTCTAAAATCATTATATTATTTTGAGGTCAGATATTGTAAGGAAAAACTGAAATATTTAGCACACAAAACATCTCGCTCACAGAAGGGTCTTCATGTGGGCTTATTACTGAACATCATTTTATGGTATACAGCTTTACTTGGCAACTACTGGATCATAGCAAGTTTGTTGTGATTAATTTTTACCAAGCAGACTATTATTTTATGCTATTCTTTAATAATCATCGATTGTCTTTGACTTAATAATTGTGATTTTTTTCCCCAAATTTGTTTCGATCTCTATAGTTGTGAAAGTTAATTATGTGAATGAAAATTGGTAAACTATACATATTATTTGTTTTGCTGATATTGCGATATATGTGGATGGTTTTAATGGGCATGTATATGCTAGATAAAAATAGTATGTATTTTGAACGTTTCCATTGCAGCACCTCATGATAATGGCGACCCTACCCGCTTGGAACCATTATTGTCAGAAGCCAAGAGCCTTATAGAGCGGGGAATTGGAAAAGTGTCATCAAACAGTCAGTTCTACACAATCTTGGCCATCATATCTGTATGTCTGCTGTATATGTTGTCCTCCCTCGACATCCCGCCCTGGCTTGGTCTGTTCCGTGGCATGTTATTGGTGGCCCTCACACTGTTGTTTGGGTTCTGTATATGGAATAAGGCTATCCTCAGCCGTATAGAAACACATGGACTTATGGCCACAAAGAATGATATCAGAAATCTTCTTAACTCTCAAAAAAGTTAGTGTGTAGTGGAGATCTTTTGGTACAATCATTGTTTACAAACTCTACACATATCAACATATTCACCCACACATAATTTAACACATCATAACATACTTTAATCATTTTCCCAAAATGAAACCAAGATTATTTTCTGAAATATCACAAATGTTCCAAAGATTACTTTATATGTACGTTCATAAGCTTATATTTACAGTATTTATTTTGAATGAAGTCTGATTATTGAATTGAGAAGGACCAAGATTTTGTAAATCAAATACAGAAATTAAGTATAAAATTGTGCAACAATATCATGAAAAAACAAGATATCAATATATAATTTTGATAATTTTCCTTATATATGGGACCAGGAAGAAATTTGTGTTTGATAATCTACATATTATTTGAATTAATTATCAGTATTGTTTGAGTGTAAAATGTTTGACATATCAGAGATAAATGGAAATGTACATGTATAATGTACCATGTAATAAAATGAGGCCTTAACATCACTTTACAATTTGTTTTAATTGTTACTGTTTGCATTTTTAAACCAAAAGCTTTAATACAGGTACTGGAATTGATATACAATATAGAATAAATGGATGTTTCTGATAATATGTATATTTCTTGACCCAAAGAATATCTTTTACTTATCGGGAAAAATCATCTTTCAGTTGTTTCGAATATGGTAGTCACATATTTCATCATGTTACATCGTTACAGGTAGTATTAAACAATGTTGTATATTGTAATGTATGTTATATATCAATGCATCGTAATTCTGTTCTGTGAATAGCCTCAGTGGTAACATCATTGGTAATAGCAGTCTAGTCTCTTAGTGCTGTTTATATAGCATAATGGTGCAGCCAGCTATGTACTTCCTTGTAATGTAAGCTTGGCCTGGAGTTTGTCCGTCAACTCTCCCAATCAGATCTGCTTTATATCGAATTTGAAGTAAATGTTGCTTCGTATTGCATATTGATTAGTATCATTGTCATCTGTCAATTAGCCATATGTGTAACCAATATGGCTGGGAAACCCCGGGCTTGTCTGTTTGGTGATCTTGATTATTTATTTATTTTATAATTAATTCATATTTTGTGGTTAATATGTAAAAATAATCACCTGATTAGTACCCCACTACCTGTACTATAGCCAAGGTAATACTGACATCGTTATGTTACAAAGTACAGCTTGACACCTTCTTTATGTTGTGAGAGTGATGTGTAAATGAAAAAAAAACTGAAAAAATTATGATGTAATAAAAACTAAAGGAAATTTTGTCTTTGCATTTATCTTTATTGAAGTATATTGTACATACAAACTTAATTGTACAATACAAACTAGCACTTTTTGTGTTTATATATTTCATAAGGGTAACAATTCACCATACAGCACAAAGTGTATCAAACACAAAACTAAATAGGACAAAACACATAACAAACAAAAAACACAAGAACCAAAACATACTGAACAAATTTAAAACACATTCAAACAAGGCAGTTGTTACCATGGAAAAAGAAATGTCTAGCACTGGTATCAATAAATGAGGATCAATTCAGCAGGGTATAAATCAAAATAATCAGACATACTAAGGTAATCAATAATGAGTTTGCTTTTCAAAATGAAGGTCAAGGCTTGTCAAAAAACAACAGACTACAAGATAAATTCCTATTTCAAGAAAAAAAACTAGTAAAAAGGTTAAAACATTATCAATAAAATTATCACTGCCAATGAATCATATATTTTAAGTTACAAAAATGATCGTTTGAGTACTATCCACATCCATATTTAAACACATACCAAAATCCATTTGGTAAGAGTAATAGAGTTACAAAATCTTCAATTCAACAAAGGAGATTCTAAATACAAAAATATGTTTCTCTCACTAAAATGACTACCTCTGACAGTGAGGTATGTTAGTTAATGAAATTCTCTGGAGAATTCAGTAAGAACACAATTTAATTGCTATCACAAAGACATTTAGACTTTTCTCCCGAGGTTTGTTCTACACTCTTTCATATATACATGTATGATGATAGTAACATACCTCCTTTTATCTATGATGATAACTACAAATATTACGAACTCTATAGATATACACTAATTATATATATATATACTAGCAGCTTACAGAACATATGTTTGATAAAAAATACCAATTATTTCATTGGATGTTGTAATGAATTCCTGATTACATACCACTGGGAGAATAAAAAAATAAGTACCTACTCTTAATTTTGAGTACAAGTGAAATGACTAGATTTTTATTTAGTGAATGTACTCATTAGTTCTAGAGTATATAACCTTATGTAAAATAATATGAAATCCCTTATTGACATTGAGTGTACACAGATAATCACTGTAGGTTATCAAAACAATATCAGGTGTCAATATTCAAACATGTCTTCAACTTTGAGTCTTGAATATTTTCAAATACCATGTATAAATAAGGGAAAATATCAAAGTTGAAAGGCACTTTTTTATTTTAAGTTTTTAAATCATCTTAAATTGTAGTTATACATTTGTAGAAGGAAACAACTTCTGGATAAATCAATTCCATGATAATCTTCATAAAGTCTTTCTCGAAATAAATTTACTTCCTGTTTTAATAACTAACCGGGTACATGATTTTCCTCTTATAAAAATTAAGTACAAATTACGTTCTCACTTAAAAGGATTATACTTGTATGATACTCACACAGCATCAAACATTTTGAAATAATTGAACCATGGTCTTTTAGCTAGCACTAAACATCTTCACACATAGGTATCCATTTTAAGACATTGGAAATTCATGGGCAGCTGCGTAATTTCCATACACATGATGATACAGCTGTCGTTCAATGTCAATCAACAGAGAACTGGCCCCTATCCTGAACATGTCACTGTTGAGCCAATCGTCACCGAGCTCTTCTTTCATCAGGATGAGCCAGGCACAGGAATCCTTAGCAGTACGGATACCACCAGCTGGCTTGAACCCAACCTATTAACACACAAATATTCCAAAGTTACAAATGAAAGCACTAGAATTTAATGATTTCTGATTAACATGTAAGCTTTCTGTATATCATATTTTCACAATGACAAATAGAAATTAATATTTCTGTTGCTAAACTGCTATTGATGTTAAAGCTATTTAAATTTGGAATGACTTCAAGTGAAGATGGCTTATTCATTTTTTACAGCATATTTTGATATCAACAACAAACACATTCTCTTATAATGTTACACAGCGTTTGAATTCCAATGCTCCAACAACATGCTGTTCTGCGGACTTTTTATCATACCTTAAAACCTGTTTTTTGGTAATACTCCCGGATAGCCCTCACCATCACCAAGGCAACAGGGAAGATGGCATTTACACCCTCCTTTCCAGTGGAGGTCTTTATGAAATCAGCACCTACATATACAAATAATCAGAAACATTTGTCAATCAAAGTATGGTTTCATTTTTCAAACATCAGTTAAAGAGATAATTGACATGTTGAAAATATGATTTTCTTATTGGTAGAAATACACCAACTTGGAAAATGTTGCAATTTCTATGCAAGTATGCCTTATTTATTCATAAATATGAAGTGTATTTCAGCACTGCCAATATTATCAACATATTTCTTTTCATTTTATTCTCTACAATATCCTTTATATTTATATCTTGATATAATGTCAAAACACTTAATAACAAAACTTTGCAGGAGTAACAGAATAACAAGGTTTTCCAGTACTTAAATCAATATATGCACTCATCCCAGAAAACACAGTAAAAATTCTTTAAAAAGTTAAGAACAGCTATGAAATTTCATGTACATATTACAAATTTCTACATGCCTATTATTTTCATGTTAAAGGCATATAAACCAGCATCAGATCCCAGTACTTTTAATTAATAAAGTATAATCTTCAAACATATGCCATATTAACCATAGTATGGCACAAGCTCCTGTGCTTAATGTGTCCCTCCTACAAGGTTTGCTAATATGATGTGTGATTAATACCATTATAATACCAATAGGTGTACTGACCTGCCATCATACAGACAAGACTAGCCTTGTACACATTGGTCATGTTTCCCAGTTCTCCAGTAGCCAGGATGGTCTTTAGATGGGCATCACCACAAGCCTCCTTCATAGCACGTACCTCATTGTACACACCTGAAGAAAGACATCTAGACTGAAGAACATTCTGTAAAACTTGTCCACCAAACTTATATACACATCTATATTGCCTTGCTTAAGCACACAATTACAAACTTTCTCCCTGTAACTGAGGTACAAAATAAAATCCCTTTCAAAGATTGTTTCAGAGAGTGACACCGATAGTAATTTAGTTTTTTTGTTTGACAATGTTAATATGAACACAATTTAACTACTGTATTTCAATTTTGACAACATTTCAAAATGTTTGAAAGGAACAACCAGTTTGCAGGATTTTTCTCAGAGTGTCTCATCCATTTTCATTCGAAATGCATCGTGATATAATTGTTAGGTCGTTCAATGTAATGATAACATTGACAAACTCAAATTTTCATGTAATGGAATTCATTGATCATTAGAGTAATAGATGGTTGTCTGGCATGATTCACTTAACTATGTACATATGTATATCAAAATATGAGTACAATTTCTCTCTATCCAGTTTGTATGTATACCTATTTCAGTCCTGTTATATAACTTAGACAATACCAGTTTTATCAACTAGGATACCTACCTAACCAATCACCAGACAATGCATACTGTCGGTTTATCACAATATCTATCTCAGATGCGCCATCACTAACTGCAAGTCTGATCTCCTCAAGTCTTGTCTTCAGTGGCATCTGTCCTGATGGAAAACCGGTAGCCACTGAAACAGGAAGAACAACATGAAATTTCTTCTGTGTTAAATACAATCACTGATTCAGCATCATGTGTTCCAGATTCTTACTACTTTTTGTGAATATAAGAATAAAGTAAAACAATATCAAGATTTTTATTGGGGGATATTTATAAATACTTGATTGACATATACTTATTATGTCTTTACAAATGATATACATACTTTATTTTTATATAATGTATTAAAAAAATCTAGTTTCTTCTGGTTAAAATACCAGGCCCATGTTACATGAAGTTTAGTTAGAGTAACCACTGGTTAGTGAAAAAAAATTGTTGCCAATAAAAACTGAGAGTATTAAAGGCAAAAATTAAAATTCAAAATATATTAATCAAACCTGTCTGAATGAATCTACAACTATGAAATGATAAATATAGTTTTAAATTTTGTTCGAATCACATCTGAAAAATTTCACTAACCACTAGTTATACCTATCCAGTCTTAAAACAACTGGGGTTGTAAAACATCTGTCAAGATGTCTAACTTCTGATGAAAGAGCCAAAGGAAACAAATCAACTAATGCCATAAAACACAGAGCTAATACATCTATTGTGTACAACCATTATTGATCTGTTTTGAGAAATACAGACAGCCACCCAAACTACATCTAACTTTTGATAATATTAAAAACTTGAGGTAGGGAAAAACATTTTTTTAACCATAATTTGTCATCCCAGTTTGATGTTATACAATGTTACAAAATGTTTAACCTGTGTAACCTTACCTGATGCAATAGGTATGTGTGAAGCATTTGCTGCCTTTAAGTATTTCTTACACTCAGCCACTCTGTTGGGATACACACAGACAGCTCCAACTGTCAATCCTTAAACAAAAAAAATTAATCTCTTCATTTTCATTGCGATTACACAATTTTTCAATGAAATCATCTTGCAAGAAGAAGTCTGCATAATTAACGTCTGGTATAACGACATGAAAGGAAAGGAGAAAAAAGGAATCAAATTGTAACTGTAAATCAACAACATACACTGTATTTCTCCTTTCTAGTCCAGTGGACAGCAAATAAACTTAACATCAGTGAGTGGGATTATTACACAAATGTAATGTATGATTTGCTGATATTACTTCTGAAACTAACAGATATGATTGTACCTTTTACCTAACATTAATTTATTATCAGACAAGCATAATAACTCACCTTGGTCCTTCATTCCCAGTGCACTGATTAAATCATCACGCACAGGGTTTGCTGCTTTAAAACAAAGTCGACTGACATTAGTGGCTGTGTCGTCTCCAGAGAGTGTGGTCAGATCTATACATGTTACCGCTCGCAACAGCCACGCCGCCTATAAATACACAAACCAAATGTTTTAACCACAAAATCATATTCCTCAGTTACAACTGAAGTATTTGGGTGGCTCATCATCGACAAGATACCTAAAGTGGTTATGAGATATTTAACTGTATCATTGTATTTTGTTTTGATTTTTGTTGAAATATCTAACAGAGTGAAATGCCATTACCCATAACACACCTGTAGATAGCTCACATTCTGATGGGCGTTTAACATTGAAAAATCAATCAAGATTCACAATCAACTTTTTACTAACCAAACAATAACATTGACAGCTAAAACTATTACAGCTGATCACTCTACTTTATCTTTTTGTGTATCTGACTTGTAAGTTGTTACAATTACACTAACAAATAAAGTTTTACAATTGGTTACTTCAGTACCTGACATGCCACTGTTTTTTACCTGTGCGTCTAGCTGCCAGGGTTTCACAACTCAACTATACAACACTGACAAGTCATGTCTGATATTGCACTGATCACTGTAATTACTGACCTGCCATTGTTTTTTAACTGTGCGCCGTGCTGCCAGAGTCTCACATCTCCGTTTCACTGCTGGTAAGTTTACACACACATTCTCTAACCAACAGGCATCTGAAAGATCACACCAGACGAAATAATTGACTACATTAACTGATCAATATGGCAGTTAGAAATTAAATTATTAGTAAGGATGATCAAAGCAAACACCAGTTTGGGCTAATACTGGAAATAATCTGTTTACTAATCCTGTTACAGTACCAGGTATACTGTAAAATCATCAATTGGTATTTATTTTCATTGAATTCATGGCTACTCTAAAACCATGATTTCATATATCCATGCAATGATAAACAGATAAGCTGATATGGCTTATAATACCAGTGGATTTTGTGAGCAAGATTTATACACAAAATAAAAAGTGCCAAACAAAAAGCATATTTTTCGGAAACCAACAAAATTTGAGCTCATCAAAAGTAACTCATTTCACAGTAGCCTATTCCAAACAAAGAAAACATCATAAAAGTAATGTTAAGCATAGACATTTATCAT
The DNA here is from genome assembly GCF_031769215.1 of Ylistrum balloti. Classification (NCBI taxonomy): domain Eukaryota; kingdom Metazoa; phylum Mollusca; class Bivalvia; order Pectinida; family Pectinidae; genus Ylistrum; species Ylistrum balloti. The sequence continues at coordinate 250,261 of NW_026781891.1, forward strand.
TCATGTCAAAATGATTGTAAAGATGATACTAAGGTGGTTGCTGGGTCATGGATGGACATTAACTTCATAGATTCAGTGTTGTCATTGGTAACAATTAATTGGGTCAGCATGGTTTCCTACCAGGTAATTTATAATAGAAGTGTGATGTCCAACCAATGGAAATTAGAGTTTATCAATGAATAATGAAGTATACCAAAGTTATGATACACATACATATGTGGTAAATCAGGCACCAAACTCAGTAACTTTTATTAATTCTAACCCCGAACATACCATGTAATACAGTTATATTGTCTAGTATGCTGGTTTTGTCACAATGACAGGTTTCCAGGTGAGGCACATGGCAAGCCTTATATCTGTGCTCTAAATAAAGGGGGTATTTCATCAGGACCATTGAAAACTGCCTGCAGAGACCGGGCAACCTTGGATGGCCTGGGGTATGTTGTATGCCAGTCCAATCCAGAGAACAGCTATATTACAACATTACAACATGAGCAGGACCACTGACTCATAAAGAGGGAAAAGCATAACTCCTCTTCTGGCCACAACTCCAGCTTCTTCGGTAAAATTAGGGATGCTCAACCATAAACAAACAAACCTGGGTGTAACGGTTTTGACAACAGGAAAAGGTCTAACTGTAATGTCGCTAATGATGAGGACAATGGGGGCAGTGCATGACTATGATTAATTGTACTATATGTATTTTTTACGTTTTGCCTAGTTTGTGTGAATCAACGCCACAAAACGTCAAAATATCTTACGAGTGGTATCAGGGAAGAAGAAACTTGGGCTAGGTATATGGTCACAATACATGTATGTACAGCCTGCCATATCTACTGATAACTTCCAGGCAACACAAGCATACTACCGCCAGTGGATAAGATAAAAGCTTAACTCGTTCAAATATATATATAAAAAAAAAACATGCGTATATCAATTCCATTACTTTATATCCGTGAAATGACCAGCATATTATGGAAAAGTTTCCATTAAAAAAATTGACCCTACTCTTGGCCTAGTTTGCAGACGACTGCAGAAACACTAATAAGTAGGTCAAACTAATGTTTCCAAAATAAACGCATTTGTCGAAATTGACATCAATGTTGTTTTGTTTGGTTGTATGTTTTCGTGTCATGATACCTTTCGGTAAATATCAACCATGCTAAATTTTCGAAAATTTGTAAAAAAAACACAGAAATTACCAAACTCTGTCCCCGGATTCCTTGCTGCCATCTCGTCAACACGATTTAGTCCCAGTCTAAAAGATGCTTGCACTCATTTACATCCTGAAAGGCAGTCTCGCCATATGAAAGCGTCTGGGTGACCTATAGAGAGCTGATTGCGAATTTAGTGTAAAAAAGGTTTTTTTTATTTGGTTATAAATGTAACTTTTAAATTTTCCGACAATGATTTGTTTTATAAGGCAACAAGACTTAGTCTACATATAAAATGAAGAGGCACATGTATACAGATACATGTACATGCACGTATGTTTGTACTACAGGATGTTTTTGAAATTTTCTTTCTGCCTATTTGCAGATACTATGGACTTAAACTATCTGAATTAATCATTTAATAATTATGAATAAATGACAATGTACAGAATACTGATATTGTTTATTAAATCATAAGGCAAAAGGGAACAAGATTGTCCCGATAATGTATTTACCTTTTTTCTTTCATGTAAGTGATGTGATACGTTATACAAAAATGAAGCAGGATTTCCTGGTACCGGTTCGTAAAAGATTTAGCTTAATCAATCTTATATTAACATGCTTCGTTTTGCACACATATCGTAGCGTACCTACCTCCGGCGTATGTCACTAAGTTTTGTTTCTACTCTGAATCATCTTTAAACAATCTTCATACAAGTACATAGTAGCTACCCATACCCCTGCGCGCATGTCACTTTATTTCGGAATCGTAAATTTTTCTTGATTGATCATAATTAAATCCTTTTATCATATATCTTTGTCAAATTATAAATCTTAATTACATGTCTAGTTGTATACTTACATAAAATCATTTTAAACCTACCATATATTACACCTACCTCTAGCGTATATTGGTAGATTTATTTCCCTTGTTTTATCTTCATTAAAGCTTATACATAACATCTACCTCTGACGTGTGTCGTAAGATATAGTCTCGTTTCACTTACGTTTCATTCTCAAATATTAAATTAACATTTACCACATGTCAAATATTTATCAAATATTACACCTACCTCTAGCAATTGTCGTCAGATATTTCCCTAAGTGTTTCATCTCCATTTTAATCCTCATATATAATAGCTACCTCTAGCATTTGTCGGCAGATGTTTTTATTTCTGTTAACACCATTTAATATTCATATATTATGATTTACCTTGGCGGATGTCGACAAATATTTCCATTGCTAAATATTATTTAATCTACATAAAGTATAACCCACTTCTATCGTACATTTATATCGTCAGATATTTCCTTAATTTTAACATCATTTAATCACGAGAACGTGTTACTGTTCTTGTAGTGATACATATATAAGCTTGTTCATAAACACAGAAAAGAATATAAATCTTTATTTTATTAGTGACTGGCAACTGTTTTATATTTTCAGTGTGCTTTATTGTCCGGTGTCCAGGCAAGTTCAGACTAGTCAGATTGCGCGCCATAAAAAAATTCTTTACTTTCTTCCGCCGTCGAGGTTTCCGACACGTTTCTCGAAAACCATTGGAAGGAATTCAACGGAACTTTACAAAAGTATTATGGTATGAGAGGGAACGTGCAAGAGCATTTTTTTTCATTTGCGATCGGTCATCTGACTTGTCAACTGCAGCCTAATTGGTCAATTCACATGCTGTCAGATTTTTATGAAAATTTCTACAAACAAACACAAAACGCTGATGTTTATTTTCTTATTGGACAAACTTACTGCCCTACACAGACGACTAATATTGTGATAATCAAATATTGTTTCATTTTCATCACATTTCATATAAATCTTAATTTAACACTATGGACAACAATTACGAATCCTTTCTCTCTCTCTGCCACCCCCCCCCCCCTAAAATATGTAGTTAGTGTATTTGTTGCCATATGGCTATTACGTTGTCTAACTATATTTTGTTATATATTAGTACTTATTAGTATTACCATGGCACATCTGTTGTGTATGTATATAATAATATCTTGAAATCATTTCAAGCATAGTTTTATCACATTAGACGTTTGTTAAAATTAGTACTTATTAGTATTACCTTGGCACATCTGTTGTGTATGTATATAACGGTCATAGTCTTCAAAGGGAAAAAAAAAACGCACATAAACAGATAGGGTTACCAATACCAGTGAGGTGAAATACAAAAAGCCTGTATATATCTGATAATAATAATCAATAATTTCCAATTTTCTGCTATTATGATATAAAAAAAAATAGGTGGTAACGATAATTATTATGTTAATATTCCAACGGAGGTGAAGAAAAACGAGAGTTTATGGAGAAAATGATATGATCTACAATTGAAGTCTAAATGGCTTCTTGGAGTATCAGATGATTCAAATGATTTTTCTATATTATGAAGTTGTTCGTGAAGATGAGACGAGAAAAATTAAAAATATAAAAAAAAATAATAATAAATAAATAAAAAGAGGGCAACATTTTTTTGCGATCGATACGAGATACACTGATTTGCACTCCGAGTTAACCCTGTGATAATGCGAGCATCATGTTGTGTAGAATCCAGAAAATTTAATTCTCTCTAGTTATCGTTTACCATTACAATGTCTGTCACGATTTTCCAATTGTTTTCCTGTTTTTGGTGAAACTTTACTTTTTCATCTCACTGCTGTTTGATCAAACAGTTACACGTGTTTTAGTAAATATACTATTTATTTGCAAGACATAAATTTCACCAACGACAAAAAAACAACAACTAAAAACAACACAGGTGCAGCTAAAACATTATGCGCGAAAAACACGTGCATTTTCGTTCTTGACCTACACCTTTAAACATGAAAAACACTCACATATGACCAACCAATCAAAACTGAGCATATGTTTAAATGGCGTATACCGACAAGTGTGGGCCTATGAGTGAATTCTAAGGAAAATGGTGTCCTGTGTACCTTTATGAGGATTATATACTGTCGATACACACTGTGGATGTTACCCTAAATATTATTTACAAATATAATGTAAGTATTTGGACACCTTATTAAACAAATGCATGATTTATTTTCAATAAATTCGATCATATACAAGTGAGTTCAATCGGTACATCTGCGTGTAGGTTTCTGGCAAATAACAGTATTACTTCCTTGTAACGGCAGGAATTTGTCAAAACGGAACGTTTTAACTTATCAATTTACATTAAATGTATGTACGTTTGTGTAAATATCTGCATTTTATCGATAACGCTTCAAACAAATGCCCTAATATAGCACGAAGCTAACAGTGCTGAATACTCGAATCAAGCAAAGTTATAACACAGGTGTTAAACAGAGCACGTCGTGTAAATATTACACGTGCTTTGCGTGATTATCTTCTTCAGTTCGTTCTTGCCTGATCACAACTCTAGATCTGTCGTTATTTTGAAAATACTCCGTTTCATATTTCAATTTTCAAGGCGATATGCTCTAAAGTCCTTTAGTGTAATTATACTATTGTACAGAGTGAGAAGAAAATGAAATGAAAACTTGTTTTGTAAACATATATATTATGAACAATGTATATGTAACTGCCACACCCTTCCTTTAATTGATGCCATCATTGTCATCCACGATCCATCTCAGATACTGCCCCTATCATACAATGTTGTGACTTCCCGTACATTACCGCCCCTCATCTACAATACTGCCCCTCCCATACAATGCTACCCCTCCCCTACCATGCTGCCCTTCACCTATAACGCTGCCTCTCCCCAACAATGCCGCCAGTAGCCTACCATGCTGCCCCTCCCATACAACGCTGCCCCTCCCTTACAAGGCTGCTCCTCCCTTACAATGCTGCCCCTCCCCTACAATGCTACCCCTCCCCTACACCGCTGCCCCTCCCTTACAAGGCTGCTCCTCCCTTACAATGCTGCCCCTCCCCTACAGTGCTGCCCTTCCCATCCAATGCTGCCCCTCATCTACAATGCTGCCCTTCCCATCCAATGCTGCCCCTCATCTACAATGCTACCCCTCCCCTACCATGCTGCCCTTCACCTATAACGCTGCCCCTCCCCAACAATGCCGCCAATAGCCTACCATGCTGCCCCTCCCATACAATGCTGTCCTTCCCATCCAATGCTGCCCCTCATCTACAATGCTGCCCTTCCCCTACAATGCTACCTTTCCCTTCCAATGCTGCCCCTCATCTACAATGCTGCCCTTCCCCTACAATGCTGCCCCTCATCTACAATGCTGCCCTTCCCATACAATGCTGCCCTTCCCCTACAATGCTGCCCTCCCCCTACAATGCTGCCCTTCCCATCCAATGCTGCCCTCCCCCTACAATGCTGCCCTCCCCTTACAATGCTGCCCTTCCCATCCAATGCTGCCTCTCCCCTACAATGCTGCCCCTCATCTACAATGCTACCCTTCCCCTACCTACTGCCCTTCCCCTACAATGCTACATTTCCCTTCCAATGCTGCCCCTCATCTACAATGCTGCCCTTCCCATCCAATGCTTCCCTCCCCCTACAATGCTGCCCTTCCCATCCAATGCTGCCCTCCCCCTACAATGCTGCCCTTCCCATCAAATGCTGCCCTCCCCCTACAATGCTGCCCTTCCCATCCAATGCTGTCCCTCCACTACATTACTCACCTTCCCTTACTGAGCTTCTCCTCCCCCACAACACTGCCCCTCGCTCAATTACTCCCCCTCCCATACATTGATGCCCTTCCATACAATGCTACCAGCTCTCTCTCTACAATACTGCCGTTCCACTACATTACCCCCATCACATACAGAGCTGTCCCTCCCATACAGAGCTGTCCCTTCCATACACTACTGTTCATCCACCACATGACCATCCTCCCATACATAAATGCCCTCCCCTAAAACGTTAACCCTCTCCCTATGATGCTACCCCTCCTCTAAAAAAAATGTTCCTCCACTACATTATTCTCCTCCCGTACATAGATGTTCCCACCCCTCCCCTAAAATACTCTTCTCATATATAGCCTCCACTACAATATTACTTTTACATTACATTACTCCCCATCCGTACTAATAGTATCTCTCTCCCAATAGTACTTACCCTTGAAACTCCCTACAGGACTTCATTACTCTCCATCTCCTACATAGCTGCCCCTCCCCTACTGCTTCTCCACTACATACATCTCTATATACTGAACATATCTGTCGCTCCAATTGAAACTTCCCTATATACTGGACATATCTGTCACTCCTTTTGAAACCTCTATATACTGGACATATCTGTCACTCCTTTTGAAACCTCTATATACTGGACATATCTGTCACTCCTTTTGAAACCTCTATATCCTGGACAAATCTGTCACTCCTTTTGAAACCTCTATATACTGGACATATCTGTCACTCCTTTTGAAACCTCTTTATACTGGACATATCTGTCACTCCTTTTGAAACCGCTTTTTACTGGACATATCTGTAGCTCCAATTGAAACTTTTCTATAATGCTGGACATATGTCACTCCTTTTGAAACCTCTATATCCTGGACATATCTGTCACTCCTTTTGAAACCTCTATATACTGGACATATGTCACTCCTTTTGAAACCTCTATATACTGGACATATCTGTCACTCCTTTTGAAACCTCTTTTTACTGGACATATCTGTAGCTCCAATTGAAACTTTCCTATATACTGGACATATATGTCACTCCTTTTGAAACCTCTATATACTGGACAAATCTGTCACTCCTTTTGAAACCTCTATATACTGGACATATCTGTCACTCCTTTTGAAACCTCTATATACTGGACATATCTGTCACTCCTTTTGAAACCTCTATATACTGGACAAATCTGTCGCTCCAATTGAAACTTCCCTATATATGCCTCCTAGTGTTGACCCTTGATATACCAGATACATACATCCTTTACTGTAGAACCTTTGTTTACTGGAAACGGGGGCTATTCATTCTGACACCTGTATATGTTGGACCTCTGTATACTGGATACATCCTTCACTTGTGTGGAGACTTCATACATTTATACTGAAAACACACCAAATGAACACAAACAAGCAGATTAATTTCACAATTTTATTATAGTATCTAAATGACACTGTTTGTATATAGATGCTTCGTAATTAATATCATTAACTATTGATGAATCCTGTTTCTAATATAATTATCAAAAACTTTAAAATCTCAAAGAACCATTTCCATTTTTTTGTAAAAATAATGTTTTGATAAAGAATTCGAACACATTCAAGTCTTAATGCTATCAGTATAAATATACATTTGAATGATGAAAAGAAAATCTGAAATATTTTTTTTTAAATGAGGTAATACATGTACATGTAGTAATAAGGATATCATTTTATCTGATAAATGTATTTGGTGGAAATGTACAAAACTGTATATAACGAATAGATAAAAAGTTTAAGTTCAATTAAAAATCGAAATAACCGGACTCTTATTTTTGTTATTCAATAATTCGATTACGCTTACCTTTAACCTTAAAGAGTCCTACTTCACATTTAACAGATGGTCAGTCTTACTTAAATACGGTTCTAAAAAGCCCAAGGGGGTCTGTATCCCCATCGAATCTGTCTTCTAGACAATACAGACAATTTCAATGACATCTGTCTCCCAATCAAATCTATCTCTTCATGGAATCCAGATCAAAAATGTAAAAATATATTTTATTTTAGACACAAAATTTAGACCTACAATTTTGTACTTTCCACACGATGTTATAAAACATTACTAAAAAAAAACAAAATATATATATATTAATTAGTACTAGTTATTAAGAGCAATTTATATAATTCTGTTTCTTATGACCATTTGTAAATTTTATGAAAAAAAAATAAAAAGACTTGTGAGTAAATAAATTGCAGAGGCTATACTGAACAATTGAATGTAAAATGAAAGTAGAAAATGTATAGAAACATACATGTATGATGTATAGGTAGATAAAATGTACAATCTATGTACTTCTTATTTTCTTACAACAAATGCACTACTCTAGATATAAACAGACCAGTAAATCATTAAAAACATACTGTATAACAATTGTAGATTTGTGAGAGAAATTCACATAAAAAAACCCAAAACACACACACACACACACACACATGCACAGAATAACATTGATAAATCTATACAACAACACTATTTTTTTAGTCTTCAACTGCGAAAATACAGTGTGGAAGACTTGTAAGGCAGATAATGCTAATTACTGACGGATAATGAGGTACAAAGTACCTTGTTATTAAATAAAAATGTCCATATGACATGTAATTAATGTGCATGACTAAGTGTTAACTGATACAACTTTCATGGAAACATTGAAAAGTGTGTAAATACTTCAACTTTAAATTCTAAATTTAACCAAATATTTTGAATAATGAAATATATTATTTAAGTTATAACACCTGTTCTTCAGTCCTAAATGTGATCTTGCATGATAATATGATTTTTTTAAAACACATTTTTTCCCTTTTTAATCCAAGTTAAAAATCTAAATGTAAAATTAATATATACAGTTTTCAGTTTTCGTTCATGTTTCAGGAATACATCTCTGTTTAAGTTGGTAAATTAGCGGCGCTGTGGTGCTACATGTACGATTTTCCTCCCCTGTCCAGTGTGTTGTTTATTTTGGTGACAGTACACTTTCTTTTGTTTAGTATAGATCCTTCTCTCGCTCTCATAGGGAGGAATCACATAGTCTGCTTCAAAGTTCTCATCATAGTCATCTCTACAATAACACAAAAACAGGCTTAATCTACAAATTTACATCATGACTAAATACATGTGATATTTTTTGTCTATCGGTGAAAAATCAGTATTAAAAGTGATCTTTACATTTGTTAATTACATACATATATATTCACACTTTGATGTTTTCCTTTCATTAAATTTTCATTAAATTTGCAAAAAGTCCAGACAACACTGATATTTGTCATCTATGAAAGAAGTGACAAAATTAACATACCTGCTAGAAAATAGCTGGGTCAGTACACAACTTGCTTGGAAATCTAAAAATTTAAATATTACATCTTAAACAAATGGATATTTTTCATTATATCATACATTTATCATATTTGTTAGATTAGTGTTGGCTTTTTATCAATTTTTCCAAAACATAAATGTTCAATGAAATCACTTTGTTCCATGAAATGTGCCAATATTGTTAAACTACTGTTTACATCACAGGTCTAAATATTATTTACATACAAACAATAAAGGACAGTTGACAACTTACTGTCAATATACACAGGCATGGGGTCGAGTGTGGGTAATGGCAGAATCACTAATTCCTTGGAAATCTCTCCATCACTTTCTTCTTCACACACTGGCTGCTCACTCAACTCATCAGCAACATCTACATCACTTCCTTCCTCATCCAGTTCCTGCATCACAATATCCATGGTATCCTCGCCATCATTTTCTTCCTTATCCAGTTCCTGCATCACAATATCCATGGTAACCTCGCCACCATTTTCTTCCTCTTGATTCAGTGGAAAATCTAGCACCTCAGAAATGCTGCTTACACTTGTCTCTTTCCTTTTCTTTGGTCTTCGTTCTATGAAACAAAATTAATATATTATCTATCCTTGTACAATGTTCTGTGAATACAGCTAAAAATATAAAAGGATGGTTGTCAGATGATAACGTACAAGCGTTTCACTGGTTTCTTTTGAAAATAACAATTTCATTTTAAAAATCTTTAACATGTTATCTAAGATGGACCTTCACTGCTTTATATCTAATTGGTCTTTAAAAGTTGGATTTTTTTCTTTCTTTCTTTCTCTCTTCTCCTTTTTCCTTTGTTTTTGCTTTTTATTATATGAAATTTAGAAATTCCTCTTAGATATCTTCAAATCCAAGATGGCCACCTGTCAGTCATTAGACAATACATAACAACAGACCATGAGGAACATACATATGAAATTCAAGAGTTATTCATCCTATACATTTGAAGTAGCGATAACAAGAATTGTATAAGAAAGACCCAATCTCTAATGACAACAAAATAAAAATGTGATTTCATCGGCTCATCAGGCAGTTTTATAGATGGTGGCGGTTTAAAAGGAAGGAATGACTTTAAATGGAAGTGTGGAAATGATATGCTGTGCAAATCTCCCTTAACCAATCTATGATTGAAAGAAAAGCAACAAGATAAATATACAAATTTTACTTACTTTCTGCCCTTTCATGATCACAGGAATCCACGTAAGCTTGAATGTCCTCCCTGGGAAGACGAAAGACTTTCTTCTTCCTCCTTCTTTCTTCCTGGACTGCCTGAGGTTGAATTTTCTCCTGACAATCATGTTGGGAGACAGTAGTCACATCATTCTTCTCACTAGATCTTCTCTGTTTTCTGTCACGTTGAGCAACCTTCGTTTTTTCCTGGAGGACGATTTTACCATCTGATTTTGTTGTTTTGACATCAGGTCTGACATCATCGTTGACGAGTTTGACATCAGATTTGACCACTTTGACAGTTTTGACTTTTGCCTTGGCGGTTTGGATATCTGCTTTAACAGTTTTGACATTGCTTTTGAGTGCATTCACATCGCTTTTGAGAGTATTGACATCGGATTTGAGAGCTTCGACATCAGTTTTGAGTGATTTGACATTGTTGTCGATCATTTTGACATCGGCCTTGACTGCTTTGACATTGTTGTTGACCATCTTGACATTGGCCTGGACTGCTTTGAATATTTTGACATCATTTTGTTGTCTTTTCTTTGGTTTGATAGAGACTTCCTCCTCCTTGTGTATCTTTCGATGAGAGTCCATAAATTCTTCCAGACGTGCAGAGAAGATTTCCAAATTCTTTTCAAATCTCAATCTCTCAGCCTGGTATGTTTCCATTACATTGGTGTAGGAATCATCTCCATCCGTGTCACTTTCACTGCTGCCTCTAGAAATTTTCTTGGGTTTCTCCATTTTAGTCTTTTTCTTAGTGTCATGTGTGGACTTTTCTACTGCATTCTTGGGCAAAGCTTTTGAAATTTTTTCAGCAGTTCCAGGTATGCGCTCAAACTTTCTCTCATCAGACTTTGGTCGATGTTTGGACTTTTCAACATTTGTCTTTGATGTCTGATCTGGTTTAGTAGCATTGGATAAATTAACCACTGAAGCCTCTGTGTAAGTTTCCTTTAGCTCTACAAGAAATTATATATAATACATTGTATAAATATAGAAATATCAAAATAAACTGATCATTGAAGATTGTGACAGCTCAATGTCTTTCTATTACAATGTGTATTTGAGATATTTCTATTTTCATTCAGTGTCATAACAACTACAGGTATTAAATTGTAATAGAAGGGAAAGTTATAGTATTACCTTTGGCCTTCGCATAATACCCTGCCAATTGGAGTACAGATGCCTGTAATACAATTAAAACAGTAAAACTAACAAATTCACTGACTAAATGTCATATTATAATGCTGTTGAAGTTTTTGTCGTCTCAGTTTAATAAGATGTTGAACGTGACAATGATAGTGTGTGCATGCATTACTGTTAAAGTGACTTACTCACAACAATATGTGAACATTTTTTAGACACGAATATATAATTGATACATCTGATAAAGACTGGATTAGATGTTAACAAAATATACTTGCCTCATAGATTTCTCTTCGAAGATTCTGGAGAGCTGGAAATGGTCGATAATTCTATGTTTAAATGGTGTATGACATTGGTAATAGAGTACAATTCATAATGACATTACTCAGGCCACACTCAATGAATGATTTTTCACATTTGGCTTTAAATATGAATTTATGTATACATTGACAATTTTCTCCTGATAAGGGAGATAATCCAGGAATAGTCCAGTCAACACTATACAGGGGAGATCACCCAGCACATAATATTCCGTCATTCTGAGAAATTACTTACCCTGTTGTCTCTTTCGGATATTGTCTTCAATTCTTTCAAAACTCAAATCCACCATTTCGGTTGCAACGAAGGGCTGGAATAAAATTAACGAAGAATTATTGACAAGTTCTTAACGTACAGTGTTTTAGAAATGGTCAGTGTAAAAAAATGAAAAACATCAGTTATTTGGTAAAGAAAATTTTCTTCTGTCATGTTCACATTTAAAAAAATAAATTTTAAAGTAAAATGTAACATCTTTAAGACAGATTATTGATCGTTGTTATTGGTTAATTGTAAAATGTAATCTCTTATCTATTGAATGTAGACTATTGAATGGTTATACCTTTGTCTTAAAATCTCGCTTAAAATCTTCTAGTTCTGCAAAATGAAAACATATTATAGAACAAATCCTTATAATAGATAAATAAACACAAAATAAAAAAATTAAATAACTTGATGTTAACATTACAGTCTTAGATTATCTAACATGTCCAAAAAGTTAAATCAAATATTTTAAATGCAGTAATGATTATATAGTGCACTCAGGTATTATGATGGCGTAATTTATTATCTGTTTCCACAACATTTCTAAAAATCAGGGACCAAAATGTACAGATGTTATTCACAACACTTATTTGATTAAATCATTACAATCTTACCATACATCTTTCGAAGAGATTGTTTGTTCAAATATTTCAGTTCATATTCTTCTTCCTTAGTGGGTCCACTCGACTGAAATTAAATTTAACTTAATTTAAAATCTTAAATCAAAAGATTAGATATAACATGACACTAGTTTCTTTGACTTTCGGTTAATATCAGGGGTGGGGGTGGTCTGTGGGTTTAGGGAGAAGGTGCATTCACAATTTTATATTTATTTATATAAATGTACCACTATCCATGTGAATTGCTGCATAGATTTTAACATTAAGACACTTGATAGTCATGACCACTGAACTCCCTTCAGTTTTAGCATAATACGATTTGTTTCTTCAGGATCTATACTTTCTCACCATTTGTATTTATTGATTTATTTATTACGATGGATTTGGGTGGGTGAGGATCGAAGGAGTGGGAGAGGGCTGTAAATTGTGTACTTACTGGACAAATATTCCGTGCTCTCCTTCTGAGATCTGAAAGAAATGGAAACACAACCATAACAGGGAGCCAAATTATTTTTGTAACTTTTCATCTCATAGTACTGATGTTATTTCTTACTTATTTACTACCACTGTTAATGATCCTTGAGTTCATTTGACCCTCATACATACATGTGACATGTATCATATCTACATGTATCATATAAATTATTGTCATAACACTTTATTGTTTCAATATTCTACCAGTTCAGAAAATAGTTATTCCTAACACATACCTTTGAACAAATAATATTTGTGTTGTAAAATACATTTTTCCCTTGAAATTTCAATATACATTTTAGTTGAATGATATGTCTACAAGTTGTTCAGAATACCTGATAAGTTTAACTTACTTCGTCTGGACTGTTTTACATCTTCCTCGGCTGCCATCAATATTGCTATTTCATTATCAATATGTACATTTGGCTGGAACAAAATAAACAGTCTGTTAAAACTTAAATATATAAACAAAGGCAATCGAGAGGACACCAACACCCTTCAACTTATAAAATAATAAAAAAGGGGAAAATAAAAAAGGTTGAATACTAACAACAACAGGCGATATAAGTAAATACATGTATACTCAAACAGATCAAGGATCTTAATGCAAAGCTGTTTGTTTTTCCCCATTTATAATTCATCTAGATTTGTTTTGCTAGCAAACAATAAACAAAGATCAATTTTCTAGTAGATATGTCTTTTCCATTCGATTCTATGAAAATCTGATTTTGCACACATAGGAATTCATGTTATTTAATTATCTTACCTTGAGAGTATCTATCTCTCTTCTGTAGTCATCATACACTACATAAATAAAAAACAAATTATTGATATAGAATAAAAGAATGAAAAGTTCCAAGATATATTGTAACAAATCTAATGATACGATTATTCAAGCATTAAAAATTAAATTTCAATTGTTTTTATTAATAGATGTACATCATAACTTCTGTTAATATTTTTGTTGTTTAATTTATTTTATTGAACACAATCGTTGATTGTAAAGACCCATATTCAAACTATGCCACTTTTACTCGACCTAGCTGAACTTGATGCAGACATATTTTATCATATCAGATATGAGTAAACGATCCAAAAAGAACTTCATGTACAACTTAAACCATAACATGATAACCTAGTTATATCCATAATATGACATCTGATATATGTCGATTATAACTTTGTTAACGGTTGATATAACTTACAACAATCCCCGAGTTTTCCGGAAATTTTCTTTAATTCTTCCTTCACTTCCGGGGTAGGGACGTATGACTGAAATTAAAAATACAGCACCGTATAAATTATTTGTGGCTTGTCGAATATAAAATATCTTTATACCGAATATTATGTGATTATTATTACAATGTAAATATTCATTTCAAATAAAAGTTTATAAAAATTATTTACCCGAGCGTAATCGTGATCATATTCACTCCTCACCACCTTGACGGTATCTGGAATCGGAAAGAGAATGGAGAGTAATGGAGTTATAGACACAAGTACACCGGTAAGATGCGCAATTGTTTCGTTATCAATGCATTTAACACACAAGTGTAACACATAGAGACAACTGTGAACAATTCACAATATGATATTTGTAACTTAAATTTAAAATATGATGTAGAACGAAAGCGAAGTCATTTTAAAGATATTCCCTTTACGACTTAAAACTTCAATAACAGACTAAAATCCGAGTCTGTCGTGAATTCATTTCATTAACGATCGTTTATCGATATATAGTCTATATGTGTAGACACATTAACAAAAGCTACTTACCATCCGCAAAGGACATGATACTTGGAACCCCTATCATATAATCTGATCTATCCATAATGATTCGCGTGAGAAGTCATGTTTTCTGAATCTGACACTGCTTCGTAACTAAGCGCCGCGAAAACTCACGTGATATAGAACAATGTAGTCACGTGATTTATAAAGTCACGTGACGGGCGAGTTCGATTCCGACAACAGTCATTTTCAACTTGCTATTTTTAGACTAAGATTGTTCGAATATTACATAATTTAATACATATTTAAGCAAAATCAAAGAAATAATTTAATTAAACATTTAATTGTGAAAAGCAATTACCAAATATAAGTTGTAAAATCTTCTCGGTAAACGAATGGAGAATGATATCGATTTCAGTAACGTGATGGGCGTACATTGAGAAAAAAATTCAATATGAATATTTAAGTGATGATCTTAATTTAATCACTGTATTACACTGTTTGTCACAATGAAAATATCTGCCATAGCTCAACTATGTTAGGGATTGTGGTTGAAAGCAACCGACGGATATACAGTGATGACCACGCCCACAGATATATAACCGCCACGCCCATCCCTACCCAGCTAATATTACTGCCCCTTCCATTTCTCCATGTTCAACGTTTGATATTGTCATTCTACACCCCAACCCCCAATATTGCTCCCCACCTATTAACATACATGTACTGCACACTCACCTTTGAATTACCAATAGAACATTTCCGTCTCTACTTAACTTGATATGAAATGTTTGTTCTATAAAATATCTTAAGTGAATTACAACGAATCTACCATACTGTATTTCCTGAAGATCTAAGGTATGATTTCCTTTAGTAACACCCCAACCCCTACCCTTTCCCCAACCCCTACAGCCATTTCCACATCCGAACAAAATAAAAATGCCAACAGCCCAAAATATTAATTAGCAGGTGTAGATATTATGTATTCAGTGTGTCTTTAAATTTTGCTGGTGCACCCTCACATTTTTTTTAGACATATGGATATTTCACCTTTTATGAAAATTGGTAAAATAAAAATTGTTATGCTGACCACAGCCGAGTCCTACATTGCAACAAGAACGACAACTCGGGGTTGTCATGTCACTTGATACAGATAAGAAAGTTGTTCACATTTTTCGATTATTGAGATTGAAATATAAACACTACTGATTTGATTTTCTGGAAAAATGTCGAAAACCATGAAAACGGAGGATGAGGTACCTATACCCGGTATCCATCCTTTTGTTATGTCTAGTCCTTCCTCGCTATCCTCCATTTAATCCCGAATATGACCATAACGTGTCGATGTGAAGTGAGGACAGAACACTTGTCCATACCTCATTTGGCGCGATTACGACGCCCAATTTCAACATGATGCTGTCACTCAAAACGGTTTCTAATGCTCGCGTTATGTTATTATGTTATTAATTACTAGATTACTTAAACATCTTTAAACACACTTGAGAGGAATGAATGAAATCTTTGGGATTTTCTTCCACTAAACATATTTGTCACTCCTTTTGAAACCTCTATATACTGGACATATCTGTCACTCCTTTTGAAACCTCTATATACTGGACATATCTGTCACTCCTTTTGAAACCTCTATATATATACTGAAACCTCTATATAACATATCTGTCACTCCTTTTGAAACCTCTATATACTGGACATATCTGTCACTCCTTTTGAAACCTCTATATACTGGACATATCTGTCACTCCTTTTGAAACCTCTATATACTGGACATATCTGTCACTCCTTTTGAAACCTCTATATACTGAACATATCTGTCACTCCTTTTGAAACCTCTATATACTGGACATATCTGTCACTCCTTTTGAAACCTTTATATACTGGACATATCTGTCGCTCCTTTTGAAACCTCTATATACTGGACATATCTGTCACTCATTTTGAAACCTCTATATACTGGACATATCTGTCACTCCTTTTGAAACCTCTATATACTGGACATATCTGTCCCTCCTTTTGAAACCCCTATATACTGGACATATCTGTCACTCCTTTTGAAACCTCTATATACTGGACATATCTGTAGCTCCAATTGAACCTCTATATACTGGACATATCTGTCCCTCCTTTTGAAACCTCTATATACTGGACATATCTGTCACTCCTTTTGAAACCTCTATATACTGGACATATCTGTCACTCCTTTTGAAACCTCTATATACTGGACATATCTGTCCCTCCTTTTGAAACCTCTATATACTGGACATATCTGTCACTCCTTTTGAAATCTCTATATACTGGACATATCTGTAGCTCTAATTGAACCTCTATATACTGGACATATCTGTCACTCCTTTTGAAACCTCTATATACTGGACATATCTGTCACTCCTTTTGAAACCTCTATATACTGGACATATCTGTCACTCCTTTTGAAACCTCTATATACTGGACATATCTGTAGCTCGTATTGAACCTCTATATACTGGACATATCTGTCACTCCTTTTGAAACCTCTATATACTGGACATATCTGTCACTCCTTTTGTCTATACACTCCTTTTGAAACCTCTATATACTGGACATATCTGTCCCTCCTTTTGAAACCTCTATATACTGGATATATCTGTCCCTCCTTTTGAAACCTCTATATACTGGACATATCTGTCACTCCTTTTGAAACCTCTATATACTGGACATATCTGTCACTCCTTTTGAAACCTCTATATACTGGACATATCTGTCACTCCTTTTGAAACCTCTATATACTGGACATATCTGTCACTCCTTTTGAAACCTCTATATACTGGACATATATGTCCCTCCTTTTGAAACCTCTATATACTGGACATATCTGTCACTCCTTTTGAAACCTCTATGTACTGAACTAATCTGTCACTCCTTTGGAAACCTCTATATACTGGATATATCTGTCCCTCCTTTTGAAACCTCTATATACTGGACATATCTGTCACTCCTTTTGAAACCTCTATATACTGAACATATCTGTCACTCCTTTTGAAACCTCTATATACTGGACATATCTGTAGCTCGTATTGAACCTCTATATACTGGACATATCTGTCCCTCCTTTTGAAACCTCTATATACTGGACATATCTGTCCCTCCTTTTGAAACCTCTATATACTGGACATATCTGTCACTCCTTTTGAAACCTCTATATACTGGACATATCTGTCACTCCTTTTGAAACCTCTATATACTGGACATATCTGTAGCTGCAATTGAACCTCTATATACTGGACATATCTGTTACTCCTTTTGAAACCTCTATATACTGGACATATCTGTCCCTCCTTTTGAAACCTCTATATACTGGACATATCTGTCACTCCTTTTGAAACCTCTATATACTGGACATATCTGTCACTCCTTTTGAAACCTCTATATACTGGACATATCTGTCACTCCTTTTGAAACCTCTATATACTGGACATATCTGTCCCTCCTTTTGAAACCTCTATATACTGGACATATCTGTCACTCCTTTTGAAACCTCTATATACTGGACATATCTGTCACTCCTTTTGAAACCTCTATATACTGGACATATCTGTCACTCCTTTTGAAACCTCTATATACTGGACATATCTGTCACTCCTTTTGAAACCTCTATATACTGGACATATCCTTTGAAATATATACTGGACATATCTGTCACTCCTTTTGAAACCTCTATATACTGGATATATCTGTCCCTCCTTTTGAAACCTCTATATACTGGACATATCTGTCACTCCTTTTGAAACCTCTATATACTGGACATATCTGTAGCTGCAATCATGAACCTCTATATACTGGACATATCTGTAGCTGCAATTGAACCTCTATATACTGGACATCTGTCACTCCTTTTGAAACCTCTATATACTGGACATATCTGTAGCTCCAATTGAACCTCTATATACTGGACATATCTGTCACTCCTTTTTAAACCTCTATATACTGGACATATCTGTCACTCCTTTTGAAACCTCTATATACTGGACATATCTGTCACTCCTTTTGAAACCTCTATATACTGGACATATCTGTCACTCCTTTTGAAACCTCTATATACTGGACATATCTGTCACTCCTTTTGAAACTTCTATATACTGGACATATCTGTAGCTCCAATTGAACCTCTATATACTGGACATATCTGTCCCTCCTTTTGAAACCTCTATATACTGGACATATCTGTCACTCCTTTTGAAACCTCTATATACTGGACATATCTGTCACTCCTTTTGAAACCTCTATATACTGGACATATCTGTCACTCCTTTTGAAACCTCTATATACTGAACATATGTCACTCCTTTTGAAACCTCTATATACTGGACATATCTGTAGCTGCAATTGAACCTCTATATACTGGACATCTGTCACTCCTTTTGAAACCTCTATATACTGGACATATCTGTCACTCCTTTTGAAACCTCTATATACTGAACATATCTGTCACTCCTTTTGAAACCTCTATATACTGGACATATCTGTCACTCCTTTTGAAACCTCTATATACTGGACATATCTGTCACTCCTTTTGAAACCTCTATATACTGGACATATGTCACTCCTTTTGAAACCTCTATATACTGGACATATCTGTCCCTCCTTTTGAAACCTCTATATACTGGACATATCTGTCCCTCCTTTTGAAACCTCTATATACTGGACATATCTGTCACTCCTTTTGAAACCTCTATATACTGGACATATCTGTCACTCCTTTTGAAACCTCTATATACTGGACATATCTGTCACTCCTTTTGAAACCTCTATATACTGGACATATCTGTCACTCCTTTTGAAACCTCTATATACTGGACATATCTGTAGCTCGTATTGAACCTCTATATACTCCTTTGGAACCTCTATATACTGGACATATCTGTCACTCCTTTTGAAACTTCTATATACTGGACATATCTGTAGCTCCAATTGAACCTCTATATACTGGACATATGTGTAGCTCCAATTGAACCTCTATATACTGGACATATCTGTCCCTCCTTTTGAAACCTCTATATACTGGACAAATCTGTCTCTATATACTGGACATATCTGTCCCTCCTTTTGAAACCTCTATATACTGGACATATCTGTCCCTCCTTTTGAAACCTCTATATACTGGACATATCTGTCCCTCCTTTTGAAACCTCTATATACTGGACAAATCTGTAGCTCAAATTGAACCTCTATATACTGGACATATCTGTCCCTCCTTTTGAAACCTCTATATACTGGACATATCTGTCACTCCTTTTGAAACCTCTATATACTGGACATATCTGTCACTCCTTTTGAAACCTCTATATACTGGACATATCTGTCACTCCTTTTGAAACCTCTATATACTGGACATATCTGTCACTCCTTTTGAAACCTCTATATACTGGACATATCTGTCACTCCTTTTGAAACCTCTATATACTGGACAAATCTGTCGCTCCAATTGAAACTTCCCTATATATGCCTCCTAGTGTTGACCCTTGATATACCAGATACATACATCCTTTACTGTAGAACCTTTGTTTACTGGAAACGGGGGCTATTCATTTTGACACCTGTATATGTCGGACCTCTGTATACTGGATATATCCTTCACTTGTGTGGAGACTTCATACATTTATACTGAAAACACACCAAATGAACACAAACAAGCAGATTAATTTCACAATTTTATTATAGTATCTAAATGACACTGTTTGTATATAGCTGCTTCGTAATTAATATTATTAACTATTGATGAATCCTGTTTCTAATATAATTATCAAAAACTTTAAAATCTCAAAGAACCATTTTCATTTTTTTTGTAAAAATAATGTTTTGATAAAGAATTTGAACACATTCAAGTCTTAATGCTATCAGTATAAATATACATTTGAATGATGAAAAGAAAATCTGAAATATTTTTTTTAAATGAGGTAATACATGTACATGTAGTAATAAGGATATCATTTTATCTGATAAATGTGTTTGGTGGAAATGTACAAAACTGTATATAACGAATAGATAAAAAGTTTAAGTTCAATTAAAAATCGAAATAACCGGACTCTTATTTTTGTTATTCAATAATTCGATTACGCTTACCTTTAACCTTAAAGAGTCCTACTTCACATTTAACAGATGGTCAGTCTTACTTAAATACGGTTCTAAAAAGCCCAAGGGGGTCTGTATCCCCATCGAATCTGTCTTCTAGACAATACAGACAATTTCGATGACATCTGTCTCCCAATCAAATCTATCTCTTCATGGAATCCAGATCAAAAATGTAAAAATATATTTTATTTTAGACACAAAATTTAGACCTACAATTTTGTACTTTCCACACGATGTTATAAAACATTACTAAAAAAAAACAAAATATATATATATTAATTAGTACTAGTTATTAAGAGCAATTTATATAATTCTGTTTCTTATGACCATTTGTAAATTTTATGAAAAAAAAATAAAAAGACTTGTGAGTAAATAAATTGTAGAGGCTATACTGAACAATTGAATGTAAAATGAAAGTAGAAAATGTATAGAAACATACATGTATGATGTATAGGTAGATAAAATGTACAATCTATGTACTTCTTATTTTCTTACAACAAATGCACTACTCTAGATATCAACAGACCAGTAAATCATTAAAAACATACTGTATAACAATTGTAGATTTGTGAGAGAAATTCACATAAAAAAAACCCAAAACACACACACACACACACACACACACATGCACAGAATAACATTGATAAATCTATACAACAACACTATTTTTTTAGTCTTCAACTGCGAAAATACAGTGTGGAAGACTTGTAAGGCAGATAATGCTAATTACTGACGGATAATGAGGTACAAAGTACCTTGTTATTAAATAAAAATGTCCATATGACATCTAATTAATGTGCATGATTAAGTGTTAACTGATACAACTTTCATGGAAACATTGAAAAGTGTGTAAATACTTCAACTTTAAATTCTAAATTTAACCAAATATTTTGAATAATGAAATATATTATTTAAGTTATTACACCTGTTCTTCAGTCCTAAATATGATCTTGCTTGATAATATGATTTTTTTAAAACACATTTTTTCCCTTTTTAATCCAAGTTAAAAATCTAAATGTAAAATTAATATATACAGTTTTCAGTTTTCGTTCATGTTTCAGGAATACATCTCTGTTTAAGTTGGTAAATTAGCGGCGCTGTGGTGCTACATGTACGATTTTCCTCCTCTGTCCAGTGTGTGGTTTATTTTGGTGACAGTACACTTTCTTTTGTTTAGTATAGATCCTTCTCTCGCTCTCATAGGGAGGAATCACATAGTCTGCTTCAAAGTTCTCATCATAGTCATCTCTACAATAACACAAAAACAGGCTTAATCTACAAATTTACATCATGACTAAATACATGTGATATTTTTTGTCTATCGGTGAAAAATCAGTATTAAAAGTGATCTTTACATCTGTTAATTACATACATATATATTCACACTTTGATGTTTTCCTTTCATTAAATTTTCATTAAATTTGCAAAAAGTCCAGACAACACTGATATTTGTCATCTCTGAAAGAAGTGACAAAATTAACATACCTGCTAGAAAATAGCTGGGTCAGTACACAACTTGCTTGGAAATCTAAAAATTTAAATATTACATCTTAAACAAATGGATATTTTTCATTATATCATACATTTATCATATTTGTTAGATTAGTGTTGGCTTTTTATCAATTTTTCCAAAACATAAATGTTCAATGAAATCACTTTGTTCCATGAAATGTGCCAATATTGTTAAACTACTGTTTATATCACAGGTCTAAATATTATTTACATACAAACAATAAAGGACAGTTGACAACTTACTGTCAATATACACAGGCATGGGGTCGAGTGTGGGTAATGGCAGAATCACTAATTCCTTGGAAATCTCTCCATCACTTTCTTCTTCACACACTGGCTGCTCACTCAACTCATCAGCAACATCTACATCACTTCCTTCCTCATCCAGTTCCTGCATCACAATATCCATGGTATCCTCGCCATCATTTTCTTCCTTATCCAGTTCCTGCATCACAATATCCATGGTATCCTCGCCACCATTTTCTTCCTCTTGATTCAGTGGAAAATCTAGCACCTCAGAAATGCTGCTTACACTTGTCTCTTTCCTTTTCTTTGGTCTTCGTTCTATGAAACAAAATTAATATATTATCTATCCTTGTACAATGTTCTGTGAATACAGCTAAAAATATAAAAGGATGGTTGTCAGATGATAACGTACAAGCGTTTCACTGGTTTCTTTTGAAAATAACAATTTCATTTTAAAAATCTTTAACATGTTATCTAAGATGGACCTTCACTGCTTTATATCTAATTGGTCTTTAAAAGTTGGATCTTTTTTCTTTCTTTCTCTCTTCTCCTTTTTCCTTTGTTTTTGCTTTTTATTATATGAAATTTAGAAATTCCTCTTAGATATCTTCAAATCCAAGATGGCCACCTGTCAGTCATTAGACAATACATAACAACAGACCATGAGGAACATACATATGAAATTTAAGAGTTATCTATCCTATACATTTGAAGTAGCGATAACAAGAAAGACCCAATCTCTAATGACAACAAAATAAAAATGTGATTTCATCGGCTCATCAGGCAGTTTTATAGATGGTGGCGGTTTAAAAGGAAGGAATGACTTTAAATGGAAGTGTGGAAATGATATGCTGTGCAAATCTCCCTTCACCAATCTATGATTGAAAGAAAAGCAACAAGATAAATATACAAATTTTACTTACTTTCTGCCCTTTCATGATCACAGGAATCCACGTAAGCTTGAATGTCCTCCCTGGGAAGACGAAAGACTTTCTTCTTCCTCCTTCTTTCTTCCTGGACTGCCTGAGGTTGAATTTTCTCCTGACAATCATGTTGGGAGACAGTAGTCACATCATTCTTCTCACTAGATCTTCTCTGTTTTCTGTCACGTTGAGCAACCTTCGTTTTTTCCTGGAGGACGATTTTACCATCAGATTTTGTTGTTTTGACATCAGGTCTGACATCATCGTTGACGAGTTTGACATCAGATTTGACCACTTTGACAGTTTTGACTTTTGCCTTGGCGGTTTGGATATCTGCTTTAACAGTTTTGACATTGCTTTTGAGTGCATTCACATCGCTTTTGAGAGTATTGACATCGGATTTGAGAGCTTCGACATCAGTTTTGAGTGATTTGACATTGTTGTCGATCATTTTGACATCGGCCTTGACTGCTTTGACATTGTTGTTGACCATCTTGACATTGGCCTGGACTGCTTTGAATATTTTGACATCATTTTGTTGTCTTTTCTTTGGTTTGATAGAGACTTCCTCCTCCTTGTGTATCTTTCGATGAGAGTCCATAAATTCTTCGAGACGTGCAGAGAAGATTTCCAAATTCTTTTCAAATCTCAATCTCTCAGCCTGGTATGTTTCCATTACATTGGTGTAGGAATCATCTCCATCCGTGTCACTTTCACTGCTGCCTCTAGAAATTTTCTTGGGTTTCTCCATTTTAGTCTTTTTCTTAGTGTCATGTGTGGACTTTTCTACTGCATTCTTGGGCAAAGCTTTTGAAATTTTTTCAGCAGTTCCAGGTATGCGCTCAAACTTTCTCTCATCAGACTTTGGTTGATGTTTGGACTTTTCAACATTTGTCTTTGATGTCTGATCTGGTTTAGTAGCACTGGATAAATTAACCACTGAAGTCTCTGTGTAAGTTTCCTTTAGCTCTACAAGAAATTATATATAATACATTGTATATATATTGAAATATCAAAATAAACTGATCATTGAAGATTGTGACAGCTCAATGTCTTTCTATTACAATGTGTATTTGAGATATTTCTATTTTCATTCAATGTCATAACAACTACAGGTATTAAATTGTAATAGAAGGAAAAGTTATAGTATTACCTTTGGCCTTCGCATAATACCCTGCCAATTGGAGTACAGATGCCTGTAATACAATTAAAACAGTAAAACTAACAAATTCACTGACTAAATGTCATATTATAATGCTGTTGAAGTTTTTGTCGTCTCAGTTTAATAAGATGTTGAACGTGACAATGATAGTGTGTGCATGCATTACTGTTAAAGTGACTTACTCACAACAATATGTGAACATTTTTTAGACACGAATATATAATTGATACATCTGATAAAGACTGGATTAGATGTTAACAAAATATACTTGCCTCATAGATTTCTCTTCGAAGATTCTGGAGAGCTGGAAATGGTCGATAATTCTATGTTTAAATGGTGTATGACATTGGTAATAGAGTACAATTCATAATGACATTACTCAGGCCACACTCAATGAATGATTTTTCACATTTGGCTTTAAATATGAATTTATGTATACATTGACAATTTTCTCCTGATAAGGGAGATAATCCAGGAATAGTCCAGTCAACACTATACAGGGGAGATCACCCAGCACATAATATTCCGTCATTCTGAGAAATTACTTACCCTGTTGTCTCTTTCGGATATTGTCTTCAATTCTTTCAAAACTCAAATCCACCATTTCGGTTGCAACGAAGGGCTGGAATAAAATTAACGAAGAATTATTGACAAGTTCTTAACGTACAGTGTTTTAGAAATGGTCAGTGTAAAAAAATGAAAAACATTAGTTATTTGGTAAAGAAAATTTTCTTCTGTCATGTTCACATTAAAAAAAATAAATTTTAAAGTAAAATGTAACATCTTTAAGACAGATTATTGATCGTTGGTTATTGGTTAATTGTAAAATGTTATCTCTTATCTATTGAATGTAGACTATTGAATGGTTATACCTTTGTCTTAAAATCTCGCTTAAAATCTTCTAGTTCTGCAAAATGAAAACATATTATAGAACAAATCCTTATAATAGATAAATAAACACAAAATAAAAAAATCAAATAACCTGATGTTAACATTACAGTCTTAGATTATCTAACATGTCCAAAAAGTTAACTCAAATATTTTAAATGCAGTAATGATTATATAGTGCACTCAGGTATTATGACGGCGTAATTTATTATCTGTTTCCACAACATTTCTAAAAATCAGGGACCAAAATGTACAGATGTTATACACAACACTTATTTGATTAAATCATTACAATCTTACCATACATCTTTCGAAGAGATTGTTTGTTCAAATATTTCAGTTCATATTCTTCTTCCTTAGTGGGTCCACTCGACTGAAATTAAATTCAACTTAATTTAAAATCTTAAATCAAAAGATAAGATATTGAATAAGAACTATAACATGACACTAGTTTCTTTGACTTTCGGTTAATATCAGGGGTGGGGGTGGTCTGTGGGTTTAGGGAGAAGGTGCATTCACAATTTTATATTAATTTATATAAATGTACCACTATCCGTGTGAATTGCTGCATAGATTTTAACATTAAGATACTTGATAGTCATGACCACTTAACTCCCTTCAGTTTCAGCATAATACGATTTGTTTCTTCAGGATCTATACTTTCTCACCATTTGTATTTATTGATTTATTTATTACGATGGATTGGGGTGGGGTGGGTGAGGATCGAAGGAGTGGGAGAGGGCTGTAAATTGTGTACTTACTGGACAAATATTCCGTGCTCTCCTTCTGAGATCTGAAAGAAATGGAAACACAACCATAACAGGGAGCCAAATTATTATATATTTTTGTAACTTTTCATCTCATAGTACTGATGTTATTTCTTACTTATTTACTACCACTGTTAATGATCCTTGAGTTCATTTGACCCTCATACATACATGTGACATGTATCATATCTACATGTATCATATAAATTATTGTCATAACACTTTATTGTTTCAATATTATACCAGTTCAGAAAATAGTTATTCCTAACACATACCTTTGAACAAATAATATTTGTGTTGTAAAATACATTTTTCCCTTGAAATTTCAATATACATTTTAGTTGAATGATATGTCTACAAGTTGTTCAGAATACCTGATAAGTTTAACTTACTTCGTCTGGACTGTTTTACATCTTCCTCGGCTGCCATCAATATTGCTATTTCATTATCAATATGTACATTTGGCTGGAACAAAATAAACAGTCTGTTAAAACTTAAATATATAAACAAAGGCAATCGAGAGGACACCAACACCCTTCAACTTATAAAATAATAAAAAAGGGGAAAATAAAAAAGGTTGAATACTAACAACAACAGGCGATATAAGTAAATACATGTATACTCAAACAGATCAAGGATCTTAATGCAAAGCTGTTTGTTTTTCCCCATTTATAATTCATCTAGATTTGTTTTGCTAGCAAACAATAAACAAAGATCAATTTTTCTAGCAGATATGTCTTTTCCATTCGATTCTATGAAAATGTGAGTTTGCACACATAGGAATTCATGTTATTTAATTATCTTACCTTGAGAGTATCTATCTCTCTTCTGTAGTCATCATACACTACATAAATAAAACAAATTATTGATGTAGAATAAAAGAATGAAAAGTTCCAAGATATATTGTAACAAATCTAATGATATGATTATTCAAGCATTAAAAATTAAATTTCAATTGTTTTTATTAATAGATGTACATCATAACTTCTGTTAATATTTTTGTTGTTTAATTTATTTTATTGAACACAATCGTTGATTGTAAAGACCCATATTCAAACTATGCCACTTTTACTCGACCTAGCTGAACTTGATGCAGACATATTTTATCATATCAGATATGAGTAAACGATCCAAAAAGAACTCCATGTACAACTTAAACCATAACATGATAGCCTAGTTATATCCATAATATGACATCTGATATATGTCGATTATAACTTTGTTAACGGTTGATATAACTTACAACAATCCCCGAGTTTTCCGGAAATTTTCTTTAATTCTTCCTTCACTTCCGGGGTAGGGACGTATGACTGAAATTAAAAATACAGCACCGTATAAATTATTTGTGGCTTGTCGAATATAAAATATCTTTATACCGAATATCATGTGATTATAATTACAATGTAAATCTTCATTTCAAATAAAAGTTTATAAAAAAATATTTACCCGAGCGTAATCTTGATCATATTCACCCCTCACCACCTTGACGGTATCTGGAATCGGAAAGAGAATGGAGAGTAATGGAGTTATACACACAAGTACACCGGTAAGATGCGCAATTGTTTCGTTATCAATGCATTTAACACACAAGTGTAACACATAGAGATAACTGTGAACAATTCACAGTGTGATAATTGTAACTTAAATTTAAAATATGATGTAGAACGAAAGCGAAGTCATTTTAAAGATAATTCAAACTTCAATAACAGTCTGTCGTGAATTCATTTCATTAACGATCGTTTATCGATATATAGTCTATATGTGTAGACACATTAACAAAAGCTACTTACCATCCGCAAAGGACATGATACTTGGAACCCCTATCATATAATCTGATCTATCCATAATGATTCGCGTGAGAAGTCATGTTTTCTGAATCTGACACTGCTTCGTAACTAAGCGCCGCGAAAACTCACGTGATATAGAACAATGTAGTCACGTGATTTATAAAGTCACGTGACGGGCGAGTTCGATTCCGACAACAGTCATTTTCAACTTGCTATTTTTAGACTAAGATTGTTCGAATATTACATAATTTAATACATATTTAAGCAAAATCAAAGAAATAATTTAATTAAACATTTAATTGTGAAAAGCAATTACCAAATATAAGTTGTAAAATATTCTTGGTAAACGAATGGAGAATGACATCGATTTTAGTAACGTGATGGGCGAGTTCGATTTAAGCAACGTTCGTGCGTATTTTCTATCTTAGGTACGTTGTTCCAGTATTCCTCATTTTTACACATTTATTCAAAATCCCCTATGCAAAATTTTGGTTTTAATCTTTTATCCGGAGTACTATCTGACTTTCAATTACATTATTCCATGGGCAAAAACATTGGCAAAAATAACGCATCATTTTCATTAAACATATTTGAAAAGTCACATATAACGTAATCCGTGTGCCTCAAATGCGATTCGCACACATAACATACACGTGTACATCGTTTTTATTTCAACGGACATTCAGCTAGGTGAAACACTGTAGCTCTGACATCACATTTTGATAAGAGGAGACCGGGTATTATTATCGATGTTACTTAAGGCATAACTACTTATGTGCATTTAGCTTCGGGATCATACTTCGTATCGGGAAACGTTGACATTTTTTATCCTGATTTATTTAATTTAATTTTTTTTCGGTAAGTATTTAAACAATAAATTTACAACATGAGTTTTTGTGTGTGTTTTTTTTACTTTCCTTTTGTTGAACATTAAAATGAAATGCAGTCGATTTGAAGCAGTGTGGATACAACGAAATTCGTGAAACAGATCCTTAACAAAAAGTTGGAACATCCAGAGCGATATCAAGACTGTGCAAATACACAATTTGTGGTGTTTAAATAGATACAGTATCAAAATCTTATCTCAATATGTATGTGTAACACGTGACCTGTATTGATAACTTCCTCTTTTTATTTCAGAATAAAAGTCTGTCTTGAAAACTGTGTTTCATTTATTTACAAATTAATGTAATGTTTTTGGTTGCTAGTGTTCCCTCGTCGATTCAGATAGGAAGAGAATTCCGATTGACTGAAAATGATGACGGTTATGAATCAATACAAGAAATATGACATTTACTTTTCAAAATAAGAAAACTTTGTATATTTATGCGACACCACTCTACTAGCAGCAAACGCAGACCATTTTGGAATTGATGATACTATTAAAACCAAAACTAAACAGTCTAACATGAGACTTACCTCCATTACTAAATACTATATGCACTATAACATCATGGCCTCTATGACCTCATCAGTGAATTGTTATTGTTTATAAAGGATATGAAGTGCAAGAAAGCACTAGTGCGTAACACGTTTGTTTTTTTTCCTTTCTGTATTTAGATCCAAATATTGAGAAAAAATATACTTTTACATAGACGAAAACTGAAAGATGAAGGTCTTTGAATGAAATGGAGTTAAACTGGCCAGCTCATCAAAGTCGGACGAAATTTGATCTGATTCGGATAATCGCAATATATTTATCAGCGCCTTCATCCCGATTCATGTAAAGGTGTTCCCTTTTTGCAAAATAAATATAATTTTCATTCAAATCATTACAACACATAAAGTCGGTACACATAGATGGTATAGAGATATGTTTGGCAGCCGATGGGGGACGAGAATGTCTTGTAAGTGAAGGACGTGGAGACAAACTACAAGACAAGGACGTGGAGACAATATCTCCCAGAATACATTGCGGTACCCCTTTGACAGTGGACTGCAATGCACTGTGGGAGAGATTGACGTGAAGGACAAAGGGATCACAGACCTACTTTACATGATTCTGAATAGGCTGACTCGTTGTCTAATTATGATGTTGAAACATGTGATCTTTGTTGACGTGTATTTTGTTTATGTGTGTGTCCCAGATTTACATAACACTGTAACACTCAGGTTAATAGGAACACCGAAACTTTAAAAATACAACAAAACGTTGTAAACTGAAATCTCAGGAAATCTGCATAAATTGGGTATTACAGTATCTAAAGGAATGTGAGATCTATTAAAGTTAACATACGCTTTGGTTTTTTATCACACAATTTGTGATGTCACATACAACCAACGTACTATATACTCATTTCCGAATCTTCACAGAAATGAAAGAAGACTTCCAACATCGGTGTCGTACAATTCATCCAACAGAAATCTGAAAGACCTATCAGTTATCATTCTTTAATTGATTAAAACAAACAAACAAACAAAAAATAAAAAAATAAAAAAAACGAAATAAAAAACCAATACACATCGCAATAAATTTTGATGACATTGTAGGATGCTTTGTTTGCGAGATTGTTTTAATTTTTCTGACGACGTACATGTTTTTTTTTTTTTTTTTTTTACGTTATACACGTAATAATTGCACATGTTTTTTTACGATTTGAGCAATGTAACATTTAGCGCGATCTATGTGTAAATTACACGAGAACTTAGTTGACGTATGATACGTTGACATTGTGTACATTCTTGTACGTGAAGGTAAAGTTTGCTGCATTGAATTCTTTCCGAGACGGGCCTCCTTATAGCAAAATGGTGATTACTGCACTGACTTGGTATCAAGAGGAATTTAAGTACAGTGTTTTGCCAATGGACACATTCAAGATAACACCGACCGGTCGATTTCTCAGCTTTCAGATTTTTCAGTAACATTATACCTTTTATAAGTTGATGGTTAATTTCTTTCCATTCCATATGTAAAGCAATGAAATATATTTGAAGAGACAGTTCAGTAACAATTTATTAAAAGCTACATATTATAGTGTATATCATAACCATGATTTTGTATAAAAAAAACAAAAATATTTTATTTTGGAAAACATGTAATTGTAATCATGTCAGGCGCAAGCTACACATTGAATTTAACATAGTCTTTTAAAATAACTAATAATAACACATGCCCGGAAAAATTGGGTAACACGTACACAAGATATATATGATCACATACGACAAAGAACTGAATACTGATGTTGCCATCCCACTACATTCCAGGACCACAAGATAAGTCCACTTTTTTATACTATATACCAGGTTTTCTGTTAGGAAAAAATTCACGACGCATTTTCTCGTTCGCGTCACTAAACAGCTTGAAATAATGGTCAGACAGACGATTTTTTTCAAACTGCGTCACAAAAACGCTTGTAAATCATGTTCTGTCGGACGCTTTTTCTCGATCTGCTTCACTGAAAAGCTTGAAATTATGGTCAATCAGATGCTTTTTCTCGATCTGCGTCACTGAAAAGGTTGAAATCATGGTCAGTCGGATGCTTTTTCTCGATCTTAGTCACTAAAAAGCTTTTCAATCTGCGTCACTGAAACGCTTGTTAATCATGGTCAGTCAGACGCTATTTCCTCGATCGGTGTCACGAAAACGCTTTCTCGATCTGAGCAAAGGAAAAGCTTGAAAGCATGATCAGTCAGACGCTTATTTCTCGATCTGTGTCGGGAAAACGTATGTAAATCATGGTCAGTCAGGCGCTTTTTCCCTCATCTTAGTCACAAAAACGCTTGTAAATCATGTTCTGTCGGACGCTTTTTCTCGATCTGCTTCACTGAAAAGCTTGAAATTATGGTCAATCAGATGCTTTTTCTCGATCTGCGTCACTGAAAAGGTTGAAATCATGGTCAGTCGGATGCTTTTTCTCGATCTTAGTCACTAAAAAGCTTGAAATCAGTCAGACGCTATTCAATCTGCGTCACTGAAACGCTTTTTCCCTGTTAGTCACAAAAACGCTTGTAAATCATGTTCTGTCGGAGGCTTCACTGAAAAGCTTCATGGTCAGTCAGACGCTATTTCCTCGATCTGTGTCACGAAAACGATTGTAAATCATGGTCAGTCAGGCACTTTTTCCCTCATCTTAGTCACTTAAACGCTTGTAAATCAATTTCAGTCGGATGCTTCTCGATCTGCGTCACTAAAAAGCTTGAAATCATAGTAAATGTTACAATACATACTTCAAGTAAAAAAGAAACAAAACATTGCGCATCAAAACATTAGTTTAAATATATTTTATTGCAAAAGCAAATGGATCGGGCACAAGTTATCTCAACTTATAAAAGCCGTTTCCACAATAATATATACAATGAATGTGACAACAGCTATGTACAGTTACAACTTATTTTCAAATGTAAAATGTAGTAGGGAAAAAAGAAGGGAAGAAAAGATGGGAGATGAAGAGAAGAAATTGATTTAACAATCTGACAATCAAAACATATTACCAAGATATTTAATGCATTGTCTGTTAGGTTTCCACAATAATATATACAATGAATGTGACAACAGCTATGTACAGTTACAACTTTTCAAATATATCACATAATATGTAAATAACAGACTTTTGATGGGAAAAGTTGACAATCATCCATGTTCTCTGTCATACAATTAGGACACGTATAATCAATGTCACCATCTTCAAGGTTGGAAACCGTGGCAGGGGATTCTGACATCCACTGTACAAGAAAAAGGGATAATTTCCTCACATACACAACCTGAGAGCATTTCTAATGAATTCCGTCATCTATTACAGACTAGATGTCAGTATTGAACCAAGAATTTGTGTCATATATTTTAACGTAAGCATTATACAAAATTCAAATGAAATAAAAATATAAAAACAGTACAGAAAATGGAATGTTGAATAAAATTGAAAATTAATAATTCAATTTACATATTAACAATGCTTTTGATCCAATGAGAATGTCACTTTTTATATCACAACACTAGTGGTAAAGTCACTTAATATAGTTCAAAAATATTCCGCCAATCACAAGAGTCCGGCATTTTCTATCTTCAATCAATGTGATTTGTTGAAACATTGATTTTCAGTTGTTTTCTTGTTCTCTAGGTCAATGATCACTTTATCTTGTTCATTTCTCAACCAGTTTACCAACAAGCGTTGTTGATGAAGCAGAAGCTTACCCTTCTGGGACATCTAGTCTTATTGGCACTTTTTCAAAGATCTCCATGTTGTGCATACATGTATAATTTTTCACAAATTTTATTGATTTGTTGTTATCATCCACTTAAAAAAAATCATTTAGTCCAGTATCCGATAAATGAATAAACGTGTACATGTTTTAGTTCATTTTCTCAAGATACTGAAGAATGTTGATTCAATTCTTTCCTCAAATACAGTTTCATTTCTTTGCAATATCTCATTCTCGCCCTACTTTTCTGTGATGACGTCAAGAGTCGATCTTGCTATCGAAACTTCCTTATTGGTTCATAATCTGAAATTGAAAAAAATCACAAAGGTAATTAAGGACGGATAATTTTATTGTTTAATCACAGTTATTACTCCATTTAGAAATATATTTTTTTTTCAATTACACTGATTAAAAATGTCCATTATATTAGTTAAGTATCTAGAATAAGGTTTAAATATCTCAGAATAAGGTGTAAAGAAGCACAATGGGCCTGTATTTCTCACCTATTTATCCGCTCACCACCATGCCCATCAAAGTCTTTATTTAAACAACATGATTAATGATACTTTACACATGATAGATTTTGGTATATTTAAACACGTGTGATACTTAAAGACCAATGAAATCACTCTTTCAGTCCTACTGTATAACGTCCAAATTTCATTATTGCGGGACTAGCTTTGTGGCAAGTTGAAAGGATGAGAAATAACATGTCCTCCCACAAGACGTTTGTTGCTGATAAGGTCCATATCCATTCCCGTGTCCTTAGTAATTCTCAGAACAACAATGATATCGTGGATGGCGATACAGTCAAAGGTCACAGTGAAGTTCTATTGTGTGACTTGTAAATCATAACGCCATTCAGTCAGTACCACACATCATCTATGTGCAGCATGTACCTCAGTGTACAACAAAAGATCCCAGAGGGATCTTGGCGCCCACTATTGTTTGATCTTTATATGCTCTTTGAAAGTTGGATCTTTTCCCTTCTTTTCACTTCTCATCTTAAAGATAAGACATTTGAACATTCCGTTGCAGAAATATTGATGATAATCTTTAGCTGCCAAATCCAAACTTACCACCGGGAATCCATGTCGTTTATTTTTATCAGTCCCATAATACAACGTGCACAAGCAGTGACTAAAGGAAACATAAAAAAAAAAAAAAAAAAAAAACTTTTCAGGTAAACATGATATAATGAATTAAAATTCTAAAAAATGGAAAATGAATTTTAGAAAAATAAACCTTTCAAATTAATTAAAGCAATTGTAAATTCCTGGGACATTTTCTGCCCGAAGAATCATAGTTGCTAGGTAGTAATTTTTTATGGACACAACTAGGGACCAAAGGGAACCTACATATGATATTGAAGAAAGATCCATCCAGTACTTCTCCAGAAATAGCAGTAACAAACTTTCAAAGTCAAAATCTAATATGGCTGCCTTTCGGTCATTTTGTTTTTTTGATCAGTCCCAAAATTACACAGGCACAACTAGAGACCAA
Organism: Ylistrum balloti; assembly: GCF_031769215.1. Taxonomy (NCBI): domain Eukaryota; kingdom Metazoa; phylum Mollusca; class Bivalvia; order Pectinida; family Pectinidae; genus Ylistrum; species Ylistrum balloti. Next base: position 285,196 of record NW_026781891.1, read on the forward strand.
GGGGAACCTATATTTGCAATTTGAGAAAGATCCATCCAGTACCACGGACTCATTGGAATTTGAATAGATGGTGGACCAAATATGATTGAGTCCTTAAAACACACAAAAATAAGATACAACTGACTAAATACCATTCCAATTAAAATATATTCCATGTTGCCTCAAAATCGAAATTCAAAGGACTTAAAACAATACACATGTAATCGTGATGTTCTTGTGGTGAAATAACGACAAGGTCACGGGGGTAAGGTCCGACATTTATTCCGACATTGATCAGGACATGTTAAAGGCTCTGTAACAAATATAAAACAGACTTAACTACACATTCAAGCTAACCATACTTTCTTAACTTTCACACACAAAGGAAAATAACTCTAACAGCACTAATAAAATTATTACTTATCAATCGTATACTATTACGATTTACAAATTAGACGTTTGCAACGATTATCATAGACTTTTATATCGATCAATAAATATATAGTTACAATGCAAAGATGCAGTTATATTGAGTTAAAAGTTAAAATATAACCATACATATACAGAAATACATATATATACCTGAATAATGGCTCAAGGCCCACTATATGTCCTAAAACTGACCATGGAGCTACACCAATCCAAGAGACTGTCTAGTTCAATATATATCAATACAACTAGGCTTGTTAAACACGTCCAGTCTGTTCAAAGGAACGCCTCAGTCTGACAAGACAAAAGCCTGAACAAAGAAATATCCCGCCAAATCGCCCAATAAAAACAACCAATGAAACAACAGGAACTATGTGACATAACACCACAAAGACTGACAACTTGGACATTACAATTACTGGTACAATACAGACGAAACGAAACGGCACTAAATACAGATACATAACTATGTGATACAGACGATACTAATTCCGGCAATCTGTGTTACGGACGCGACAATACAATACTATGGAAGATTGGAGAATAATATTAGAATAATGCCAAAACACAATGATACATATTTAATGAAACAACTTAAAAATACACGAAATAATGTCCCTGCTACACACAGTCATCAAAAAATACATTACAGGCAAGTATGATGTAATGAATTAAAATCCTAAAAAAAAGGAAATATCTTTTAGATAATTGTCCATACATTTATGAAGTTAGCATTTAAATTTTAAACAAAAAATTATTTTAGGAAAATGAACCTTTCAATTTAATTAAAGCGTAAATTCCTGGGACAGCGCTAGGGACATTTTCTGCCTGAAAAATGATGGTCGGTAGATTGTAATTTTTTATAGTGTTTGCTTGCTTTTGACACTATTTCTAAAGTACCCGATATTACATGTATTACGGTTATGTGTCAGGTATATATATGTGTCACATATATCACAATACATATCGGAACATCTATGCCCGTGGCCTCGCGGAATATCACATTTTCGTGGTGGGCAAATCTTCATATTAACTTAAAAGAGTCTGTAATTGTATTATATCTACATTATATATTAATAGTCAAAATACCTGCCTGTCTGTCATTCTCATCCCCGCCCACCTCCATGAGAGCTGTATCCTTTACTTAACACACAAGAACAGCTTGTAGAAAAAACTGTCATCGAAAAGATATAACGAAATTAACTTTTTACTTCGAAGTCATTGTTCCAGGTCTCATTTATTTTCCTATTGTTTTGCTTGGTACTAATCTCAGACAGCACACACACACACCCTTGCCAACACAGGGAGGGGAGGAGGGGTGTGAAGACAGAGTACCAATGTTACGATCGCCAAAATATTGACAGACAATAATAGGCCAAGTACAATTATGTATATCAAGTCTGCCTCTATCCTGATGCAATTTAACTTCTGGTCACTTTCCTTCCTTGAAAACATGAACGTGTCCATATATACAACATACCACGTGGTCACTATAACACTAATTACAGGGTTAATCGTTAATTCAATTTCGGTATATATATCTGTTCATGGATTATTTACTTCAATATTTACCATATCTACATTATGGACAACACTCACTAATGATATATCACATCAATTAAATAACTTACATATATTATGAATTCATTGTCAACAAAGTGTTCGTCACGCCTCACTGAAATGCATGTCCACATAAACGAATAACCGAAATATGTATTAGAACTAACAAGTTGATATCCAAGAACAAAAAGTAAAACAAATGCATGATACATACCATTGTCTACGTCCGTATTTTGGGCGTAGTATAATGCTTTCGGGTGAAAATATATATTTACCTTCCTGGCACAGGGTCCGTTCTGCACGCGGCTGGCATGGTCTCACTGTTTTCTTGGTATGGAGTACGGTAGCCCAGTAGGAACAATCTGGACACGATAGTTTTCAAAAAGAAAATAATATCTGGTTTGAAAAGCTTTGTTAGGACTCATCACAGTGTAAAATATGATTGGTACATCTGTCTCTGTTTCATACTGATCATACAGTCTTGAATCCGACTCCTGTACGGTAGCCCTGTTGTCATTTATTACGTATCAAACTGTGTTGACCGTACGGTAGCCCAGTCACGACATACAGATTACACATGCATCAAACAAATCTCATTTAGGGTGGCCTAGCCACGACTTCAAACATGGTTTTCGTTAATTGATCTACCCACGACACACAGACTGCAAGTCAAACGGGTCTCCAACAACACGGTATCATTATCAGACTCAAGGTCATATTAAAGTCTTGAAAACATCGGTACCAGACTCAAGATCATATTGATGTCTTGAAAACATCGGTACCAGACTCAAGGTCAATTTGATGTCTTGAAGTCATCGGTACCAGACTCAATGTCATATTGATATCTTGAAATCATCGGTATCAGACTTAGGGTCATATTGATGTCTTGAAAGCATCGGTACCAGACTTAGGGTCATATTGATGTCTTGAAAGCATCGGTACCAGACTCAATGTCATATTGATATCTTGAAATCATCGGTATCAGACTTAGGGTCATATTGATGTCTTGAAAGCATCGGTACCAGACTCAAGGTCATATTGATGTCTTGAAATCATCGGTATCAGACTTAGGGTCATATTGATGTCTGTAAAACATCGACACCAGACTCAAGGTCATATTCCTATTGCTGCTTAATGAAGTTTTCAATAACAATAAAGTAAATGTTGTGATTAACATAGAACTTTTCATAAATACTGGAATATGAAACCAGACTTCAATCTTTGATTATTCCAGTGTGTCACATGGTTTAGTACTCCATGTACGGAAAGTACTGAAGCTCGCCTGAAGTACTACTTCGAGCGATTTTATTTTGTTTTGTTCCGATGACAGCAAGTATTCCTAGTTATATAAAGAAGGCATGGACAATCAGTGTATTACCAGTTACTGGTTTTGGTATCACACTACATGTTACGTAAGGGAGTTTTTTTGTAACTCGTAATTCTCTTTAAGATTATAATCTGAAAGCACGATAATTTTCTCTTCTTATCAATGTCATATCTCAAACTCAAAGTCAGTATAGCTAAGGCAAAATATGAACAAAAGAAATATTTATGTGGAGACTCCGTGTGTTCCGGAAGAGTAATCGTCTTCTGCTTCATCGACGACACCCGCCATGTAAATCTCGGTCAATCCAATAAGTAATGTCATGATCTCAAATGAGAACACCGTATACAACAACAAAACCAACAGACAAACCAATGAAGATCATATATGTCCAGTTTCAATCGCACAAAGAAATACAATCTGTTTCAATGAGATCGCTATGGCGACAGTAAAACTTCTCCAAAATTTGGCGACAAGGGGTAAACGAGGGAAATATCTGGCGACATACGCAGAGGTAGATGTAATATATGAAGTTTAAATGAAGATGAAACAGAAGATATAAGATGACATAGCGCAAAGGTATTAAATAATTAAATGGAAATAAAAGAGATGTTACATAACAAGTGCTCGTTTTTCATAGCACTTCTTTTCATCGCGTTATACAACTACCAAGAGTTTGTGTCGTGTGCATTTTGATAACAATATCAGTTGCAGTGTTATGATGTGCAGATCAGATATCAGAAATATGGGGACATCTCATTTATCTCAGGCTGTAGGAAATAATAGTGTTTGTCTTCTTCAAAGCAATTAATAAATAGAAACCCCTATCAACATTGAATTGTTAAAAACAAGCTTACAGTTCGTGTTTCAAGCAACACACTTCTGCCGTGCCAAAATTGGCATTTTTGAAGCAACTTTTCAAAAACCTTGGTCAGAACATGACATGGGAATTTTAATTAGTGCGTAACCCAATATAATATACATGTCAATTTCTTTCAGAAGTATGTTTACATCATCATGAAAATGAATGTGTGTGATATATATCTAGTTCAGGCATTGTCAATGAGCATTATTTCAGCTGTAGATATTGTGAAATGGAAATGTCATTTCTAATTCAAGTTATCATTTGGAAACCAAAAATCTATTTTTGGCTACAGTGACCTCTGTGATATACATTTTGATAAAAAAAAAAAAAAACACGACCACAGAGTAGGTATTCTACTAAACTAACATTGTGTTAAGTTTGAAGCTAAAAGGTCATCCCTCACTCAAATCATCATCTGGAAATTAAAAATCTATTTTTAGTAACAGTAACCTTTGTGGTTGACCTTTTAACCCCAAACATCACCTTCATGGCTGACATTTTGAAAACAAAATCCCAAACTAGGACTCCTACTAACCTTCATTGTATCAAGTTTCAACCTAATCGGCCATCCCTTACTCAAGTTAACATCTCGAAACCAACTGGACAGACAGACAGATGGACAAATGACGACAAACACTAAAGTGCACTGCGGTTTCACCGGTAGGGGACAAACAATTGTGAATAACTTCTTCCTTATTTAATTTCCACAAGTTCCAGAAGTACCCTCTGGTCAAAGTTTGAAATGTCAGCTATTTAAAACATGTTTAGACTTTCATCCAAGTGTGGTTTATTAATTTTATCTACACAACAGCCATAATGATTCATTGATAACTTCAAAATTGAATTTCACAAACCTATTTTGGTATAATTATAATTATCGTTGTAAAACATATTTTAATTTCAAATCTGCAGACTGTTTACAGTCAGAATTGTCAAGATAGGGCTCTGGAGGAGTCAAAACGTGTTTAGCTTAATATATATAACCAGTTGTCCTTCAAACTGTATTAGAAGACATGGAACAGTTCAAACAATAACTGACGTTTCCATGGACATCAAACATCTTATGGGGCTTTCTTGCTGAATATGCTTGCACGAGGTCACTTTCTTAGATATGAAGGTGAAATTTCACTCTTACCATTACCTAAGCCTCCTTGGTCTATCTAAACTTACTTACTGAAAGTGCTTACTTCATGTTATTTTCAGTACCTTGGTAAGTAAACTGATTTCCACAACTAAAATTAGCTTCTAACATGCTGTTGGAAACAATGGCAGGTATTGAATGTTATATGGCACTTCTTTTTTCCTTCTCAAAATTTATCGGGCTTTAACATATTTCTACCAGAAATTCTGCTTCTTGCACCAGAAGTATTTGGCATCTCTGACCTTGAAAACAGGCTTCATCCTAGAGACCTACCTGTCAAATATATTGCTTCTAGATCTTCTGGTTAATCAGGTGAAATTGTTTCAAAGTTTAACAAATTTGACCCCTGTGGCTTTGCATATAAATCAGGTCAATTCTATTCCAAAAGTATGCAGGGTTTCATCCTGGAAACTAATCAGCAAGGAGGTTAAGGTCATTACTGTTCACAAACTTTATCAAGCTTCATCAAAGGAAGCTATCAGCTAAATTTCATGCTTCAGCACCTTTGGATTCGTCATCAGAAGTCATTTTCATGTTTTAGCAAATTCAACTCCTGTGACTTTGAATAAAGGTAAAGGTCATTTCTTTTTCGAAATTGGTCAGCTTTCATCCCAGCCACCAATTAGCCAAATACCATGACATTTGGTCTGTTGACTATTTGAAAGAAGTTTTTTTAGATGGAAAAGTTGACACAAGACAGACAGACAACAGATGAAGGATGCCACATCAGGGCATCAGGTAAGCTAAAAAATCTTGTTTGCAGAAGGAACATATTTGCTTTCTGAAATGTCATTCTGTACAACTTATGCAGTTTTTATCTCAGGTGTTTATCTTGGGTAAGAGATAAAAAAAAAGAAAGAAAGCAGTCGATTAGCTGTAGGTAATATTTATTAGCCAGATGTCACAACCCCAGAAAGATAGTTTGTGGTGGTTACTCTTTTACACCTGACAAACTACACATACAAAACAGTTTTCAGTGCAGGGTTGTTGCAATACAGTACAAAACTTTCGCAGCTTGAAAATGACTAGATGAAGTTTAATGCTAAAACAAGATCCTCAAATACAATGAAAAATAAAGCAGTCTGAATCCGCAGAAATCAGAGACTGTACACTTACAAGTTACAGAATAAAAACACTCACAAGAACCTCTCTGGTCAATTTTTTGAACAAGCATTTTAACAAATATGTAGGAACAAAGTATTACTTGAATGGATTTCATTATTTTTTCTGCTTCTCGTGAATGACATACAAAACTTTTATTAACAATAAAAATCAGATTCCATAAATCATGATGTCATTTGTCGATGTTCAAGGCTTAAATAATTTATTCCAGAAAACTTAATATATGCCACACCTCATAATATTTTGAAAATTTCCATTGGTTAGAATAATATTTTGAAAATTTCCATTGGTTAGAAGTTTTTAATTAGTTTTAAGCAAGTAATTTAGTTTTGTAAATATCTTACTGTATTTTGATAGTAAGGATGTTCAAATGAAAAAGATCAACAATGTTGAGTCCCACAAAAGTTGTGTTTGGAATTTTGTTTCTCTACATAGCATTTCTTTTAGACTAACTATAGTTTCAATGTTCATAAGCTACTAACAATCTGTTTGAAAACTCTAGCAAAAATCAGAAACAAACAAAAGTTATTTTAAATCCAGGTATCAAAGATTTAAAGCATAACACCCCTTTTTATTGAGTTTTGATTTGTGCGTGTTTTCTTTAATTGAATCCAGAATACATTTAAAAGTTTGTTAAATATCTAAGCTAGAATTTATGTTTGCATTCAGAAATTTTCTCTGTACATTAAAGTGTGAAATACACTTTATTAAAATATGTAATTGTGGTTTTGTAAAATTAGTAGTATTAGACAGTGAACGGTATATTTTTCTGTATGCTGACAAACCATTACTGAGTACAATAAGCCATACAATAGCTTACCTCCCTTTAGATGTTTACGATATCTGTACATGGTACCGGTGATCAAGATATCAAATATCAGATAAACACACTTCCATCACTTATCTCCTCCTCCTCTCTGTCTCTTTTCACCAATAACCTCTCTCCTTCTTCTCTCTATCTCACAACATACAGCCACTGGCTCAAACAAACTCATTCAACAATAAATATATCTAAAGAGAAAAAACAGTTTATGTATTATCGGAAAGGCAAAATGTTTTAGTAAGACCTAAAGCATACAAAAAACTAAACTGCATGATTCATATTTGGCCTCTAAAATAACTATTGATACAGTCTTATACAACAGTGGGCCTTATACATTAGACAGGCTTACTAAACCCCTGTAGAAAGTGAATTCAAAACAAGATAGTGAATATCAACAAACATTAAACAACTATCAACATTTCCCAACATATTTATAGCAACCTCTCTAGAAACTTAATAGTATTTGATATATTTATTATTGTACATCTCTATCATTTTTGAAAAAAAAAACATAGAAAAAAGGAATAGCTTCCCTCTTAGGGCTTCAATGTCTCAAGTTCACAGTGCCTCTAGTGATAATTTTAAAGATGCTACAGCAGTGCTTGTACAGAATATATCTGCCTTATGACAGGTTTCAAATGTACCAATAATTATTCTGCACCAAATATTACCCAATCACTCACTTCATTATAAATGGTTCATCCAACCTCCATGATACCAAGATGATAAATTATCAAGTTTGAAATGATGATAGTATTAAGGTATGTTATGAATTGTCTACGATCATGACTCTCAGCTTTCCCACACGTCAGTATCACAATGAGTCAGTTTCATTTCCAAGGAAAATTCCAAATATTCTTTGTATGAAATACAAGATAATGGAGTTTAGAAAGAATTAATTTGTATGTCACCACAGACATTCTCTTCGGACACTTGTTCAACACAATGACTTTTTAAGTCACCATAGTGATGACCTATGACCTTGGTACTTCTATAGGTATTGTAACTTAGACAAGGAATGTTGTACATGTACATGTGTCATCACTGTACAAAACACCTACAACATGTCTTCATAACAAATCCTAATAAAAAAAAATATAAAAGCCGAACCAAAAATACACCAAAAGTATTATTGATAGTTCTGGTAATTATCAGAAGCACAGTGTGGTAGATACTTTAAGGAACATTTACTATAAGTACCTTCTTGTATAATAGGGATAATTCATCTTTTGTAGTATAAAGTTATACAAACTTGAGAGCTGAATAAGCATTTACAGTAGACTTGCAGAAGATGTTTCAAGGCTGGCAAGCATCACAACAACAAAATTAAGATTCATATCTAAAGAAATCTAAAACACGGCCTGAACTTTTTATATCTATATACACATTAAAACCTTAAAATTGTAGAAGTCTCGATATCAAAAGAGAGAACTGTAACAGACTGATCATGTAAAATGTGATCCGAGTTTAATAAAGACTACCCCCATCTTGAGCATATTATGACTTCCAGTTCCTCTTTATCTAAAAACTCCAAAGCGAAGTTTAGGGAAAATGGGGTGAATGATAATGGGTCATTATTATATAAACAGAAAGCTTTATTTATCCATATAAGTATGTTTTATATATCCTGTTTCTTAATAAAACCTATAGAATCTTTTAATCTAAATATAGCAGGACTCCTAAAAAAACATGTCTAAAGGAAAGGTAGATCACAGAATCCACAATTTGTATCATTAACATGTATATTGCATACCAAGACTCCAGAGACAATCACATAAATATATATGCCTAACCTAGTCTATCGAAGGCAGACAGAAAAGTCACATCATTGCATAAATAATATCAAACAAACAACAGTTTACCGGATAACTAAAGCTATCCTTAGACATGTTTACGTATAATCTGTATCTTGTTAAATAAAGGTGTATTGTGACAGTTACAGTACTGTACAACAGGAAATATTCATTCTTTTGTTCATGGCTTAAACCTAAGACATCATTTCAAGGAAAAAGAATTTTTGTGTGTACCTAAACACATAATTCTTTAACCAGAAGTCTTGGTTGTATTTTCTTGGGATTTTTCCCATGAATACAAAGAATTCTTCAAAGTAAAAGCAGATTTCATGTTATACAGTAACTTACATAAATATATATATTTATCAGATCAATAAAGATTAGTCTATAGCTGTCATAATCCAACATCACCTTTTACTATCAGAAAACTGGCCATTTCCATTGTTTACTACTTAGGCAATTATTTGTACAAAATCTAGTGATGTTAATACAATGTTTGCTTTACCGGGTACACTCTTTTGTATGACTCAGCATTTGTACTTTTTTCTTGTACTGATGAAATATGAAACAGACGTTTGATGCTCCATATTTCAACACTATAGTGTTATGTTACCATCTCTAGGTTACAAATATTATCCAGTTTGCTAATCCAATACCATATGTATAATCTTATAAGGCTTGAAATTTCTTCAAACTTTGGTTTACGGGAGAGCAGTTTAATTGCCTCCCTTCCCATATTTAGTAACTGCCAACCAATCATTTCTTTTAATCTATAAAGTTGCCTCCCTTCTGACATTAGGTAATAGTATCGGCATTGCCAACTGATCAATTTTTGAAATTTTTCAAAACTGTTTTAATTTTTTAGATCACTGAACATAAAAGACTGATTCTACCGACATATAAATCAGACCAGTTCATTGGCAGTTTGTTTAACTCTCATTAGAATTGGAAATGTTAAGATTATAGATTTGTAAGTAGTGATAATAAATTATGGCTGGATCTTCAGTGAAGTTGTCCTGACTTTCAGTCAGGCCCTATTGGTTTCACATAACAAAATACACATCAAAACATATAATTATCAGAACTAACCTGAACTTCATGGAAACATGATATTCACATGTACAACAATTATACAAAAATTTTTATAAGTTGATTGCACTTTTCACCCTGGAGTCTACCAGACTCCATAGAAATATGTTCAGTCACTTGTAGACAAGATACAAGGATTCTCACACTTTTCACACTGGAGTCTACCAGACTCCACAGAAATATGTTCAGTCACTTGTAGACAAGATACAAGGATTCTCACACATGATATTCATTGCAACAGTGCTACAAATATAGGTCTTGTCCCTAGATTCACCTATCTGTAGCACATGAATGTCTCTGATGATGTGTAAATTCTATATCATTCTCAGAGGGGTATGTATGAGGATGGCTTTAAAAAGTCTGTTTCTTGTTATTTCAAGCATATCACTTTGAACTACTAGGGTATGTTGTCATAAGCATAATTGTGTTTCTTTGTGGCACCAAATTTATCAATAAATGTCAGGCAGGACTCACTCTCTATAGTCCAGTACTGCAGCCAGTTTGAGATAACGGTTCTCAAAAATGTTTTCCCTGCAAACTATTGAATTTAGACATATTTTAATTCTTATTTATGAATCTGTGAGGCAGTGATATGGTATGTTCCACCAGAGGTGGAGTATGCTAGCAGGACAGAGGGAATCCTTGGGAGTCGCGTAGCTTGCGAGTGCTGTCTAACGGACTCAGATTAAAGCCTTTGTTCTGCATCATGGACTGGAGCTCGCTGTCTTCTTCTCGCTCTCTGTAAACACAGAAAAATAATGAATATGTTGGAAACAAAGATAAGATGGACAGATGATCAGGTCAATGTAATGTCTTGTCCTCAGTCTTTCTTCCAACATCTGATAACCACAATGTATTTGTTTTGAACAGTTAATTATCTTACCCTTTTAAATCTATCCCTTGTTATGACAATTTATCACTGTGTGTAGAATTGTCAGCGGATTTTTTTTTCACTAAACTCTCTCACCTTTTCACCTGCATTGGTATGGGACACACTTAGGTTTCTCTATTCCTTTCAAATATTATATAGGTATTAACAGGTGTTATCATACAAAGTATTAAGCCTATTGCAATTAAACAGCACATATTGACATAAAACATCTTTGACATGCTCAATTGTAATCTCATTGCAGTCATGCAAACAATCCGCTCCCCATGCAAAAAACAAATTCTGCGACAAGACATTCCTTTGTATGGTAAGCATGTCATTCAATCAATTTCTCTTAAATATCTTACAAGCTTATGGTACCCATGTTTTAGTAGGCAATAAAAACACGTCTTCAGTCATTAGGTAAAACCACACATTCAGTAAAAGTAAGGTGGAAATTGTCATACAATGATGTCACAAATTGGTGTACCATATGAATACATTTTTGATAAATTTACCAATGGAAAGACTAGTCAGAGAAAACTGAGGAATTTGTCAGAGAAAATCAAAGTTTTCAAGGCTATTTCCTGTACACCAGTATATTTCCTTTACATTCTGTTGCATAATGCAACATTTGGAATATTCCAGTTGTATTTTTCTAATACATGTATTAATATCTAGCAAACTATCACTTGTCTGCTTTGTACATGTATGATCAGGTCTGTTGCTTTCAACTGTTGAGGGATAGGAGGTTGGGATGGGAGGACCATGGCAGCAAATGAAAGCTGTACAGCTAACCTCAATGTGAAATGGGTCAGAATTGACAAAAACTGTGTTTTGAGATAACAGGATTGAAAATGTGCAAGAGTAAAACACAAAATAAACAAGTTACAGGGTACCTAAAAAACATGTGCTACCTTCTGTCTTTAAACTCTACAGGAATTTACTTCCTGAAATAAACTTAAATCGCTGCATCCTGCTGAACAAAGCACAAGTCACACTGCTAGAAGCCAATTTTCAAAACCAAACAAACATTCTTAGCAATGGCATCAGCGGACCAGTCAAAATAGGCAAACCTGGGAACTATAACACCTTAACGAGTTGGCACACCTATAAAGGTGTGTCGGTCATCATTCTACCTGAGTCTGTCTTCCTCCAACATGGCCACAAGATTGTTACGTTCCTCCACAACTTCAAGAAGTTCATCCAGAATTCGCTTCTCTTCTGCAGCTTGTTCCTGGGTTTTAACTATATCTGAAAGTGAACGGTTTGGTTTTGGGTTATAGGGCATGCAGCTTACTTAAGTAGAGAGACCTATGTACCCAATACTGGGAGACTGTGAACTAGCCATCAGAAGACCAGGAACACAACACAGCCACATGCTACTTTGTTAAAGGATAAACTCAAACAATACAGTGAAAACGTATTGAAAAGTGACCATTCACTCAGTGTCCCTACTTTAGACAGTATCAGTGAGTCCCTGAAACCATTTATAACTTATTTTAACTCTCTTTTAATAACATTAACAATAAAGAGTTTGTTTCTGAATTAATGTAATTTTAAAATGTATCTTTTGGATCTTACTTATTTTATTAATAAAGATTTTGAAAAGCTTTTTAATGCTAAAGACAGAAATTGGAGTAGAGAGGACAGTCAATTACTTAACATGACATGTCAACTGACAATGTTGTCTGCTGTATAACAGTGAAATCGTCATGTATTCCTCGGTAATAACTTCAGGAGCATTCTATTCCTTTATTGAAATGTGCTATCATAGCAAAGGCAAATTAATATTTCTTCAATCATCACTGTAACTGCTAAGGACCAACTGATACATCTTGCTATAAAATCTGAAATCGGAGAAAAGTGAAATGGTCACAGATAACAGGTGTAATATTAAAAAAAACCCAATATTTGTTTTCGTCCATTCTTCAGAAAAATCCCTTTCACCAAAACAAATAAAAAAATAAACAAGAAAATTTTCCAGTGAAGTAATGTTTGATAGTTTGACCTAGACAAGGTAGCATGCTTATATGATACATCTAGCTAAGACACAATGATGTCAACAACAACAGTTGATAGTGTTATGATATGAGATGAAATGACAAAGCCTGATATCTTAATGGATGTGATATATATAACTATGTTTTCCTGTCTCCTTATAGAAATGCATATCTTCAAGGGAACTGTAAGTTTTTCTTTTAATCATATTGAACATTTTATAAAACATACATTTAACGAAGCCACACCCTTTCAGTTTTCTTTTAATCAATTTAGACAGTTTTGAGGGAAATAAACAGCTTCTTTATTAATTAGTTAGCAGGATATACCCCGTTTTCAGCTTGTTTAACAAAGCAAATTGAAAGTGCTGACATACTATCAAGAAGTGTATGTCATTAACATTTTGAAATGCATATCCTTTTCAAAATAAAGCAATGATTTTTTTAAAAAAGATTTATCAATATTTTCTGAAATATCAAATAATTTACGAGATTTGCTTTGTTGAGCAAGAGTTCATTATTCCAGTAGTCCCAAACATGATGTTGTTTCTAAAAAACATCAATTAAATAAATATTGTACTTAATATATCCCGTAAATGTACCATCCACTAGAACCAGTCTTGGCTAGCAAGACAACCGCTTAATGCCATACACCAGACAGAAAACCAATATCTTTTGAGTGACACAAAATGTGTGGAATTATTGAATAGAAAGTTTCCAAAGAATTTTCTGACTCTAAATTCTTCAATCTTTTTAATGAATTAATCAATTAAGTGGTTCTTTCTCTTTGAATATTTCGATTCATCATTGAATTTTGAGTCAGACAGATCCAAAATGAATCAGAAGTCTTTGTATTTTGAAAGATGGTCTCACACAGATGTTTATGGGAACAAACTTGTGATGATTACAATACAAGGTCAAGTGAGACTACATTGACAGGATTGGTTAGATGTTAATCAAGGGAGATAATCTATGATAAATAAGGAAGAACCACTGACATGTTAACATATAATTTGGGACCACCACACACATGGCTACACAAAAACAGTGCTGGGATACCTAATATAGCAAAATCTCGAAACATCTCAGATAGGCTCCGCTCTCCAACATCGTAAAGTAAAAAGTCTGAAAAATCCGCCAAATTATCAACAAAGGCTTCCCGATAGTTATGTCTGCCAGGAAATGACATCATTTTCTCAATGTTAAGAGCAAAATCTGAATGAATTACACATATTTTGAGGTCATCTATATATGATTTCAACCTAAATACACATTTGAAAACAAAACTCTTCAGATTTAATTCTCCAATGTCACGTTCAATGGATGACGCAATGTACTTAGAAAGCCATGAGTAGGATGTTGGGGAAGTTCTTGGTAGATTAATCTACATATAGAGGACTTGGGGGAAATCTAATGACAAGCCTCACTCATATATGGTATACATTGAACTACTGGGTCCATGACACATGCAACAGACAATGAGATGACATGTTCTACAGCTACACATATCACACACTTCTACATAAAATGCAATTCAGACTCTCTAGATTGTGTCTCATCCATATCATCAATGGATAAACAGATTTTTAAGCCATAGCAAAAGCCTTCAAATGCAAACCTAACTCTTAAAAATGAATGAAATGAATTTTATGATAAACAAAAATTACACAACCAATTATACATAATGAAGCACTAGCTCTTTATAAACAATTCTTACACTGTACGTTAAGTTTGTATGGTTACCACGTCGATCAACACTCAGATTGTATGTATCCCTATAATTACTAGTTTTTCTCGTAAACCCACATCCTTAATAGACACTTAGTAGACAATCCACCCTACATCCTATAAAACTCATCAATCAATAGTTTGACTTGAACTTTACTTCAGATTCTTCCTCCTTTATTGTGAGTAAATATGTTTTGTTCTCGTCTTCAGCCTACTTGAACATGAACAACCTAACCCTGTTTTTTTTTTTAACGATCCACTTTTCTGATGACTGTGATTACACTTACTGTCCATTGCCATTCTCTCTCGAAGCCTCTGTTCTAGACGACCATGCCTGTCCTCAAGTTCCATATACTGGGCACTGAAAGTATAATACATGTATAAGTAATGCATTCAAACCTGCCTTTAAGGTCACTTCTATGTCACAAAAGCCTGCCTGAAATTTTAGGCTCCAGTATAATACCATTTATAGTAATTGAATCCTTTCTATAAAGACCACCTGCATATTAAGGTCACTTGAGTGATAACCAGGACCAAGTTACTTATTCAAGGGAAACAAGAAAATAGTCTATCAGTTCAAATAGTCTATCAGTTCAGAAAGAGTCATATTAAAA
Source organism: Ylistrum balloti (assembly GCF_031769215.1). Taxonomy (NCBI): domain Eukaryota; kingdom Metazoa; phylum Mollusca; class Bivalvia; order Pectinida; family Pectinidae; genus Ylistrum; species Ylistrum balloti. The sequence continues at coordinate 300,531 of NW_026781891.1, forward strand.
CTTTTGGAAGATAAAGATTATTCAAACGGCATGCACCTGTGACCTTGAAAAGCATGAAACATTAATCAGTATTATATATAATTCTGATAAACAGTAAAAAAAATTCAAGATCAGTTTAGTTGGTGGCATCTTAAACTCCTGAAAGATTGTTCGGTAGAATTGAATTCGTGAAGACCATATAAAATATAGATTACAACATTAGAAGATAACAGTAGTACTTACTTGACCATTAACTCAGATTCATATCGGACAAGTGCATTCTTTTCATACACCAGATTGAACCATTCCTGCATCAATTCTTTCTCCTCACGCTCTGCATCTGGAAAGTGGAAAATCGACATATCACCAACTCATGATGAACTGGTTTTGTACTGATACTGAATATTGGTTACTTATTGTCTTGTTGATGTCCTGACATTACACTGTAGAAATTCTTTCCTGTGTATTAATTTTTTTATTTATTTTTTATCTCCATTTTAAGTGTTTTTTTCATTGTAACTCCTTACATAAAATTGAGAACAATCTTAAAACTTGATTACACTTAATCTTTGCCTTTTAAATGGATTTGACCCACTAGTCTATAATGTTAAAGTCATTCATTCTTACACTTTATATTAAAATCATCTTTCCACTTATCTGACGAGCCAGTCTCTACTCTATAAACTTTATTATTAAGACATACACGACTTAACTCTCATATCTTCAGTAAAACATATCATCATGACTTTATGACATTTGATATCATAACCTATCCTGCTAGAGAATATAAATCTAGTCATTTCATGTTGTAAAGTGACATACAATTGATACAACATATTAATACAATCAATACGATCAAACATTAACCAAGTGCCAACTACCTGGTCCCTCTCCTCTAAGTGCTTTCTCTATGGAGACACCACGTTCCTCTAGCTCCCTCTGTTTGACGTCCACTTCCTCGAGCTGCCTCTGTATCTCCTGAGCCATTCTCAGCCGTTTCTGTTCACGCTGCTTCAGTTGTTTCTTAGCAGCTGATTGTACACGACGAGCAATCTTCACATTCACCTCGTCTTCTGACATCGTCCTTCGATCCTGAAACAATATCAAATGCTTGTAATTACAATTGGTCAGATTTTAACACAGAGAAATATGGAAATTCAATCATTCTTCTTTATAAATTTCAATAATGATAAGAGATATCTCACTTGACTTTTATCGACAATTTTCAGTTCCATACCTATACAAAAAGAAATTTGTGAAATAACAATCTTTCCACCTAGAAGAGATGAACTGAAATCAAAGTTCTAAATCATAACAAAACAAGTGATCATATTTATTATTTCTAAGGAGATTCACTAACCCTTGACCGCCTGGATAGTGTGGTTTCAACAGACACATGACTTTCATCAGAATCAGAAAATTCTTCCACTGAAAATTAAATGTTGCAGAATGTACATACAGAAGAACATGTCATTGCATTCTCATTTGTTCAAGGAAAACCTATTCAGAACATATCAAAATCCATCACACACTTCAAATAATGCTATCCTGCACTACAAAGTCAATAGCTCTGAAGTGGTACTTTAAACATGTGTATATATTTTCAGAAGCACAACATAAAAGCACATTATCAATCATTAATTTAAAGCAAAATTTCAATATGTGTTATTAACAAAATTATGCACATTTCCATCTAACCATTCCATATATTCTTAAATAAAATTTCATTTTTGTTTTCTTTTGAATTTTATCAAGTTAGGTTATTAAACAAAAGAATAAATAGGTATACTTACAGTCAGCCCTGGGGGCCACAGTCCTACGGACAGCATGGCCTGGGCGTCGTCCTGTGGGAGTCCCCTTTTGTCCAAACATGGACCCAACAATTTTTAAGTCTTGCATGCCCTCACTCAGGCCCTTGTCTAAAGCATCCCCTTCAGATTTATGAAGCTTTTTCTTTTTCTTATCAGATTTTGGAGTCTTTTTAACTTTCTTTTCAGTTTTCTCATCAAGAGTATCATTTGATGATGACCTCTTGTCCTTGAAGTCTTTGCCTTTTTCTTTGCTTGGTCTTAACATCTGAAGGAGTGATTTGCGTTTTTTGTTTGTGGATTTTGTCTCAGTATCTGACTTATCAGAACTTTTACCATTGGTACTGTTATCTAACTGTTGGTTCTTTTTATCTTTGGAGAACTTTGGTGGTTGAACTACCTCACCATTAGGTGTAGAATGCATCACTTTCACTTTTGATCTCTGATTATCATCACTGTCTGAGAACACTTGGTCACTGGTGCTTGGGGTGGTACTGTTTCCCCTACGATATCTGTGACCTTTATGACCAGCTACAGGTGTGTATCCCATGTTTGCTAATCCTAACTCCTCATCACTTTTCAATCTTGCCTTCTCTCGAGCCTTTTCACGTGCCTTGTCCATATCTGTTCGCTTCAGTTGTCTTATGTGGTCAATTGTTGGAACAGCAGGCGTGCTTTCCCCTTGAGTTGGAGGAGTAGGCAAGATCCGTTTCCTGATGTCCCGCTGAGGACTAGGACGTTTCATGGCCGGAGCTGGTTTACTCTTAATAGAGGTGGCTGGCGTGTAGAAATTGTCATAGTGTGGATCTTCTTCGCTGTCATCAGCAAATGGAATGTCATCCACTATGTGCTCTCCTACACTCACACGTGGCTTGTTTGACTCTTCTTTCACTTGATTTTTCAGTTTTGAATCGATGCCAATTTTCTTTTTCCTGCCACTGGCATCTTCATTCTGACTTGAACTATCCTCATAACTACTGAGAGCTCTAAGCTTGGTATGATCTACAGAGACTCTCATTTTCTTCTCCTTAGATTTTGGCACTCTGTCTTTTTCTCCATTTGCCGATGAAGAAGATGTATAATTATTTCTAGAACTGTCAGTGGAAACAGACCTGTGTTTGAACTTCATTTCTGGACTAGAAGAACTCTCCTTTCCACTTGTCGTACTGTCACCACTTGTCATAGTCGTGGTAGGAGAACCTATCTTCTTTTTCATGAACTTGCTCTGAAACCCTTGCTGAGATACTTTACTTGTGAGGTTACTGATATCAGGGAGTTGTCTCCCTGTTGATGGGCGTCGCTCTTTTCCAGTGTCACTGCCAGACCCTGTACTGTTCTGACGTTTGGTAAGCGACTTGGTGGAGGATTTCACATTGTCATTATTATCTACAGGGGGTGGGGGAGGGAGGGGACGCCAAGCACTACCATCACTGTTGGTTTTGGTAAGATTACTATTACATACCACATCTGGTGATATTTCTGTCAAATTCTCATTGGCTGATGAATACTTGTCACTTACATTAGCACTTTTATCACTTGCACTCGCATTTGGTGTTGCATAGAAACTTTTATCTTTGTCTACAAGTGAATTCTCAAATTCATCCTGTTCTGCATGAAGAGTCTCATCCAGATTATCCTCATTTGCATTGTTTCTGGGTGTTGTATCATCACTATAATCTTCACCCAAAGCCTGACTTAGAGTCAGCTGATAGTCTCGTAACATATCCTCATCAGGTTTCTCATCATTTTCCTCGCCCTTAATATATGGCTGATTGTGATCCAGCTCTGATGACAGTGAACTCACAGACGACCTCCCAGAATGACTAGGTGTTGAGATGGTGAAACTGGAGTCAGATCCAACAGAATCTCTGTACATTGGGCGTTTCTTCTTTTTCACGGCACCTTTCCTACCACCACGTGTCCGTGTAATAAATCTATCATCTATGCCACTAAAATCTGGCATGTTAATATCATAATTCTCAGTGTTCATGCCTTCCACACTATTTAACACATCCTGTAACGTTGTACGTCCTGAAGAAGACGAACCATTTTCACTCATTTGTTGTATACTCTTAAGCACAGCTTGTTCTGTGTCCTCTAACACACCAGCCTCCATTCCTTCTCCTTCCTCCTGCTCCTCATCTGTTGAAGGAGAGGGAACCTCTTCCTCATCAGTCTTAAGCAGGTCAGGAACACTTTCACCACTAACACTTGACTTGTGGTCAATGTCAACCAATAACTTCTCCATTTCATATTTCAATGCGTCTTTATCATCAACTTCCTCCCCATTCTCCTCCGAATCAAACACCTCATCACATTCCTCATCCGTCCTCTGATCATCTTCATTAGCTTTTGCCATGATGTCTTCCTGTATTTCTTTGTTCTCCTCCTCATCCAATATCTCTGTCTTTATTTGACGATCTGTTGCCTCTGTGTCAGACCCTATCACTTCCGCTGCAGCATGTGGCTGTGTTGTGATCACTTCTTCAGAGTCCTCAGTGTTTTTATTAATGTCTTCGTTTGTCTTTCCCATACCAAACATTTTCCAGGGATCAAGCCTGACAACCTCCGGAGGAGTAGTGAAGAAATTAGCTCGCCTTGCTTTACATTCGACGTTAGAAGTATCTGGAGGAGGGATGTTGAGTGAAAGTTTTTTATTGGGTGTGACAGAAGGTGTCTGCTCAGCTTCAGCCTCCTCCCACACATCATCTTCCATTTCTGTGTCATCATCCTCCTGGTCTGTTTCAAAGTCTGAATCTGTAACATATAAAGTGACACTCAACAGATATAAGAATATTGGTACCTCATCTGATTTTCCATGCTTTAACCTCACCTCTTTCGAAATCCATAAATTTTCATAATCTTGATTTTCAAAGCAAAAAACATTCTTCCCCATTGAACATGGTAAACAAAAATAATAACCTTCCTTCTCTTTTTTTACCCCCACCCACCAACCCCTCCCTGTCCCCTTTAATAACCTTATTTTGCACCATCCTTCAAGAATCTAATTACGAATCCTGTATAAGGAAATATTTCTTAAACTGTAAAAACAATTATCCATATAGCAAAAAACTCCAAATCTACCCTTATTAAAGTCTGCTTTATATCAATTATTATATACATTTTAGTGTTGATAACAAATTTAGACTAATTCATCCATTTTACATATTCAGTAAATATTGTTTCCATAAACTTACCATCCTCCACCTCTGTGTCGTCATCCTCATCGCTATCCATATACTTGACTTTGCCCTCATTGTTCACAGCATCTATAAGGTTTTCATGTGACTTGCGTTTGAGAGTCTCCACTACCTCAAGAGCTTCCTCTAATGTAAGGTCCTTCTTGAGACCAAACGTCTCCTCCATCACCTCAGTTAGCTCAGCATCATCGCTTGACCTGAAGGACACAATAGCTTATTCACCAACCAGTAAGTGTTTGACAATTTCAATACCATATCTAATCACATGTCATATTTGTGATCATATTTTTACTTTGATTCAATATCTCACAAGTTCAATATTAAGTAATAGTAAAATTAATTTTCCATGATTTTAGCATCTGTTTCATGATATTGAAAGCTCTTTATACCAAAACATGCATTAAATGTGTAAAAGTAAATGATCAGTAATTTTATTCTGTCCATTTTTTTCAAGAAAATGTTTCAATGCTTGTTGAATGTGGTTCGACATATGCCTGGTCAAAATCCATTAGCTTCTCAAAGAAATATCATCACATGTTTAGAAATAAATGTGGAACTGGTAGAACTCAGTAGGGACTTTCCTTAGTACACAGTTATTGTTTGTAAACAAAATGAATCAAAACTTTATTTTCTGCTATCATTAATTTCAATTTAAAGAGCTTACTTCTAACATAACAAAACAATTCAACATTTTCATTTTTATCAACTTATTAATCTTGCAATGTCCAAAGATTGATTTTTCTTGAAAAAGATTAAATATTGAAAATTGCTGTGATTGATTACTAAAACACTGTAGTGAAACAGTGTGGTTCATGGCCTCTGTGTAACACACATGCTTCACATGGGGGTAAACAACTACAAAAAATACTATGGAGACCATGCAATGGAACACAGGACAAATCCTTAGGTAGAACTTATCAGTCAGAAAGTTAACTCAAAGATATTTTCATCACATATTTAGCTTTGCATCTTAACTAAATCGGATACATGTCACATGATACATGATAAATGTCAGAAACAGTAGAAACAAATTTTTTTTTTTTTTTTTTTTTTATAGAATTTGACCTCAGATATCCAATATTCATAAAAGACCAGAAAATTGAATACAGATCAAGATGCTTACATGTGATCTTGATTTTGACTTTTAATAAATGTCTTGTGTGTGAAGTGCTGCAAACTCAAAACCACTGGTCGTAGCCAGTATACTAGTCTAACAATGGCAGCATCACATGCAAAAGGACGGGAAATAGTCAGGGACAGAAAACCTGGCCTAACGGTGAAAAGGAAACGAGCAGACAGAAACAATAAACAAATTCTAGCGATCTTCTATTCATGTGTTCACTTAATATTATGTAACTAATATGGAGAGAAGTTTATTGACATATGTAAAATATAAAAATTCTTTTTAGTTGAAATATTAACTTGCAAATTTAAGGAACTATATTTCAATATAAACTGCACAATGTTGTTTGTTATACATGTATCTACATCTTTTAACTAAATCATTGAGAAAGAAACCACAAAAAAACATGCTTCTTTGATGGAACATGCAAAATTATTTTCATCTTTGAACTGACATCTAGACAAACAACTGTGTTTAGTCACCATCCCAACCAAATCCTTTCTGCATATATATATATATATATGATACAATATATCATAATTCTTCCGATGCATATATTTAAACAATTTGATATTACATTAAAACTATATCATTTAGGTTTTAAGTAAGATCTGAATTTCATAAGAAACAGGGTTGTCATATAGATTTAGTTTCATACAACATGTTATAACTATAAAAAGGAGTTATGAAACTTCTTTAATCAGGGGAGGAACAGACACAGATTAACGGGAACAAATCAATTTTATTTTCCTTTGTGAAATAATGCTCGAAAAAGTCAGTATTTAGAATAAAGTGCGGTCAGTGCTGACCATCACTTGAAAAATTATTTTCAGTGAAATTGTTATAATTTACAGCCTGTGGATGCCGATTCCATACAATGTTAAGAAGCACATTTTGCAGATTTGTATATTATCCATACCTTAGGAAGCTGCGCAAAATACAAAGATATCAAATGGTTTCTAATCAGAATATAAACTGAAATACTATTTCAGGAAAGATAAAATTTTATTTTACTATTTCACATTTTGAAATCAGATGTTTTTCAAATTCCAAAAAAGCCTCCCCTTTTCAATGTGTGTCTGCAGTTAGTATGGTTGTACATCATAATTTATCTTCAGAACTTATGCAACAAACAAACATCTATTGTAACTAAGGCAAGGCAATTTTGTGCCTACCAGTCACTCAGCATTTCATAAAGGTCTCTGAAATTAAAAGTCAGGTCCCTGTGTTACTTTCCGATATAAAAGAATGAAAACTATGTCGCTGCTACATGCTCCCAATCCCAGCCCTTGTTGTCCTCTCACTAGATCATTATCACTGAAGTGCAGTAGATACTGCATACCAAGTGAAATGTAAAATCAAATTACTAATAAAATTTGAAAGAATAAAACTAAAACTAAAGTACAGAAAATGTTGATGATTTCTGACAAACAGAATCCAAAAGGTTAAAGAGAATAAATGAATGTGTAAGGAAACATGATTCTCTTTTACTGAGTTTTACATACCGATAGCTGACAGGAAAGAAATGGAATACAAGAATGCATTTTAGAATCTAGCAGAAAAAGAGTATTTTGATGTATTTCATGGAAAGTCAACATGACTGAAAATAAGGTAGAAAAACAGCATCATCATCAATGTTAATAGATCTGGTTAACAGCAGAATATTTGAAGATCTACTTACATTTTAAAAACCTCTAGTCTGAACAATAGAAAACTTTGTTTTCAAATCTAGATTCAAAAAGATTTTTAATTAGGAAACATGTCAATTATTGATATTTTTAAATGTTTTATCTTTAAGAAAATAAATATTTACTTGTCTGAGCCTGTAATGAAACAAATTGACAGTGGCCACTATAAAATTAAATACATACTCAAGGTCAGAGTCCGACATATTTTCCTCCTCTTCATCACTGAGGATAGCATCAGATGACATGGAAGCACGGAGGTTGTGTTCCGTGAGCTCTTCCTCAGATTCCTCCTCCTGAAGGCCATCAATGCTATTCTCAAATTCTATTCTCTCTGGTGTTTTCTTGGCCTTTACAAAATCGGAGTCGGGCATCAGGGGTGGAGATAGGGGACCTTATAAAGAAAAAAAATGATGTGGCTGGTTACAGTGAATTCTGACATGAGAAACTATCAAGGGTGGTGAAACTATTTCCTTTGGACATCATGCATGAGGTATGAATTGGCTGTTTCTGTTCCCTTGAAATGAGATGGTCTTAAAATGCACACATATTTCCTAATTCACAGCTCTCTCAAATTTACATCTACCTTTTTATTTTTAAACAGATTTGTAATGTTTTTACTTTTTCCTGTCATTGATAAAACCAACTGTTAAGATATATCAACAAATGAAAAATATCAAATTTTGAGATACTTCTGTAAATCTATATGTACAATTCAATGAAGACAATGTTCATCTTTTCACTTCTCCCATTAAATTTGCTGTACATGATAACATCCACTTTTACAGCTTACAGCAGTGCTCCAGATAGCCTGCGTGAATGCGTTTTCACGCACAATATTTCTAATTTCACGCTAGGAAAAAAATAAGATTTGTGTCATTAACCCGTGCGAAATCCGGACTCTGCGTCAATGTCCGGCTCCAATATTACGTAGTTAGAAAACTCAATAATCTAAGTCAAACAGACACTTATCAAGTAAACGAAACTCGTAACAAGCGCTTTCTTGATCGTGATTATAAACCAGTCGCATAGCAAATATGGCGCGGTCAAAAATGTTTACAAATTCAGTGTTACCCTAATATGGAAAAACCCATACACTTGATGAAGGCAGGGGTGAAAAAAACCCTCAATTTATAAAGGTAGGAGTGAAAACCCCACATGTCAAAAAGTTATCTGGAGCACTGTTACATTTGCTTCCTTCCCCGTGATACAAGTTTTACATCCATTGCCATAAATAAAGAAGACACTTTCCACTGCAATACACTATACATCTCTCTGATCTGATTTATTAAGTATGACAAAATCTTGGTTTCCCTGTACACACACAATGTCACACCTTAAGTTCTAAATTATTCAATGACATCTTTATCATATACACTATGGTCTCTTACACCAGGTCAAGCAAGCTATCTACAGCAGGTAACAATCACACAAAGGTTGAATATGACTGGATTCAAAGAAATGATTGGACAATTTTACGACTTCAGATTTAAATATAATTGCCCACCTTTGAAATTTAAATGTCCAATGCCTACCTTTACAATTCATTTTTATGGTTTTATGAGTGACGTGTTTACACTTAGCCCTAACATTGTACACTATTGACACCCTATACACCTTTAATCCAATATAACAGTTGTCACTTTCAATACCTTGTACCTGTACAGAATCTCAATCTAAAGTCAGAGTTTAAACACATTTTTCTAAATCCTACAGCCCTAAATCTAAAGTTGTGACTACAAATGATTCTAAACTACAGCAATATCAACTCACAACAATGAATTCAGCATTTATTGCTCTGAACTCAAGAATTCCTTTCTCCTGCGTTACATATCATAGCTCTTTCGAAACTTCTCCTCACTTACTTGGTACTTTCTTCGGAGAACCATCAGTTTTCTTACGCTGAGGTGTTGGTGAATCACTAGTGTCTATCGATATCTTAGGAATGTTTTCCTGTTCAAGAAAATACAAAAAACTTATGAAAGTGCATCAATTACAAAACAATTAGGTACTATGAAACTTCTGATGAAGTCAAATTGAGTTATTTTAATTTTCTTTTCTTCTCAAGGACCTGTTCTTTTTCTATTTACTGGATAACTGGACATGTCTCCGTAACGTGGTGGAGGAAACCATCACCATAAAATCATTTTCTAAACTACTTAATAGTAAAAAATCACTGACCTTGAGACTATCATCTTTAAGCCAAGACCTTTTCCGTCTGCTCCTAATAGGAACCCTAGATTCTGGTCGTTGATGTCGGAAACAGTAGAACTTCACTGCAACACAGAGCAATAAAGAAGTTGAGAACATCTTCATTATTAAACAATAAAAATGTCTGGACACAAAACTTCTCTTTCTGTTAAAACAAAATTTTACAAAGATTTGACTCATATTTCATTTCTGTTTATGTTCAAAACATTACTGTCCTCACCAGAAGACTCCATTTCAGTGAGCTGTCACTTAAACCATGATGTCCTATAAGATCGACCAATAAAGCCTACCTTCTCCAGTATGTGAGCGTTCATGGCTGTAGTTACTAAGGCGGAGACCAGCAGAGCAGAAACTACATTTGAGACATTCACGGTGGAAGAAGATGCCCTCGGCACTCATACGCTCCATCAAATACACCCTCTTCTTACAGAAGTAGCAAAACTCGCTGGCCTTAGTAGCAGCTAATAACACACCTGGCTGCTTCTGTGAACATATAACATTTAATTAATAAAACATAAGTAGTCCTCTATCCCACTATAATTCAGTTGATTTTAAACAGATTTTATGCCAATTTTATACCAATACCGACTAAGAGAACTATTACATGGCAGAGCTATGAAGGAATAAATAATACATTTTATCATATATTGATGTGGGAGGTAAGGAAATTCTATACAGTGATGTAGAGGTACCCATATCACACATACCTACATTCTACTTTTTAGATTTTTTAAGTTTGAATGAGCTGCTCAGGAAAGAGCTTAATCTAGACACAGTTATGTGAGTCTGACCTAACTTACCCTTTTGGTGAGTGGTGATGTCTTCACCGGCTCCTCCTGCTGACCTTTGAACTTTGACACTAGGATCTCTGCCATGGCGCTGACCTTAACTGCAGCCAGGGACTCTTCTTTCTGTTTGACATTATCATTTTTCGGCTGGACGGTCAATTTATTAGCAATCTCATCCATCGGTAGTTTGTTGTACTTGGTCAATTGTACATCACCGTTGGTCTAAAAGTTTTGAAAAATTGATTTCAAAACAACATTCACTTTATTTTCAGATTGATTCAAATACAAAATATAAAACATACTGAAAATGTCGGAGACTTTTAAGAGACATAAAATACTCTTACCATTTAATTTTATGGGTAGAATTAATTATATATTAATGGATATTGAAATTAAAACTATATGCAGAGGGATGGAGTGAATATCAAAATCGTTAAATTACCAACAAGTTCTGTATAAACATATAAACAATTCCCACTAACCGCTTTGACTTCCTTATCTTTGAGTCGCCTCTTACTAAAGGATGTTTCATGTTTGTCTCCATCTTTTTCTTTCCGCTGTACACAAATTTAAACATCAAAGTTTTTAATGATAATACATATTACAATCAATGAAATTGTTGATAATTTATACATATTACAATCAATCAAAATTTTTGATAATTTATACATATAATCTCTCAAACTTGAGATAACAATAGGTATAATGATTAAGATTTTCTCAGATCCTTGAACAACTGTTAATATCTTGATACTGACTTTCAAACTTATACCTAAAAATTTCTCTCTGTACATACATGTACATGACAATAAAAATTTCTATTCTTAGCATTTAAATTCTGCAGTATGACTACTAACTTAATTCCAACAAAGAAATTTTATATCTCTGTTTAAAATATCACTTAACATGATATTTGAACAAGCCATTATAATTCTAACGACAAAAAAATCATCTGTATTCAAATTGCAAAAACCAGAATTTCCCACAATTTCATACTTCTAGCTTGTATTACACGAACCTTTTTTGACCTTGAGAATCGTGCACTGACTCTCAGCTTCTGTAGGATGGACAGACGATGATGGGGTGACTTATGACTCTTGTGACTTTCCTCTCTCGGTGACTCAACTGTAACAATAACAATATCAGCATTTTCTTTCACAATCACGTGGCAAGTTTTTACAGAAACAATAATCTGTAGAGATACTAAATTTTTACTCAGCTCCAAGCACTTACCGCTATCGAACTATCAAATATGTCTTGTTTATTTCATGGATAATTGATAACACATTAAGAACTTCATTAATACTTCTTCCTTAATCTATACAGTCTATCTTATCACTTTCTAATATTTGAGCCTCAAAAATAAGTTGTTTGAATTCCAGTTTAGAAAATTATGCCCTATTTTTGAAGATGGCACACAACCATGTATATGCAGGCATAAAATCTGTTTCATTCAGAGAGCAAGCAATTTGAATAGTAGAATAGTGCAATAGCCAGGGCAACCCTTTATCATACAAGCTTAAGTTTGAAAGCTTTTATTTGAAAAAAGAAAATCTTGTAATGCCCTTCTAGAACAAGTCAATTTAAAATGGACCACCATGACAGCACTTAAAAACATCAGTTACAGGGCATGTGCACCATGCAATAAATGTTTTAAAATATGTTCCAAATTTTTTTAGTTGTAAAACGTACAGCTAGATAATCTGTCTTTTCTGAACTTCTGGTAGAACTGAGAGAGGTATGAGATCATGGCAAGTTTGTCTGTAGCAGAACACTGAGTCATCTCTTCCCCGGTCATCACAGGAGCAATCCCAAACTCCTTCTGTGCCACATCAAATGCTAGCTGACAGTTTTTGGCCCCCTCCTTTGAGTTCAACACATTCATGTCACTGTAATACAACAAAATCTGATTAAATAAGTATATTTTTTGTGTTAAAAGTACAAAGATTATTGATACTTAAACTACAAGGAATTTTGACCCCAGAAAAAAATAAGTATATTAATGCTTAAACTGCAAGGATTTTTGCCTACGGAAGAAATGAATTTATTGATGCTTATCAAAACTTATCAAAAAGAGTACAATACTACTATATGACTTAGGTTATCATCACATTAACATGTAAAGAAGGGTATAGTCGTCAGTTTGTTTATTTTTTTTTTAAAATTCACAGCAATAATGTATTTCAAATCAAAACACCATATATTCTAAACAGACTTTTCTGAGGAAAACTTCAATTTTCTTTTTATTTCTAAAGGAACCTTTTTTACCCTATAGAATGATGGATACGACAGACATCTATGTTTATATCATGTGATAGGAGCCAGTACTTACATGAGATTTGGTTTGAGGATGTTGATGAGATAGCAGAGAGGAAATCCATTACGCCATGAGGATGTTAGGTCTACTATGTGTACAGTTCTGAATGTTCCAGTGTTCAACAGTTTCTGACACCATCTAAGTAATGTGTAGCTGTCTACGAAGTCATCCGCTATAGACATAGAAAAATACTTTACCAATCAGTGTGATGACATGGAAAGGATTTAAATAAATGGAATGTGAAAGAATATTTTGAACTCCGATCAGTGACAACTATAAGTACTGTAATGCCCGCCCCCCCCCGCTATATGCCCCTGGCCATAAATGGCGGGGGGCATAAAAATCTGATTATTATAGATGTGATCCTGTTGTGAACATATTTCATAACGTAATCAGCAGTTTAAAGGCATAACAGTTTAGAAAATAGCTTATCTAATTACATTGCTACCAGATGCTGTAGATCACTCACCATTTCTAGCCCGCTTTGCTGGTATATCAATGATCTCGTCCAGGTTTGTACCATCACCACAGTCATAAAGGTGTCGCATTTGCTCAGGTAAAATGGCCTTGCTATTTAAGTTGGGGTACCTGTTTGGAAAAATCATATTAATTAAAAGCTGCTATACCTAATATGGAAAATACAGGAATTACTTATTTATTTTTGTAAACTTGAGTAACGACATAACTCTGTTTTTTCTGTTTTGTTTTTGTTTTCTTTGTTTTATCTTAATTATGATAGATGCAATGTTGATCCTTCACTTTTCACCTCCTGATAACGTCAGAAATTCCATAAATCTTTATCCAGATGCAATCTATATACATCATATACTCAAAGTTAGCGAACTGTTTGATGGAGATGAGGCCAGAGAGAACAACATAAAAATAACATGTACATCAACAGTAAAATAAAACCTCATGTGATACTATCTCTGAGTTTCTAAATAAACTTCAGGAAAATTTCTTCTAATTGTCTTATTCAATTAAATCAATCTTCATTGATTTTCTATCATACCTGGTGTTTGGATCTATCGTGTACATGTGGTGATTTTTGTGAAGGTTTTCAGGAGTTGTCTGTGAGAGACGTAGGAAGATGCTCTCCCTCTCAGCCAAAACCTGCAGAGGCGTCATCTTTCCTGATGCCCACCGTCGAACCATCCATGCAGCATCGAGAGAGCTGAGGAAACCTCGAGCACAACCAGAGCCAGTGGGCCAGAAAGGCTATAAATGGATAACAAAATGAGTCAAGTCCGAGTAAAAGCTATAAATATCACATGCACAAGTAAACATCTAATGTAACATACATTATTACAATTTGTCTTTGCGAAGAATTGAAAACTTCAGTTTGTGGGGTAGTCCAACCTATTAATCAATATGATTATAATCATTTAAGCTTCCCATGTTAAACTCAATTGTGTCTGCAACAAAACAAATATAGGTACTGCCATGTGTACAAATAAGAAGCTTATTTTCAAGAATGTTTCCAATTCATACCTAATCCATGAACGTGTATCTTGGTATCTGATCCCTATAAGAGGGTTATTTTATTTCAAATCAATCTCTTTCTCCAACCCCATCATTGTAAATTTTTATACTAGCACTTCGAACATTCCTGAAATAAAAGGTCAACATTGACATACCATTTAATATCTTTTACAATTAAAAATTCAACTGTACATATTTCAATTCTGTACATGAATTTAAACGTTATTCACCTCTAAAAGACTATCTCCTACTAGTCCCATCAACAAGTTATGACCGTTTCTCTTTATGACACGTGAGGCATTCTGGGCGGCAAACATGGAGGTGAAATCAAACATGGCAATGTCAGGTTGACCGTAGTGGTTGATTGCATAGTCCAGGTGAGGGAGCTGTTGATTGGTGGAAAAGTCAGCAGCCTCACGGGCATAATCCATCAATCGATCCCGGTTCACGTTGTTGGGGGATAAGAGAGAGGCCGTGTCGGGATAATCCTTAGGTAAATAAAGATAAATATACCATTGATAACTGTATATAGATGTCTATTTGAAGTGGTCACGAGATGGAATTAAAGCCACATAAAAATTTAGACAGTGCCATTTGTATTTCTGCACACTTAAAACCAGCATTACAGGCAGAAGAATTTCCTTAGTGTCAAAATGTGTTCATGTTGTGATTATTTTAATTGGCCACATAGCAGCCAACCATCTTTCTTCTGTAGTTTTCAACTTTTTGAAAGTAAGAGCAACACTTTTAATGTCATTTGTTCTCCATTCGGGCTAGTCAAAATCTCTTTTGATTTTGATTTGGTAATTAAATATATATACAGGTCAATTGAAAGATGAAGTATTTAACAATTTAAAACAGAGAATTTTAGGAGACATGAATATCATGCACATCAGCTGATCCTTTTTTTATTGAAATTAATAACTACCTTTACCTATGAACGATGAAAGATGAACTCATCCAAAGTATTTTCCTACTAAGCTTGTGTTTTAACTTCGATGAAAATTCTAAACGAAAAAAAAACCACTATAGTGATGTCACTACATCAATTAGGCATTCAAAACATGCTACATGTTACACTTACTCTGACAAGTACACCCTTGTCAAGAAGACTGGTTTTCTTGGCGGTCATCACAAAGTAGTGGGTATCATCTTTGTAGTAGACGATGTTCTCAAGGTCTATGCCTGTTTGTTCTGTGAGATCTTTGAAGAACTTCTGGTTGAAGATAAATGCTACCCCACTGATTTCTTCTACACTCGCCTCTTCTGTCGTGTTCCGATTAATGAAATTGGCAGTGATTGCTATTGCAAGCTTCCCGCGAAATTCCTTCCGTTTGAAACCTTAAAAACAGAAAAAAAAACTTCATGTAAATAGACATCAACTTTTCCATTTTGTCAATAAACAAGTATTAAATGGACTTTTAAAATCGCTTTCTTGATAAAAATTCTCAGTGTGTTCTTGACTTTTATCAATAGTGATGATCTACATACAAGATAAGTGTGATAACAAACATGAGATCTTTTAAGATCTTTTAACAAAAACAGAAGTGATAGCAAGGATACTATATTCTATCAAAATATCTAACCCTGAAGTGTGTTCCTCTTGCCATCAGCCCCAATAAGAACATCAAACTCATATTCTGACACTGGGTGATCTGGGGGTTCCACTTTACAGCGCCATCCCAAATCTGTAATATAAGACAACATGTAAATGAATGAACTCCTCTTTGACAACTAGCATTCTTGAGATTGTTGTGTCTTAAACCTTTTTACACCTTTTGCTATAGAAACAGACTCACAGGACACAATCAATGCTAGATTGAATGATGTTGAAGAAAATTCTTATTAGTATATCTAGCAACAAGGCCATATTTAGTAATATGCAACCCCCCATCGCCCTTATCTTAACCTGTTCGATAGTATTACACATATCTCAAGTTCAGTGGCTTTACCAACTACTGTTTCAATGTCTTGTAATAAGCCCATCCCCTTTCTTTCCGTCAGAAGTAATTCGTTGGCCCCCAAGTCATGACAGCCAACATTGGATTATTCATCAAAGCAGAGCTTCAAATGTTATATTTAAAAAAAAAAAAAACCCAGTTCCTTTCACTTAATCATTATTTTCGTACATGTTTAGACTGTCATTGTCTAGATACTGGGTCATTAATTAAAGAAAGGTGAGTTAGAGTGTTTATGATTTACATACTGTGTGTAGACTGGTCTTCTGGAGGCTCTATGAGGTCCTCAAATCCTACATTACAGTGTATCTCCACCCCCAGGATCAGCGCTGCCTTCGTCAGGATACATTGGAGTTGTCGAATACCTGAAGGCGAAGGACATGTGTGTCAGAGTATAAATAATCAATCAGTACATAATAAAGATTAAACAAAGGCTGCTAAAAGGTTCTTTCTTCTGTATATTCACTGATCAATTTTAATGAAGCTAAGGTCTTCAGAATTCGGGGTACAAACGATTTGGCCTGCTTTCTACATATAAATTGTAAATAATGAAGGAAATCTACTAAACCTTTGTATAAAATACATATTTTTCTCTTCTAACTACACTTCCCATCTGTTTAGCACTGTTCACAGTATTTCACGTCAATCAACATATGAATTTCAGTATGGATATCCCAGGAAAATCAAATTAATTCACTAAAATTAATACAAAAATAATAATCTTTTACAAAAGGATACAATTGCAGTACACTTTTTGTAAAAGAATTTGACAATGTTGCCAATTACACAATGTGTGGCTAAGAATACAAATGAAATATAGCAATATTTCCCAGCACATAGAGATACTTACTGATGTGATCTATGGCTCCAGCACAGAATTTACCAAAGAACTTTTTAGCGCCAAGATTTTTGAGGTCTGTGATAAGGTAGGGCCAGAGATGAAGGACATTGTTCCTGGAGAAACTGTCCCTCTTCTCCACCAGCACCACACGTGCCCCTAATAGGGCACACTCGATGGCCGTTCTCAGTCCACATGGTCCTGCACCAATCACTAGGACCTGTTAAGTACATGGTTCGTTGATTATGTAATACCATAATGACCTGTCAGTAATTTGATCAGCAGAGCAAATCAGAACTTATATCAGTAAATATGCCAAAAAATTCTATGTCTTAGTTTGCCAATAACCTATCTCTTACTTTTAGTAGAGAGTAATAAGTTGGCCTCATTTGGTTACTGTAGGATAAATACTGTGAAATATTTCATCAGCAGTACTTAATTGTGCTCAGAAACATATTGTATAATTAGCAGTACTTAACAGTGATCAAAAAAATATTGTATCATTAGAAGAAAAGCAAAATATTAAACAATACAATATTATCTTCTAGACATTCCTTGATCATTTAACATGTGTCTTGATGAAAAAAAAATAAAGGACATGCTTTATTAAGCAAGTATGAAAAGCTGAAAGAAATTCTATAACATGGTATTATGATAGAATTATTATATATTATTACTTAGTAGATAAAATTTTCTATTGTTTTGTAAAGTAAAGCCTTTGTGTACAGAAGCCAGTACTTTTGCCGATCTCTTTCCTAGAAAGATTTTTGCTTGTTAATAAAGCATGTTACTTAAATCCTTCTTGAAGCCCTGATAACTGGTTTAGGGCATTCAGTCAACCCTACAAAGTATCTGGGTTTTTTTTTTCTGGCTGAAAGGGACATGTCTATATTAAGACCCTTCAGAGCTTTTACATCTGAAACTGCCAAACTACAAAGGTCAATTGAATGACCCTGTGATGCTTTTAATTTGTTGAGTCATTTTTAAAGGTTCTTAAAGGAAAATACTGATGACTGCTAGTTATCCCAGTGATGTAATGCTATGGTGACTCTGACTGTTGACAGGGTGATAGAAACCCAGTACATAAACAGTCATGTTGTCAAGTCAACACAAAAGAAAAAACTGCCTGTCCACAGCTACACCAAGACAATCGAACTGATATTCTCTACAAGAATGGTCTATACACTAGCCGAGTCCCTCCTGTATCCCACAGGTAATCACTGCCATCAGACTTGTGGCTTCAAACCACAGACACATCAACATCAATTCTCTTTGTAAGTATAGACCTTCCACTAATAAAAATGTTTATAACTTCATCAGCTTCTCTACAAGTACATTTTTATCTAACTTGTTAGGAGCCAAGTGTAGATGATTTTCCATTAAGTGACGAGCTTCCAGACAAGCAAGTACATCAATAGTAATGCTAACGCTTCATAGTCATTTACCGACCCTTCAGTTATGAGAAAAGTTGAAATGAAAGTTCCATTTAGCCAACATGAACTAGACCAGTGGACCTTGAAGTCTAAACCTCGGCAAGTCAATGATTCAGTTTGGTTTTCTACTGTTTAATGTCCTATTCATGATCTATAGTTATTCAAGGACAGGCTCTCGGTGCATGCTAGGTATGTGAACATAATGAGGATAAGTACACGTTTTTTCGGAGGCTGCAATATGTTTGTGTAATTCATGTGATAGCACAGAACTGAAGCTGACATCACAGTGCTGTCTAGTCACACTATATACTAACAGGCAAACCTGTTGTTACACGACCACAATGCTGAGTGTTAAGCAGACAGTAGTAACCAGTATTTTGAAAGATTTTGGTTGGTCTTAGCCTTGGAACAGAACCCAAAGTCATCCTCACAGGAAAGAATGCTTAGCTGAAGGTCAAAAGTGAGACAGTGTCAGGCAGACATTCAAAAGAAAATACTTGTTGAAAAAGAAGAGAAAAGATCCCAAATTAAGTCACCTCTTACAATCGTTCAATTGAAATGTCAAGTACAATTCTTATCCTACCTGCAAGTCCATAGTACTAAGTATATATCAATACAAGACAAAATGTGTCCAGTCTATCTGTACCAGTACAGGACACTACAGGGGTCATCTAGAGAAGTATTTCCAGGACATACCTACATTGTTATTGAGTACACTTTTCTTACACCTTCCCCATACCTACCCTAGTGTCTGAGCAGGCCTCTCCCTTCCTGTACTCCTTGAGCCCTGCTCGCTTGTCGAGCTTGGCCCAAACTGTCTGAGCCTTCCATGAGGTGATGCGGTTGCGGAGTCTGCGGTAGAAGTGTCTATGTGTGGTGTGCTTGATGTCCAACTCCTCACATAATTGTTGGAATGTGGACAGAATATGCTTGCATGTTCCTGCCTTAATGAAGTCGTCAAACAAGACCTCCACTGAAACTTCCCCTACCTCGCCATGGCGATAATCCATAATGCATCTCTATAACCTGTAACAATGAAGTAGTTCTTTAAGGAACAATACAAAATCAAACATATGCCTTTTTGCCTAATTCTGAAAAAAAAGGAACTAGACACAATGTAGTACCTATAATATGAAGTATATCAGAAAGACATACTAGCTAGCTTAAATCTCATATCAAAACATTAAAACATTGATTTTTTTACTTTTAAAAATCCCCCATCAGATCAACACAGTAGAGGGTCAAATACCAAAATGAAATATTTGTAAGATATTATTCTGTGAAACCAATGCCTGCTGTGTTTTACCATCGATTGAATCTGATCAAGACCAGGCTTCATTTCTCAGCAGTGTATATGTTTATGTATATTTTATACCTTATGTTGGTACATGTACACTTGGTAAATATTGTTGGAGTTTACACACTCCTGCATTATGGTCGACCAGGATCAATTCCTTCTGTCAATCACAAACACCTCTTTATTACAGCAGGTATTTTTCCTGGGCTTGAATCGTTGTACAGTTTATACTGGTATAGCACTACCAGCGTGGATTGTATCCCCAGGGATGTTGCATTAGTCAGATCAAGTTTTCCTGCTGTACAGGCAAGATACTGTATTAATCACAAACAAACTAGTAATTTTCCTCTCGACATATTTTGAGGGTCAGTAATTTTAGTGATATACTGACAAATATAACACACAGTTTGGGAATGATGTAGACATCATCGCTTTGAATGACATGTTTACTTTGAAATAGACACCATCTCATTAACTGGTGTGATATTAGAGTGGGGAAGTATCTTTACTTTTCTACTCTGTCACTGACAAGTCTAGATACATGGAGGTGTGTATAGGGGATGACACACAGGTGATGGTCCTTTCCTCACTAACAGTGTGACCCCAGTAGGAAACTACAGCATGGCTCAATGTCCTCACGCAGATGAACTTGTATAATGGGTAGATCTAGTGACCTTACAAAGATGAACTTTACCAGGGGTAAATCAAATACGCTTGACAATAACAAAGGGACATGGCTGAAAAAGAGTATCTTACACAAAGAGATACAAATATACATTACAGTAGTCTGAAGGTTTCAGACAAAAATAAAATTGCAAGTAAATTTTGTCACAACCCTTAAGACTTCAATTTACATCAACATTACATTAACTACTACTTCAGTATCCTCATATAAGCCTATCCTCGATTTTGAGTCTGATGTTGGATCTTTGTGCTCATTGCATGATAAATATGGTGCTGTACTAATTTAGAATTAATAACAAAGAAACAATAGGTCAGGTGATAGTCCCATAAACATTATATTGGATGCTGACCTCCCTCCACCGAGTACATTAGTCTCTGACACATGTGTCAGTGGCTGGGCCTATTTCATTATGACAGCAAGATACAATGGATGTCATTCCGTATATAAGGATAATGATTACAACACACCTACTGGTACTCAGAGCTATCTTGTTATACTTCAATTATGTATCAACGTGATCATCATACTTAGATTAAGAGTTCGTTACGAGTAATTGGACCGACCGACTGGAAGCCATATATATAGGTTATGAATTTGGTGATATCAGTGTGTCCTTTGTTTTCTTCATGACATATATAGCAGGTGATACTAACTCTGAGGGTTACCTCCCTAGAAAATGGACAATGTGGGGAAAGTGTACAGATAACATTTAAATTTAGACCACATGACCTGGTGACCTAGCTGTTAACACTGGATGTAACAACTAGGATAACCTAATCACCGTGACAGATTAGTCAGGGCATCCCATTGTCTGGCTGTCTCAACTGATAGCACCTGATACATAGACATGTATCACCTTCTACTACTCACATTATCCTGTTATTTCTCTTTTCATATCAATTTTGTTATCCCCAAATTATATAACCACAGATGGGAGAAATGATGACACAACTACAATCCAGTTACAAAATATGAAAAAAAATTACAAAAATATGATTTTCAATAGAGACAAAAATGTGGAAATTTCAATGTTTAAAAACGACAGTAGCACTATCAACAGAAATTTTGTAAATAAATAATGTCAGATTTGAAAAGAAATTTTCAGTAAAGTCAAAATTAAGTTTAGATATGACATGTTTCCTGTTTGTGTAAATGAATTACGTTGTAAAATGGTCCAGGTAGTGTGGTAGAAATGTATAGTTACATTTCTACATACCTGAAATTCATTGCTATACAATGTATTTTAGATAAACAGGAGATATGATTTTCTCTTCCTGAAGAGATACAACACGGTGTACATATGCTGTATACAACGTTGGAACTTGAGATTATAACAAGTGTAAACAGACAAGATACAGCTAAAGCTTGTGATGGTTTTATAAACATCTTATAGTGTTTACTGTAAACCTGATATTATTATACATACCAGCTAGATCATATTTATACTACCGTCTGGACAGCTATACAAACTGGTGTCGGTTGTATACAGAACTTATATCTTAAACCTTGACAATTGTATAAGAAACCAAATGAGTTTAGACCAAGCTACAGTATACCCTGACCAAACTACAATATACCCAATCCCCTTCGTCCACAGACTTTTTTGGGACCATGTCTTTTCTTTTTCAGAATGACTGACAAGTAGGCAAAGTCCTTGATCTGTCATTATTGTAAACACAGTCTTAAGAAAATGCTGATGACCTAATGATAAGTGTCAAACTATCAGAGATATAACACAGGCAGGTATACTATCTTATGTACTATCTCTGTCACCTGTCAGTATTACTTAACACAGAAAACATCCCTGTGTATATATATCACCACTGCTTAACTCAGAAAACATCCCTGTGTATATATATATATCACCATTGTTTAACTCAGAAAACATCACTGTGTATATACATGTTCTACACAAATTAACAAACAGTACTTACATCACCATATATTTTCTAGTGACCTTCAGGAAAACACAATCCATTATATACTGAAATAATAACACATCTCTACACCTGGAACAGTACATCTAACAATAAGACTTTCGTAATCATCTCATGACAGATCGTAGTGGGAGTGAAAGAGTAATGAAAGACTTCCGGTTTTATTGTTATGTGAAGCATGGAGATATGTGGGGAAACCCGATTACTATGAGACATACAAACCATCCCTATACCCTATACACTATTTATCTATTATCGTACACATGTACACCACCATAGGTAATTTTCACTAAGGTGTTTATCCAGTTCAACCTTATCTAAGTATATTATAATGTCTATCAAAGGCACACACACCTTCCTTCTACATTTCTGAATGAAGGTATTTACATTTTAGACTGTTAAATATACAGTATATGGTGTATACTTAGGTACACTATAAATGTAGCTGTACCTGTAATAGGGTGTGACATGACGAAGGTTCACCTAAGCTGAAGAATTTGACATATGAACCCAGCATATGTAATTTAATCAATAAACATCTGTAACATAGCCCAGATATCAAAAGTATTAACAAGGCAGACATTAAACCTATCATTATTACATAACTTTCTATTCATACATCTGCAAGTACAATGGCTGTTTATACACTGAATAAATTTAAAATGACAAACCACATTCAACACCAGTTTTAACTTGCTCACATTAATTACTTCTGTATTCTACATTACTTTCATTTGGTGCACTTAATCTTCCTAATTCCCAAATAACGAAAACTTCATCAGGAATGGTAACATTTCAGAGTAATTTAAAACATTTTTGACCAATTTGTATAATTAACTTGCATATTTATAGGTAAAAATTATAAAAATTTTATTCATAATCTGTTATATCATATAAAAAGGGACTAGGACATACGTTAAGGTGTTCCAATTTATTTTTGCTTAGGAAATAACTGTATACTATAACTTGCCGTATGTGATAAAATTTCATTACTTTGCCTCGTAAAATATGTGTATTCATTTTTACCTCCCGGCATTATCATTCCTCATTGTGAAATGTAATAAACAGTTTTAATTGTAGCAATGTTATGACAAATGTACTTTAGTAATGCAGTACAGCTGATCTGTCTCTGGAAGTCATACCATCACTATCTGCCTTGAATTCTTTCACTTTACATCAATGGAGCTTTTTACAAGCAATAAATCAACCAAAGTGTTTTCATAAAGACCGATAAAGTTTTTTGTGGGTTTTTTTTCCAGCAAATCTTAGATACACGTACAAATGCAGGAAACACACCAATGGAATCTTCATGACCAATATTGTATGGAAAATCTACACAAAAATTAAAGTGTTTAAGATTCTATTATGTAGAATTTTTTGAATCAAATGCTGAACTTCAAAAGGGCAATAACATTTTTGTAATAAAACAGAATCAATTGCACTTAAAGTTTAAATTTTTCAATTGTCATCATTCATATGGAAGAACCTATTCATGTAATATTCTAGGTGCAAATACAAGATATGCTGGCAGATCAGTGGGACTGATTGGTGCTCTGACTGACCCTTAGAGACTGAGATAAGACAGATAAATACAGCTAGCAAGTCAACTATTTGCCTCCCTCCTCCTTCCCTTACAACAGACTTTCCATGTTTTTGCTTTCTGCAGCGGATATTATTTTCTGGGGATAATTATAGTCTCTCAATGATGATAGGATGCTTAGCCTTCTGAGAGGCATGACATGTTCAAGATCTTTACTGTTCTTTCTGTATCTGTCATGTGGTGGTAGACAAGTGGATGGGAATCAAATGTAGACTTAGTCCAGGAACAAAGAAGCAGTGTATTGATCTCTTTCATCTATCAATAAAAATGCCTTTATAAGACTACCTGTAAGAAATTGATAAGATGAAGAATGTTAAAAGATATTACGTAATAATATTATGTATTAATATTCCTTCGTCACCTGTTCATATATTTTGTGACATATTATTCAACTTTAATTATTACCTAAACAAGATGACATGTAGAAAGAATATGATGTAATTACATGTACCAATAGTTTAGATAGGCAATGCAGATAAAATTTAATTGATTTAGTGTGAAAAGTAACCTACAGTGTGAAATAACACTGGCAGTGGCATATACCAAATGTAGCTTAATTCATTCATACCAAATGTAGTCTAATTCATTCATACCAAATGTAGCCTAATTCATTCATACATCTTTGAATACAAGAAAATATACATATCAATAATCTATTATCAGCCTATTACTCATCACCAGAATCAAAATATGCAAAGCCTATGACATTTCTTTCAATCTATTGTCTGAAAATTCAAGTCTTACTAGCTAGCAATGCTATGTTAAATCAGTATGACGCTGTGTACGGTACATACACTACTCTATTCTTTAAAGTGAGTCTTACTGCCTGGCCCATGTAATCGTGATAAATTTCAGCCTCTTGTTTCAACAACAGAAGAATTTTTCCTGTAGAGTTAGCGTTTGCATATTTACAAAATACTGTCTGATGTTAGTCTTTATCATTTGATAACCTTCATTCCTGCACAGATTAACACTGATATATGGCTTTTTCTAAACAGTAAAACTTGTGTATGGTCTGAATTCCAAAATGAAAGGTTCAGTATTTCATAGTAGGATTTGATGATCAGATATCTGGACTGGAAACTTTCCCAAGTCATGAGACAAATTCTCAAAAAGAATGTTGATGAAAACATACTCATTCATATTGTTAAATAATAAGTGTATTGTACTGTATAACATATTATAACATTCTCCATAAATGATGTGCTTCACATTACACTGCTGCAGGAGTGACAAAAGTGTCTTTAGAGCCAACAAAAATACTGGGATGTACACACCACAATTATTTGAAGTCAGAAAAGTTCATGCATCCAAATGGAGTGAGTTGCCATACTGATCTAACCACAAGTTGTCTGGGGTCAAATCTAATCGGCAACACATGTCTGTGGTACAACTGATTTCCTACATCTACAATGATAAAATAACACCCGTCCCTGTGTGGCACATAATCAAAGCCCCCCCCCTTCCCCCTCTACAATCTTCCCCCTACCTAATCAAGATCCTTATGTTACCAAGTTCTCCACACAATCTGTGTCTATATCACCTTCTTTTCTTCTTCCAAACTATAACCAATTCTATTTGTCTTCCCTGAACCTTAAACGAAACAGTCAGTTTACATCTTTTTCTGCTGGAAGCAAACATGGCTGGCAGCTAATTAACTTTGTAAAGAGACAGTAGCCAAACAGGAAACTCTTAAATGTGCAGATGGCAAAGTGAACACCTATCAAAAATCCTTTCATTCAATAAATTTTGAGCAAACAGTATATATTTTTCAATATTAATTTGCTCAACGTGTACAGCGAATAATGCATGTGGACAAAATAACATAATACTACAATATATACAGCTCTAAAATAGGTGAAGTATGGCAAAGATGTTTACAACAGCCTCTTTATCTAAAGCATTGGCAACTTTCATTACAAAGTTATATCATAAAATCCTCTTGAAAACCAGATAAAATGCTGCAAGGTTTTTACTGATTGGACATTCTAACAGGAATGACTAAAACTTTTCAAACAGACGTGCATACTACAACCTCCCAACAACATACCAATGATACATGGAATACAATCAAACCTGTCTATAAAGGCCACCCATAAGAAAAGAGAAAGTGGACTTTAAAGGCAGAAGTCAAAACACTGATGTGCTCTAAAGTTACAGTTTTATAAAATGTGACCACAAGTTCTAAGACAAGTAATTTGCATGTATTAAAACAATTTAGAGCGGTTAATCTATACAGATTCTGGTATTACAATTTTTTGTCCAAATTCTTACAACATCAAACAACTGATATATGCACACTTTTGAAAACATTTGGATTTTCCTATGTAATCTAAAACCAATAAACAACAAAATATTGATACATTTTGGTCAACGTCCAAATTTCCTGTTTGATCCTCAAATTCAGGATAAAAATTTTGTTCTGGGTAAAATGCTGCAACCTTTATCATTTACTTTTATGATATATTGATTTACCAACCAGGTTGTGCAAAAGACAACATCATTTTTCCCTTAAGGCACATGGTTCTGAAAACCTGAAAAGGTCAACCTGAGTGAATTAAAAGGAAGTTTATCTTACCAATGATTTTACAGGTACAACAAATTATAATCTGGCCTTTCCTTTCCTATCATTAAAATGAGCTTTTGCAGACTGTTATAAAGTTCTTGTGTTCTACTGTCACAATAAGTTCATAGAAGTCCAGTGAACCCTTCCATATTTCTGTCTCGTAAAGAACATTACAGTGTATTTTAAAAATGGAGAGATGTGATTTTTTTTTTATTTTACTGTTGAAACTCCAGACCTATCTTTATGAATAACACTGAGACTGGGATTCCAGATATGTTGCCCCCATAGTCTCATTCAATTAAATGTGAGTTCACCAAATACACATTCCAATATATAGAATTCCAAGCCCTTTGGGTATACATTATAGTCATAGTGTAAATATTTTAAACTTTGATATTGCATTCCGACCAAATTCATACACAAAAGTTAAAACTTTAGGGTCAGCGTGTTTACAGCCATGACATTGTTTTTTTTATTTATGTGTACAGGTAACCTTAAAAGTTTGACAGGATTCCCCACTTAATCAATGACAACACTGATATATGGGGTTAAAGATTTTCCCTTCCAAGTATTAGATCTACTGCATAGGATTCAGTCTAGTATTGTATACTATCCTTTAGGTATAGATAGGGCAACTTTTCAATTTTATAACACTGAAATACACTGCAACTGTACCTATGATCGTAAATGTAAATTAAAGTCAGTGTATGAGTTGAACCATTCAGAAATGGAAGTATTGTCTCTTGAAATATGAGTTTTTTCTGGAGGTTAACTGTATACCTATACCACACAAATCATACACAAATAGAAAGAAGATTTAGGCCTGTAACATGCCATCCCTAGCAATTATGGCAATGTGTCTTGTCAACATCAGCACTGACTGGTCCATTTCTTCTGAGAAACACAAACGGTCACAAGTAGCTATAAGGAGTGTCAAACCATGCAATGCTGATCTTCACCTATGGTTATATAGGCCAAGCAACTGATGTGTTGTGTCCCATATGAAAAAGATGTTGGGTCAAGCTTAATTTCTGGGATATACCCTTTATTTAACTGCAACAAGTTTCATGTTATTCTGATCAAGTGAATGTAATCAATAAAATATATTGTCTCATAATTCCTATAATCTAAAACACAGCAACTGACCTTGTAATCCTATGGCAATGACGTCAACACAGAAACCCATTTAATATAATGTGTAAGTAAATTGATCTATTTTATTGTTTGTTTTAGCATGTAACATTAAAGTGAATCAAATATTGATACAGTCACAAAAAAATGTAACTATTATAATGAAAAATATATAGTTTATGTCATAGCCATCGTATACACAATACCTTAAATGATAGTGCTTTAAATTACTTTGTTCAAGGTGTGTCTGAACTGTCCTGTTCTCTTCATTATCAATATGTAGATATTGATGTATAAACCAGCTAAGCAAAAAGAAAACTATTTTGGGATTGAACTGTGGTGGAAATTGATTTACTTCACTGCCAAAGTAAACAAATTGTTTACAAGTTTCAATGTATATAGATAAAAGAGTTTAAATTACATTTGTGTCAATTTTAAAAGGAGAAGATTCTAACGAAAATAAACAGGAATTTACAGGAAAATAGCTTAATATCACTAAAGTGTAGATCTACAATATCCTCCTAGCAGTCTGGGATACTACACTTAAAGTCTGTATACAAGACAGTTCACATCTATACAACATGGAGATATGTACATCATAAAGCCTTGCTAATTAGGCAGAAAGATTAGCCAAGTCTCCTGGCTCAGATAAGTTAAATTCCACAGATTATCTTTTCATAATACACAACAGGTCAAGCCAATGTTAATTATGGCTTTACAAATTCCATGTCTCAGCTAACACACAAGCTATATCTTGCCTATGTATGCCATACACATCTATAGAACAAATACGAACTCAAGAATGTTATCAAGATATCTGTCAGAAAATCAACAAAGTCTTAAATATTTAAAACCAAAACAAATGTTTACGTGGATTCTCGGTTTTACTATTCTGGGGACACCTGAATTCTTTCAGCATGACCTATTGAGCTGGACCTGCCAGTGCTGATAGTTGCTAACCTAAATTTGTATTTTATTGTAATGCTAAAATATCCAAATAAAGTATTCCTAATACTGACAGCAAAACAAAAAGACATACCTATAAACTTATGCACTGTTTGATCTTACACATATATAACAAATGAAAACACTAAATTTTACCAACAATAAATGTATTGATATCTTCTGTAAGGCTAGTGAAAATCAATTGTAAGTGACAATGAATGCTTTTGGCATGTAACGAAGAGATGCAAATGGACTACAGGGCAAATGGCTCTTTTAAGTAAAATTTGTATTCTGATCACGAAATGCTCCATACATATGTCACATGTTTTCCTGTTTTCCAAGGGAGACGATTTTCACAGGTGCTCATAGGCACTGCAGTCTCCATTTCCTACTAGTATAGGCATGTTTTCTGTGGAGATGTACCCAGCAAGTACAATAATTAAACAGTGAAAGGGCTAAAGATCGTAACAGTTGCATAATGTGCATGCAAAGAAGTACTGATAAAATAACCATATATGGTTGAGTCAAAGCCATTAGAGTATAGAAAATTATACTTTACATATACAGACCATTCAGTGACTGGTTACAGCTGTATCATTTATTTCTAGCAATATGAACAGGCATGTCTGATGATATGCCTACTCATATGTATTGATACATTTCAATGGCATGCATTAAAAAAATAATATAAGCCGAGGATCTCCATGTTTTGTGATAAAGTTTCTGTGAGGGATCGCAGCTATCGCCACATCCTCCTTCACCATCCCTCCATCAACCACAGAGCTTAGATTAAACAGGATAGGGTTTTATAATACATGTAAAAGAGTCATCCATTCTAATTTTCATTTCAGTTAAAAATGCTGAGCCATTCTAATAGGCCTATGATATTATATGCACGTGTCAGAAAACAGCAGACAAAAATCCATGTCCACATATGGGTTTGAATGATAAAAGTGACATCTACACTCTAAAAAACCTGTATCAAATGTTTTCCCAAGATGCCAGAAATTTTTAAACAAATGGCAATGATATATCATCAGGTTAAAGATAACGTTTTCGAAGAAATAATGCACTTAAGAATATGACTTACTTTTTCAACAACATGGTATGATCAATATATCAACTGCATGTCTTTTTTCTAGTTCAATGACACAGGAAGTATACTGTACATCAGAGACTGGTTCACGATGACACACCATTATAACGTGCGTTGAAATCATTATATAAAATTATCAAGCGACCTTCCTGTAGCTATAGATATGATATACTGTGGATCTATTTTGGTATAAACATATATATATATTAACTGAGGAATGCCAAATTTTTAAAAAACTTAACATTTACATTCACTCTGAAGATTTTTGTTCTCATTTTACAATACATTTAAATCAATTTTAAAATTATAGTAAATACTGGAGTTCCTTTTAAATCTGGTTTATTAATTATAAAAACTTAATGATCTGGAAATTGGATATTTAAAAGTGAAAAGGCATTTATCCATATATTGGTAAATATTTAATTAGAAGCATATCTCTTATCTCTTTTTTTAACTCCCAAAAAACTGTGAATTAGCTAACTAATTAGGGAACTAAAACCTTTAATTTACAGGTAATTTTATCAAGAAAACGATGATTGCTGTAAGGTCCAAAATAGCAGATGTAAACAAATAATTACAGCTGGATATCATATCTGTATGATATCACAACAACGCTTACTTCTGCAAAGTCAACGTTTTTTATTCAGAGTCAAAAATATTTGTGACTGGGAAAATGGGTGATGTGTATTATAAAGACAATCACAGCTGTTTTCAGCTCATCATCATATTTTATCCTACAGTAATACTACAGATAGATCCTGCATTTCTGGTCTATTTAAACCTGTAAGGAAGTAGAAGGTAATACCAGGTAAATGTATATCAGACATTTTTTTACGGTCTGGTATTCATATATGTGACCAGACCAGGTCAAGTCTATTTACTGTGTACCTTACACTTGATAAATCTGACACACCTGTATCACAGACATGGGTGGACAAATACAAAACACATGTGTACTAATTAAAGCTCTAAACTGGACAGGTCAAATCACATGAAAATATCCTACCTCTGCCCAAAGGTGTAACCAATATATGACCCCTCGTACAAGTCTTCATAGATCAACAACATATTCCAGGTAAGACACTCTGAAGTCAGTGTTGACAGATGTATACACTGTCGTTTTTGATCCAGTCCTGTACAAAAATGACCACTACATCTACCTAGTGGCCATGAGATCACACCTGTCTCAGGTAGATACAGGTAAATCTTGTTAAATCCTGGAGTATAATCAGTCAACACAAAACCTTTGATGATTCTTTAACCACTAATTTCACAATCATCTGGTGAATGAACTTTCCCGATTTTAAAGTACTTACACTAGTATCTATATTTACCTGTCAAAGACCTAGATATATATCGAAAGTCCTTAGATTACTTTGTACACTCAGGTAACACACTGTGATGACTAGACCTGATAATAGGTATGTTACACGTGCACCCGCCCACTTGTGTACACCTAACATAAGGTGTACAGTACCTAAGCTTAACAGCTCAGTTATATACACAAAGGCTCATTCAACAGCATGTCGTCATCAGCTGTTTCCAACATCAGGCACCAGAGACTTGAGTGCTTATTATGCACAGACAGAAAGTCTCTGGATCATAGCACGCAATACTATAAGGTACCTACATATATTGCACAATGAAACAAACCGTTCTTTTTAACAGTTATTTCAATATCATACATGTTTTGTGTAGATCTTACATTTCACTGAATAATTTTCCATACCAATAAAATTATATGAAAAAAATACATACTGTAATAATTTGTTCCTTTATCCAGTCTGCCATGGTACATAAATAAATGTAATGTAAAATGAACAGCTAAGGACATTGTATGCTCCATTTGAATTTCCTCATGAATCAAAATAGTCCACACACACACACAAAAGAAAAAGCATCACCATAGATTCACTCATACAACCAAGAACAAGATTTTCAGAGTCAGTCAACAAGAACATTGTCAATTTAAGGTCTGTCACGCAAACTCGTTACACATATATGAATGACAATGTCTGTCTATGAGCTGACTTCAGAAGGACTAATAATAGCCTTGTAACTGAAGATAAAACAAGATAAACTGAAATTATCATCATCATCTAGAACAAAGAGTTCTGTTGTGAAATGATATTACCTGATGTTATTCTCACAGAGCTTAAGCATTATCACTATCTGGTGATCTCAAGCTTGTATCACTCAAGATGAAACTACGTAAGAATATAATGTACATAACTTGAGCTTGGAAAATCTAGAAAAAAATACTTTCTTCGAAAATTAAGTTAAATCTCAAATAAAGTTTTGTTTTTAATATCAGATTTACTAATTTTCATAAAAACATGTTATACTGAAAAAATATAAGGAAGCTATAATCTTGTTCTAAACAGTTCCTTGCAGACCTACAAGGATAAAAAAGTATGTTTGTTTATCAAGGCTGTGAAATATTTGCACTTGTATGTGTATAAACCTGTAGTCTTATTTGTAACTGTAGGTAAAATAAATATATATATATACATTGTATATATGCAAGTCATACTGCTAAATATTCTGAATGTCACCTTCTGCAGAGGATAAAGCCATATTGCTATGTGTACATAAATATGTCTTACTTAATCTACGGGTAGTTATCAGATTTCACAACCAGACATTAAATCAAGGAAAATTTTACAAAGTTTTGCATACCTTTTGAAAATCTGTGTCAAAGAAATTTAACACTGTGGAAGGTGCTGCGTAATAAATGGTTTTAAAAGTGTGTAAAGCTCTAGAAGATCTAACTGATGTTCAGAATCCTTATTTTTCACACAGAACTACTCTATACAATTGTAGATAGTACAAACACTAAAAGATTGCTGTTCATTTGAACATCAAAATCTAACATAAGACATGTTAACTTCAGGAGATTATTCATAACTGATTCTGTGATGCAGTTTTTTCTGTTGTGTTTAAATGAAACAGCATACATCTAAATTTTGCATGTTTGTGTGACTTTCAGGTTTCAAACTAAAAAAAATAAAATGGTTTGCGCTTCTATACCCAATTCTATTGTGCAAAGGTGTCTACTGGATTTGCTTTAGGACTATACAATTTCAATAAGTAGTTTCTTCTGTGACACATTAGAAACCTGAACAATGAAGTTCACATACAGACAAAAGTACTCTTATTTCATTATTCTATATAATCCTACCTTAAGAACTTTACTTTACACATCTTTCCTTACACACTCAGATACATACAAAGACTTCAGTCTGCCTTACAACATGTGGGAACTGGTATAAATAACACACTTCTTTAGGTATAAATAAACAAAGGAGTTTTACAAACACAAACTATGTTATTATCTACCAACTAACCCATCCAACAAAGTGTGTCGATGGTATGTATATAGCATTATCTATTGGCATTCCACCATACTCCCCCCTGATCTATCTAAGTACACTACCTTAAGGCCAAGGGCTGATTTCAACCCAATACACTAAGTATCATCCGAGTCCATCTAGGTGCATATATTATTTATATTAGCTTAAATATCATATTAGAAAGAATTTTTCTTTTCACTTATATCAAGATCCCATACAGTGATCTCTACAGGCCACATCTAAGAACTTCAATATCTTTTTGTATGTACATACCGGGTAATATATTAATTATCTGAAAAAACTTCAATTTGGCACAACACATGGGCATGCTGTATTATATACGCTAATATCACACCATCATTATACATTAGTTCTATTGGCCATTGTGTACAAAAAGCTACTGCCAAAACATATACACCAGTATATGATAACAGAAGTTTCCATAAATTTACAAACACTATCTCAAGCTTTATTACCATCCATTTGTAGGCTGAATTTCTCTCTTGGGAGAACATGCTATTTGTTTCCATAAAATGCTCCCTTACAATTGGATTATTACTGGTTTTGTCGTAGCTCATAATAATTTTCAAATATCAAAAATGCATTTCATATCTAGGAAAGGGGTCATGAGGTTGGAAATTAGTAACTGCCATGTATATACAATGTATTGTGGAAGTCTTATTACTGTTCCTACAGGTATCACTATCTGATAACTACACAGTCTCTACTACTTCATGCAAATGATGAGATTGCTTACAACAGCTGACATATGTGGGTACCCATGCATTTTTCAAATTTGTATGATACAATTTTCTTTATAGATTTCACATCATGTAACAGGTGTGATCTGATAAATTCCCATACGGTAGACACAACTTGTCATAACGACTTTCACATGTTAAAATTTACTTATGTTATATAAATGTAACCCTTTGTTATATTACCGGTACTAATCTATGAAATTCTTAAAGATATGTTAACATGAAAGCAAAATGCGAAGAAATGAAAATTTAGTACTTACTGAATAAACACTTATACAATGTAGATCAAATTGTTGTAGATAAGACAATTAATGCTCAGTTGTTTTTAACACTGTGTAATAAATATTCAAATTTGAATTTCTGCACTGAAATGAATCAATCATAAAGTCAGATCCCTGAAACTATAAACAGAGATTTCTGTTTAATTAAAACAAAACTTACATTGTCATAGTTGTATTTAAATATTGTTTTCTTGTTGACGCCGTCTGTTGTATCTTTACATCAATGGTTCGCTTACTATCTTCATACCAATTAGTTCATATTATTGGCCTCTTGTCAATATATATATAGATTCTTACACAGAGGCTGACACATTAAACTGTACTTATATACCTCTACATGAATTTAGTGTGTAATCTGCATCCAGCAGGAAATAAGTCAAGTGACTGACCTAACATCACAGGAAAGTTATGTACCGGTGAGCAATACCTAGCTTAAATACACCCATTGTCATGTTTGCCCTGTTTGTACTTAAACATTCACAAAATAACATAAATTTGTTAAAGACAGTCAACCAAACCTCTGAATTAAAAACCAAAGACCTCAGAGCCTCCTTTTTAATACCATGTACTTCTGTCATCAGTCCTACGTATTTGACACTTCCGTGCTGATAGGATGTTAAGTGTTCCAAATACATGTATTGTTGAGCACAATAAATAACTGATAAATAAACTAACGTATACTTTTAAATATATTTAAAAAAAAACATGATGAGTTCAATCCTCCATAAATTATTCAACACTGTGGTTTAGTAAATCTTAACTTTATTTATAACAAAAATAAAAGACAAAAAGTTTTACAAAGCCTGTATGAGTTGAAGTTTTGGCTAGAACCCAACCCTAGCATTGCACCTGTGACTCAGATGGTACCTCTAACAAACCTCCAACATATGTTACAGACTATTCCTACACAGATGTGATGGACATGATAGCTTATTTCAGTAAGTTTGTTTCTGGCTGCTCAAACTAATGACACAGTCAGCTTCTACACCCTCAAAATCATAACTCAGATTTATGAGTACTGAGCATTCAACAATCACTACAGACATTATTCATCTGACAAAAAACATGTATCAGACAATAAGCCCACACCAAAGCCAAAAAAAAAAAAAAAACAGTTAGTATATTTCTGCAAACAAATGCAACTTCATTTGCCAGCAATAAGTCTTTTCCTTGGCTGTAAGTCAGTATTTGTTTATTCATTTCTTTGGCTTATTGCAGGTCAAACACAGTAGCACACTAAAGCCTAATATTCTATGAATGACAACTTTCTTGATTTGTTTACAACAGAAAGGTTCTGTGCATGTCAACCTTGAAATTTCTTTTGATCAAATAGTCAATGTTTAAAATATGTATCACAGCAGTAGATTGAAAATACTAACTAACCTATCAGTATTGATACTGTAAACATCTGATACATTAATTGAAATATTTTGCCAAAAATTATCCAGCTGTATTTAACTTTTATATATATACCTGCTGATTTCAATCTCCTTCATCTGAAACTTGGACTCTGATCTTAAACTCTCCAGTATCAAGGTATCATAATCTCCTTAAACAATACAAGATTCTACAACTGGGGAAGACCATTTTTTAGACAAGAACCAGTCTATCTTGCATACTACATTGCAGTTGCCAAAACCATCACATATCCTGCCTTTTTATATAGGTTTTTCTATGTGATCTTGACCTTCAGCATTATAAGCTTATCAATTACAGATGAACAGGTGTCATTTAAAGTTTTAAGTTTATCAGGTTATAGACATTTAATTCCTAATGTAGTAAAGTCATTACAAGAAATATATAACTGATCATGACTTACATAGGTATGTAACCAACAAAATGAGACATCTTGTCTCTGTGTATTGTAAGACTCAAACTTCTTCATAAACAAAATCATGAAAGTTGGAACATGTGGAGAACTGGGCAAATGTAATTAAAGCCTACTTCAGAAGGTCCAGGCCTAATGTACACCAGAAATAGCTCCTGTGTTTATCAACATTTTTTCGGGAGCTATGTTTCAAGATATTCCTATTTCACTATATGCTTTATCTCTAGCTTCATATAAAGCTTCCATGAAGTGTGTAAAATGATCCAGTATTGAGGTATCCTATTAAAAAACTAATTGCATGATTTAGAAATCAACTCAGTCATCCAAACAAAATATAATTAATCGATCAGCACATCAATGCATAATGGCTGCATACACATTTTTGTCTGTGACTAGGAACATGCATGTAAATATTAATCACTAAAGAAATGGTAAACAGTTCATCTTCATCTCCAAAGTCACCAAGAGTAATCAACAAAATGATTTAATTTGTTACAAAATAGTGAAATGAAGGAAGTGTTTACTTTGAACACTACTTATTATCAATCAATATATTGTTTGATATTAGCAATTCAAACACAGATCAGTTTTTCTTCCCAAGACATCACAATCATACACCAATAACCTAGGACCTTCTCTTGAGGTTACATAAGCTAATGCTCTATATGACTGTACTATCACAGCCTGTTAAATTGACTCATCAAGGACTACTTCATCAACTGATAAATCATGTTAGAGCATATGCAGGCCTCTTTTATGAGTTATAATTTGGCAGCCAAAATGCATGCTTTCACGTTATGTAGTATCAATGTATCCAGTCCACATCAACAACAGCTGAGCTATATGACCTGCCCCTACAATTCTGAACATGTACTTAATAGTGTTTAAAATTATGAGGGTTATGTGTGATTTTCATCTCCAACTTTCAAGTGATGTCTTGGTCTGGTTTCAGCAAACAATTTCTACAAAAATTTTTTGCGACATTTTATTATCGTTTTCTTCTTTTTTTTTTTTTTTTTTGATACAAAAGACAAAACTGATCAAAACTTTTATAAGTATATCAATCATTATTTTTACAATTCACTAGATCCTTTTAAGTAATTCTGATATATTTATTTTCAATCTGTTGGGTGTAGCTGAAAGGTTCAACACCTCTGTATCTGTATTGTTATGCTGCTGGATCCCAAAATTGGTACACCTTAAACATCTGTTTGAGACTCAGTAGTCCTCAACTCTGAGTAGACTACAACTGCAACTGAAGAAAGTTTATGTTGGTACTAAAATTGAAAATCCAAGACACTAGAAAATGATAATTTCGTTCAGCCGGAGCCATATCTGTCCAATAAGTAAACAGTAATCTGAGGGTTTAAATTCAGCTATCTCTGTTTGTACTGTCAATTCAAATGACTAAATAGATTGTGTCAATAACCAATATAAACAAGTCACCGATCATGACAGATGAAAGTAGCCTGGCTGATCATCAACACAACATGACCACCAAACATCCTAGACCATTTAAGTGGTTAAGGGTTTAAATTGCCAGCAATTCATGAACTAGTACCAAGATGATTCATGACCCACGCCAATATGATCCCATTCATTCAGAAAATTAATCTGTAATTGAGAGTGAATGTGTGTGTGATTTGACCGACACACAAAAGGTCTAGATACCAACTGCTTGACCAGTAAACACACTGATGGTTGCAAATCATGATAAAGGTTGGACCATATATAAACACCTGACTTAAAGACCTAGCTGACTCAGGTAGGATTGGTCAATAGTCAATTTCATCCCATTCATGAACAGTAAACTAGCCATCAACAAGCTTACTCACAACCAATATAGACTAAATTTTCTTCCAGATGTCCAATATAAATTACATGCTTTAAAATGTAAACACTGGTTTGTTCCCAAAAATATACCAGGTATTTGTGATCAACTATTCAGTACATGACAGTCTCATCGGGATGAAATAACTCGACAAATTCATACGATTTTTGTCAAAATAATCCATGTGCACACAGATATGTATATATGGATTCTACAATAACATACATAATTGTATCCATAATGATCAATTTGGTCAAGTGTTATAGCTCCTTAATTTGAAATTATCAAGTCATCCTCAAATGAGAGAGTTTGTCTGGGCCACAATATTATCTAGCCACATAGGCAGAAAATATGAAGATGAACACCAATTAATAAGCAGTTAATTTCCCTGAATGTGTTGTAACAGGCAGGGCACTATGTACACCAAAGTTCTCACTTACTATCTACTGGCACTGCTCTAGAATATATGTATACAGATATTTATATTCCAATGTAGACGTAGCAGAGACATTAAAAGCTACACACGTGTGTAATTGTACTGCATGTGTTTTGTGCACAGTTACATAATCCCAATTTATTTTGAATTTACAATTGCTTCCGGTCCTCAATGTTTAATGTTTTTCTTTGCCATATTTCAAACAAAGTGAATTGTACAAATACCACAGGAGTGAAGGAACCGCCCGTATGATTCACCAGAAATTTGCTTAGGACTCGTAACTATAATC
The DNA here is from genome assembly GCF_031769215.1 of Ylistrum balloti. Classification (NCBI taxonomy): domain Eukaryota; kingdom Metazoa; phylum Mollusca; class Bivalvia; order Pectinida; family Pectinidae; genus Ylistrum; species Ylistrum balloti. Next base: position 339,389 of record NW_026781891.1, read on the forward strand.
AGACCGTCCATTCAGAGACGTGTGTCCACAAATCACGTATACACAATTATCAACCGAAAATCCAAACATAATACGTATAGAATGTATCCAAGCTATAAATGCAACGACGTGAACATGTTCTAGAAAGCGAACTTACCTATAAACATATGAGGTAAATTCCTGCTCCATAGAAAGATGTAACTAAGGGTAAGTCCTAAAGTTTCGTAAGCTGCGGTCTTCCATACATCCACAGTCAAGCGCCATTTTGCAATTGGTGGTAGCTGACCTCTATCGGCTGAGTATTGTGTGTGCAGAGCAAGGGAAGCCACTCTTACTTAGAAATCAATGAAAACCCGTAGAACTTGATGCGGTATCTTGTTACTCAGAAAATAAACGCTCGAGATTATCTGTACATGAACATAATATGGATGTACCAACAAAATTATGTCCTTGAAAGCCTTTTCTTGTAATTTGTAATCTGGCCGCTGACTGCGGACAGAGACGTATATAACACATATGTATATTTCATCTCTCTTTCTTTCTCAGTTGTGGTAATTCATTGAGTGTTCCATGTTTTATTATAATAATATACATATCATTCAATTAGATTTGTTTGGGTTTTTTTTTTTTTTTTTTTGTGTTTTTGTTTAGTTTTGTTTGACAAGTTGACAACATTTAAACACTCTTTAAGCTGTATCAGTATCGGTATATCACATATTCCCAGCTTGGCTATGATATGACGGATGGAGAGGGTACACTTAAAAAAACTCTCTGGCATGGTTTTTTCACTGCAATGCACACAAAAAGGGAATTTCTGTATTGTTCAGTTTCGTCTGGTGGAAAGACTACCGATTTGCTATTGTGACTTAAGGCTGATAATGTCGCAATTTTGGATTTTACACAGTTCTCAAATCTTTTGCTTTGATTCTGCGTTTTTAATTTTGGAGATTATCAACTGTTCGGTGATAGAGAGGAGTATTTCGTTTTCACCTTTTGCGTGGCGGTGTTCAGTCATTATATGGTATACTGAGCCGCAGAAACACAACATCAAAGTATTTCCAGAGAATGGGATGGTGCGGGGCGGAGATGAAATGAGAATACAAGATATAAACGAGGACAAAGGGACACTGAAAATAATTATAATGAAATCAACAGACCAGTAAGACATTATCAAGGAAACGGGTTAAAGTTAATTCAAGATAAACAATGTTCCGACGCCGAAAATATGTACAAAAACACAATAAATTTGACGTTATGTGCACGTGTATCGCTTTATTATAGATATATTTTATTATTCATAAGCAGAATTCTCCATTTCCCGGTGTTGAAATCTAACATAATAGTCGCTTTAAAACATCAGCGTGTCAGATCACTTAAACTCGATCTTTGAAACTATGATATTTGGCATGCGACTTTCTTTCGTTAAAGATTGCAATATGTCATTTATAACCCAAGGTGATGTATCAATCTGCTACAATCCGTCGATCTCTAGTTAATAATTATTTGTTTGTACTAGTGTATTTATAATATAATGTATACTTCGAATAGGCGAATCATGAGTCTTGGCTCAAGATTTTATTCCTTCACTCAAGCAACCTCGTGCAACACGTAAACGTGTGTAACTAGAGGTCGTAAAACAGAAGATGTACAGCATTAATAATGGAAGATACACGACCCAATGGTACATTTGTGTAGTACTAATTATATAGAACTTTATTCCATCTTCATTACCTTAGGGAAAGTTTTTGATTTGGGGTTCTAAATTTACATGAAGAGGTTCGATCATTTCTATAAAGTTAAATCAGGTGAGGTTCAAAATCGAACTGATATTGATATATTTAACAATATTAAATAAAAATAACACAATGATATCAGGAACCCCCTATCATACGTCCCACATGATATCTAACAATATCAAAACAACACAATAGTATCATACGTCACAAATGATATCTAACAATATCAAAATAACACATAATATCATGGACGCCCTACCACACGTCACAGACGAGATATCATAATATCAAAATAACACATAATATCATGGACGCCCGATCATACGTCCCGGATGATATATCATAATATCAAAATAACACATAATATCATGAACGCCCGATCATACGTCCCAGATGAGATATCCCAATATCAAAACAACACAAATAACACACAATATCATGGACGCCCGATCATACGTACCAGATGAGATATCACAATATCAAAATAATACATAGCATAGACACCCGATGTCACATCATATTTGTATCCCTATCCTAAAGTATCCGGGATTACTTTTTTGTTCATTAGAAATGTATTCCCCCTATACTAGGAGGGGTATACATCCATGACGGTTATCAGAATAGAATCTAGAGAACAATTATCTGAAATATTAGGAAGGAGATACATTTATGAAAGTCATTATCTAGTATGTAGGTATTTTATTCCGAAATATTATGGAGAGGGGCATATAAAATTTTCTATACTGTGTGTTTATTTTTTACTTTGAAATGTTCTGCATCTTTTTTCAGTAGTATCCATTCTTTGTGCAACACACGTACCTCCCTTTACACTTTATGTAAAAGGCCAAAGACCATATAGTTCCCCTCTGATAAATGATTACTCAGAAATGCAACTGGTCAGAATCCATCATCCTGGAAGCCTTGAATCCTTGACAGTTTACTGATAACAATTACAATGTATACAAGTCTTGGCTCAACATTATTTCAGGAACCAGTCTTTGGCTCATTAGAATACAAAACAATAAGAAAAACAATCAGTCACTCTATCATTTCATTTATTATGTCACATGTAGCAGAAAGCATCAGGTTTTATAGAATGTGTACCAAAACAAGAGGCCCATAAGGTCTGTAACGCTCTGGATATGAAAGCCTACCAATGTCATACATGCCTATAGGCTGGATATTTTAAATATTTCCAAATTAAAGCTCTGTCACTTAAGCGCTTTAATGGGGAAAAACCAATGGGTAAATTCTTATATCATTACTGTCTTTATCTCTTGATGTCCGTTATTGCTATATATTGTTAAATATAAACCTCGTTCCCCTGGATATTTTTCTGACAACCATCATTATATGTATCCCTCATAGATAAAAGATAAATCTTCAAAAAGAATTTCACAGTTGGCATTCACATTGTTCATGAATGCAGATTAAAGTTAATTCATTGTTCATGTATATAATTTTCGATATTTCGATATGTTATGATACAACTTCTTTGTTAATTTACACGTCAGTGTAGCGAGGAAGTGAAACTCGGGACAAAGTTAATAATTATTTTCGTTTTAATGCACCGACGCGAAATCCTACAGAGTCAAGGAAAACAGTTGCACATGTGCATACGAAAAATACACAACATCACTACTGCACCGTTGTCAACCTACCCAGTTTCTATTTGACAACAGTAAATACGTACACCCGCTTGCGCCGACGCCCAGCAACAGAACGAATAGTTGGAGAGACCGAAAGCCAGAAGAGGCGTGACGTAAGCAGGTGTGGAAACGCTTTAAGCATGCAGTGTAAATGCATTTGATAAAATGTTAAGGATTCGCATCAAGTGAAAAGGCAAAAATATTTTTTGGTAAATATTCTTAAAACTAATTTGTTGTTATTTTTTATTATTCATTTTCTCTTCCTCGTTTACCCGACAATACTCCTATATTGGTGATTTTTCAGATTTGAAGTTGTCGTTAATATATCGATTTATATTAGTAGAAAACAACATTAAAATACCTTTTTATCATGCACATGCCTATAGTACATGTACTCTGTTAATAAGATAAGATAAGATAAGTTTATTTCCGGTTCAGGACGTGCTTGAGTCCTCTATACCAGACTCAATAATACATGTTAGAGTTTCAAGATACTATAATAAATAAATTAAATTAATATGTGCCTCTCATTAGCAATGTTTCTTATACAATTAATTCAATAATAGTTAAGTTATTTCAGCTCTGTAGTTGAAGAAAAGTTCATGATTCCTCCAGTAACGGTCTAACTCATTTTTAAACATATTGATAGTTTTTGCAGTAACAATATGGTCCGGTAGTTTGTTCCAGATTGATGCTGATCTTACGGAGAAAAAGTTCTTGCGTAGTCGAGTTGTAGCTCGCTTTGGAAAATTTTTTTTAGAGTTGACTTTCTGGTTCTAGATATTTTGTGAATTATCTTTGCGCTACATGCATCCACCATACTTTTGCTTAACCGTGCACCTATTTTTCTAGTTCACAAGTTGCTTTAAGATATAGATTTTTCGTCGAATTTCTCCAGTTTACAGCTTCGATATCATGGAATAGCGCATGGATTTTATGTAGTATTATCCTTGATGTGCATAATTGATAAAAATATCCTTGTTGTTTTCATAAAACAAATGCGAGTCTTTACCATATCAAAGATATTTTTCTGCTTCAGCGGAAGAATACCATGACGTTCAGTAGTTCAATGCAGAGTTACGTCCCCATCGCAGAGCTCTTCAATGTATCAAGCAAATTTTCAAGAAAACGAACCATGCCTAGGGACGTAGGTGCTTATTTAGCTGAACAACAGCGAAAAACAACAGGGGATTTAGCCACAGACTGGGGACAACTTGAAGAATTATACAACAAAAAGTATGTGCATCAATTGAGGTCAAAATATCATTGTTTGTGGAAGGTTTAAAACGGAAGAGTCGGAGCCGGCAAACAAGCAACTTTCACAACATTCAATCATGATTCATCAAATTTGAGAATATTTATCACCTATATGATTAATTCAGTCTTGATTTTAATTCCAGTAGTGATATAAATATGATTTTAATTTGTCATTGTTGTCTACTTAATTGCCTAAAACATAATATCTTGAGGAGAAATTAATTCATTGTATAATGCACATTATTAACAATGGGTGAGGGAGTGCAATGTTTGTATTAATTAGTCGTTGGAAGTTATTCAGCCTTTAAGAACCTCTTTTATATAGATTTTCTGACTTAGGTATATGATATGCTGTATATTATAGAAATGTCCAATAATTTACAAAATTATGTTGGGATTAGCCAAAGAAAAAAGAAAACCTTCCCTATTTGTAACACTATCACCAGACAATTAAATGCACCAAACATCACCTCACAATGTAGACCGAAAAAAAATTATTAAAAAAATAACTAAATGTCAATGCTCACATTTATTAAACAGTTAATATTTACATTTTTTCTGATTAAGCTCATTTTAGACTATCAAAAGTGAGTATAACCCAATAAATATATAAATATCAATAACAGCATAATAAATGTGAATATTGACATTAAATCGTCATTTTGGAGGCAGGAATTTTTCACCTGCCCACAAAAGTAATGACCTCCTTTCTGAAATGAGCAGATTGTAGCTGAGACATGACTACACTATTCCTGCTGAGGAATTTTATACTTGGCTCTCCTTGGCTAGAGGGCAGTCAACCCATGTAAACATATTAATCTTTGTGTATTTATGACTGCTAAGAATACAATATTTTGATCTATATACAATGTTTTCTTATTTTCTGATTCTGTTTTAGACTATGGCACCAGTTAACGTTAAAGTTATTAGAGTTTGTGAAAAATCCAATATTCACAAAAGGAGATGGCCTTATAAGAGTAAGCATATATAAGCATGTTGGTGAAAATTATATAATTTATTTGATATATTAAAAACAACAAACAAGTAAAATTGATAATAAGTCATAAGACAGATTGACAAACCTATGATTTTAGTTTAACTTTCCTATTTACTTAAATTTATGTCTTCAACATAATTACAAATATTTTCTTGGATTTTGTACATGTGCAATATGTTTAATGGTAATAATGGAGATTAGTACTAACTACTGTTACTATGTTTGGCACACAACATTTATAATGTATTCTCTTTTGTTACATTCAGATGTATGAGAACTTTGTTGCTGACTTTGAGCACAGGTGAGTGTAAACATGTTTTTTGAAAGAAGGTAAAGTTAATTATTAAATCAAAATCATGTTTAATTACTTACCAAATATTTATTTCCGCAAGGATTATTTGGATGCTCATTTGTAAGAATACCACTGTACAAACAAACAAACACACAAACAAAAGTCAGTTATCAAAAAAAAGATTATTTACTTTAGACATACACATTGTAATACTTACATTTTTATTCCAAGTATGTGGTAACTGTTATTGCAAAACTGTTAGATTACATGAAGAATTGTATGCAGAGAAATGACATTGTGTCACTTGAAGTGATAGTGTAATTGTTTTCTTTGGAGACAGCATACAAAAAAATCACATTCTGAGGAACTGTGAAAAAGACAGAAAAAGTGTAATGGTGATATATTAAAAAAAAATGATTTCATTACAGAATAAATCCCTTGGCCCTGGTGGAGCTGGTGGTTTATGTTGTCAGACAGATCACAGGTAAAAAAACAATATGATTGCAAACATATGGCAGTACATGTGAAAATTTACTGTAAATTTACTGTACATGTAATACAACGAGCTTGTGATAAGAATATCAATATATATTAACTATCCATCATTTGATTTAGTAGCAGTTAGAGGAGAACATGTAAAACAACAGCAAGTATGTTGCAGATTTTTTTTTTTTGTTAACACTTGACTCGTTGGAACAATATTTGAACAATTCAAGCATACCATGTTTCCGGGTTATGTCAATTAATTGATAAAGCAATGAAATAGATGTGCCAATGTCTTAGATGTTATTTGCATTTATTTAATGTGATTGGGTTTCTGTTTTCATTTAATTATTATTCATTTATTTTTCCAGATCCTAAAAATGCCATTGAATTTCTTGAAAAAGTTACAGAGAAGGTTAGTTGAGTCATTTATCATGCTTATTGTACTGATGTGTCAATACCGTAAAGAATCTACCATCAGGTTCCTATTGTCTATTGAAATCTGACCATTGTTTGTCAAATTTAGCTTATATCTTCATATGTTATACATATTACATTGATAAGACACCCATTTGAATATTTGCCTGAAAGCAGCATGAAGAGATGAAATAATTATCATAGTATTACTGCTGTATAGTATGTCATTGATATTTAATACATAATTTGATATCATAGTTGATAAAATGGTTTTGGTGGTTTTTGTGTAACCATTAAGCTATATGTAGTTTATGATTTGTGGTATTCATTATTATGCTAGGTAATTTTACCCATATCTGTAAGAGTTTGTACCATGAAACAATATGTATATAATGCTAAATTTCAAAGGACATGCCGTGTTCATGAATATCATGAAATTATTTTTATTTTCTCTTGCCAGGTAAAAGGTACTGAGACAGCTCGAGTGCTCTGTCTAACCACAATGGGGACCATTCGTCTCAAAATGAAAGACCTAGAGACCACCAAAGTAAGTTTTCATGTAACAGCTGCTCTATGAGATATGGATTAGTATAAGTTGACATCACTTGTTTCGCAATTGTTGTAAAATAAATGAAGTTTATATTTATTTATAAGATATGGATATAAATAAAAATTTAGTTGTGTCAAAATTGATTTAAACTTTGATAAAAATTCCAGTAAACCAGGAGCTATAAATAGATATAAGATTAATATTGAACAATAAAACATATAACATTAAAAATTATTTTGAGTTGACATGGATTCATGAAATATAAATAAGTAAGCAATGTATAAAAATGTCTGACTTCGTGATGAATCATCATAATGTCTGACATTTTTTCTGATGATAGAGTGTAATTGGTTAAACGTTCGAAAACCATCAATTGGTTTTTATTTTACATGAAATACCATTATAGAAATTGAAAAATAATGGATGAAGGAAAAAAGAAGATCAGTAATCTTGTGCAGATTTTCAGCTTTCCGGAAAATTACATTTCATCTGTGTGATTTTGGAGTTTTCTCAGCATTGTCATAGATATTAGCAGTTACACATGTACTTTAACCTGAAAATTACCAAGATTTGTTTCCATTATATACAAGATATAATGACATTGTCAGTGTGTATAATACACATATATATATTTAGACACTAATGGAAGAGTGCAGAGACATCCTGGAAAAGATAGATGGTATCACACCTGTTCATGGAAGATTTTACGAACTCTCAAGTAATTACCATAAACTGATGGGCAACCATGCAGAATATTATAAGGAAGCCCTGCGTTATCTTGGTTGTACAAATCTGGATGATGTTCCTTGTAAGTATATACTAGTTTGCAGTTTAAAAAATAATGGATAACAGTGTAGACTATGTATTGTAACTTCTTTTACAGGAATGTGTACAATGTAAATCTAAAATAAAATTGACTTAAAAAGGATGTGCTTTTTGATATGGAAGAAGGATGTCTGGAATTCAGATTTGAAAAAAATTCTAAAACACTAAATTTAGATATGATAGGACTAAAATATTTGTAAATAAGGTAAAATTGACATGAACTAGTTTACAAAGGGTTGTTAGCTAAGTACCTTCATTCTCAACACCACCTTCAGTATCATGTGTTTGTAAAATTATTTTGAAAAAAAAAACAATATAAAAATATCATTAAACAGTCATATATTTTAAAAAATCAATGTGTAATTTGTTTTAACAGCTGCTGAGCAAGTAGAGAGATCATTTAACCTAGCATTAGCAGCCTTACTGGGACAGGGAGTTTACAACTTCGGGGAACTGGTATGTAGCAACGGTGATCTTGTAAAGTATAGATTTGCTTTTTGTCCTTTGTATTCAGATTTGTGTGATACAATCTTTAAAGCGCCAAGCTGTAAAGCGAAAGATTATATCAATATTGAAGATCCAAGTTATGTGGCTTGAGTCCTACCTAGGGACAGTTTGTGTTTTTGTCTTTGATAAGATACTTTACCCATAAAAACCTGTTGGACATACATGTAATATATGAAAAAAACTGTTTGTCTTTAAAATCAGTATACTTTGTATATATGTCTTTAACAACTTGTTATTAACTTAGCTATTCTGACAGAAACAAATTAATTATTTTCAGCTTGCCCACCCCATTCTGGAATCATTAAAAGCTTCTGACAAATCATGGCTGGTTGATCTGATGTTTGCATTCAACAGTGGTGACATTGCTAAATTTGAGGACTTCAAGTCAAAGTGGGCATCACAGGTAAGAACAGACAGTCTTAAGGTGGAACATTGACCAGGGAGGGAGGTAGTTTGAATGTTCAACCTCAACATTGAAAGTCCTTAATTTGACCTAAAGGGAAAGCTTTTAAATTCCTAAAGTTGTAGCAGCAGTGTCTAGGATAATTCCTTTACTACAACAAACATTGAGATTATTCTGTTAACGGTGTAATTTCCAGTGCTTCTGAATGCTTTGTGTTTACTGGAAGGAAAACTTTCAGTGATATGAATATTCTTCCAGAGGGTATAGAATTTAGATTAAAACAGAGGCTGTGCTGAGGTCCTGAACCCAAATTCTATACCGGAGGATAGAATGCACACAATCCCATATACCTACATATGTGGATGACCATTTTGCTCCCACTTCTCATATCAGTATTTTACAAACACAATTCTGATGCAGTGCTGAATATGTGAACTAAGGCTGTCTTTGAAAAGCTCAGAAAAAAAGTATGGTTTACCATAAGTACAGTCAAACCTCGTTAACTTGAAGTCGATGGGACCACGAAAATACTTCGAGTTATCCGAGTCTTCGAGATAGCCGAGTTGATGAGTTTTGGTGCAAAGATTTTTAATGTTCCTGACGTTCCTTGTACTTTTTGTCACTTTTTGGCTATATACGAGCTTGATGTAGATTCCGGTAATAAGCAAACATATTTTGTTCTTGATCGTTGAAAAACCAGAATTGATAATTAAATTAGGTGCAGTTTGCTTATTATTTAGAAACCATCAATTTCGTTCTGTCAGTCCTTTTTAATTACCCCTGCTTTTATCCCTATGTGACACTCATGACATCTCCTCACTAATTCTGCCCTAAGTACTTCGACGCTAATTAAATAATTGTTTCACTCATTTGTCGGTTTAATTGAGCACAGGTGACCGTTTCATGCGTACTCCTGTAAAAACATTAAGCCTAGTACCGGGCCAGTGTTGTGATTGTTTTCTATAGCTTAGTTCCGCTTCACTGAGTGTATACACAGGTCGGTGTTTGTTATGGCTGACAGACACGGAAATTACGCAATGTGAGTAGAACTTCACTTTTTATCGCCGATATCTATCAATTATAAGATCTAACGGTTACCTTTTATCATTCAATTAAATAACAATAAACACTTTTCTAAAACATGAATATTGTTAATTACAGTATTGTTCATTAATATTCACTTGTAAAGCCTATTGTCGGTAAAATTGCAAAACGGCGTAGCGCATCAGCAATGTAATTGACCGGCACAAAATTTATACTTCGAGTTTTCCGATCATATTCAGTATATGTTTTGTTGTTGGGACCAAATTTTTACTTCGAATTAACAGAGTTTTTCGAGTTTTCCGAATTCGAGTTTTCCGAGTTTTGATTACTAGAATAAAGAGAAGATTTTGCCGGGACCGACAAAGTGCTTCGAGTTAAACGGGGTCTTCGAGTTTTCCGAGTTCGAGTTAACGAAGTTCGACTGTATATCTTAGATTTAAGGAACACTGCAATCTCTTTATCAGTAGTATGTGTATGACATGATTTTGCAAAGATGGCTTAGTGCACCAATGTTTGGTAGAGTTGTCCAACTTGGATGTTCTTCATGGGATACATGTATCCACAAGGGCAGAGATGTCTCTGTATTTAGTTCAATTATTCATGAAAAAATTAAGGAAAAAAGGATCAAAACCTTGAATCTGTTTCAGGCGGATCTAGCAGCAAATGAAATACCTCTACGACAAAAGATTTCTCTCTTGTGTTTAATGGAAGTAAGTAAAATTCTTCACTCTGTAGAAGAACTTGTGATAAAATTTAGATATTATATATATATATTTATGCAGAAATATACATCTTATGATTATGTTAAAAGAAGAAAAAAGAATTGTCGGAGAAATGTTCTGTGAACATACTTATTTGTTTGAAAAAGCAAATGTTATGTGTCTTTTAAGAATAAAAATTGTTATCCAAATGTAACTTTCATAATAAGATATTGAAATTCAGGTACAGAGATCAAAGACAATTGTGTATTACATGTATGTGTGAAGACATTGATAAGTTAAAAGACTGACTGTTCACATTAATTTGTCCTTATAGATGACATTTAAAAGACCTGCAACAAATCGACAGCTGACATTCAAAGAAATAGCTGATGAGACAAGACTTCCTGTAAATGAGGTGAGTAGTGTTAATATATTTTTCTTCTGAAGCTACACTTACATTAAGTAAATTCAATATTTGGATACATGTCAGAACAAAACATTTATGAGACCACAAAAGTGATTTAGGTTTGTATGTATTTCAAAAGTTCTGCTAAAATATGGTGACATATAAGAATTATAAGATTTGTTTGATGTTGTAACAATTTAATGAAAAACATATAATTTCAATTTGAAAATTAAATTTCTGGGTTCATTGTATTAAGTAAACAACAGTTGTTTTTTTTTTTTCAAAATTGCTCCGATTGATATAAGACTGTAAGAAGAATAAAACTTAGTGAGTTTGACACAAAAAAATGAATACAGAACTTAGACAACATCATTCCATCTGTTGAAAAAGAACAATGAAAAAAAAAATTTAAAAGACGAAGAAATGATAATTATGTTTTAGTTGATTACAATTTGTTCCAAAAGGTTTGAAACCTTAGCTGGGCTGTCTTCTATGGATTACGATGTTGTCTGTAGGTTTTATAACACAGATACAAAAACGAGAGTCAAACAAAAACTAGATTGGACGATGGTTTGTGGCTTATCAATACCAAATTTTAGAACAGACAGCAAACTTTTGGAACAAATAGCAAAATGCCATTACAAAATGGTTTAGGGGATACAGAATTTAATTCCTGTATCATTTCAGACCTTATTCTACCAACAACCAAAGTGCCTGTCATAATTTTCTTATTGTGCAAACCTCTAACATTGTTCAAGTAACATACTATATGAACTGAACTCTTTGTAATTACTGGTAGTCCATGAAATTTAGAGAAATGATTGGCACCTGATACTTTCTTCTTTAAGTTTATGTTTTCTGTGAATACACATTTAGAATGTCATTGTATATGTCTTTTCCCATGTTGTGTCTGTTCCAGATTGAGTTGTTAGTGATGAAGGCTTTAAGTCTTGGTCTAGTTAAAGGCTCAATAGATGAAGTGGATCAAAAAGTCCACATGACCTGGGTACAGCCTCGTGTCCTTGACCTCCAACAGGTAAGACCATGACATAGGATTCTATATTCAGTTTGTGGCAAATAATTCAGCTTTTCAGGGAAGAGTTTTAGAGTTTTTAAGTACAAGCAATTTCATATCAAGAGTTCATTTCAGGCATAGGTGCTATATCCTCTGACTTTTCTGACAATTCTTTGACATTTATCAGAATTAGTATAGATATATCTGTAGAAATGTCCAATCTTTCTCAATTTTTTTTGCATATTTTTCTACAGGTTTCCACAATGCAGAAAAGACTGGAACAGTGGTGCGAAGATGTCACACAGATGGAAAGACTACTGGAAGTGAAAGCTCATGATATCCTCACTTAATCATGTGATCTCTTAGATTCAAAAGCTTGCCTTGATCATGTGACATTTCTTTCTAAAGGGTCAGATGTGGCTTGACCATGTCATATGATTGATTGCAGATTAAAATTGATTGTATAAAGTGCTTGAACTCATCTTATAAACATAGACAGCCATACAATATTCTTTGTTGTCATTTTGTCATGATCATAATATGAACAATGTTAGGAATAAAAAATGTATAATGACCAAATTCTGTGTCTGTTTTTTAATTTGAGTGAACTTGCCTGCTTAGCGACTATCCAAATCTCCAAATGTTAAAGGTTTTTGTGCAACACACAAATTTTACACGTTGAGAAATATTTCTGGCAGTTATGAAATTCAACAAATTAGCAATTTTAATTTGTGTTTATACAACTGTTGCTATTAAGAGTGGCCTGTCAAACATGAGTCATGTAATACCCATTTTATCAGAAAAAGTTCCTATCTTCTCACTTTGATGTTGAATCGGGCTACAGGAGTGGAATGCTGTAGGCAAGTATTCAAACGAAGGGGTTCATAAGGTGAAGAAACCCTCTTGAAAAAAAATGCTCCGCCTTCCATTGATACAGATGCTTGACGGTTTCTGTGACAGGATGGGGAGACCATTTCCAGTGTAAGACACTGACTGTATCTTTCTGAAATGTAGTCAGTTTTAGTAAATATAATAAGGACATGTGCTGAGGACCAAGCCATTACAGAAAATGGACTTAACAGGGATAAATGATAGTATACGAACATGACAGAATGTAGTGAAAATTGTCTGTAGTTTTTGTACATCGCTTTAGCGTATCCAGATTGATAAATGCATATGAAAGGACAAGAAGAGTATCAGTTGGACGATGCCAAGAGGTCCAGGAGTCTGTATTGTTTATCAAGTATCCAATGCTTTGTTCAAAGTAATTCTAATATTCAGTTAAGGTTAAGAGAATACAGACGGATAAAAACCGGAGGGATTTTTTTAGTGGGGAATATGTGCAAACATGAAGTATGTGGTCATATCCAGACTGTCTTTTTGTTGGAAATGGAGCCAGAATTGAAGAGAAGTGTTGTGTGCCCATAGGTAACAAACTGTCTACCTATTGCGACATGTGTACATTGTCACGTGTTTGGCACGAGCTCTCGCCTCTGCTGAAACGCCCGACTTCAGCTGTATTTCAGTTCTGCGGTTTCTGTTCCCAAACTTTGTTCTTAGGGTTTCTCAAGGGAACATTCCAGTCCAGTTATGGTTTAAGGTCTAAGCCTTTTGATAATCAGAAAGGAGAATTCGTAGGTTTTAACAATTAATTCTTGACTAAAAGCCATTGTTTCTTCTTTTGCAATCTTTGTTGAGTTTCGCATATGGCTCTTTGCCTCTATGTTATCGAGAAGTCGTTTAAGGAAAATAATGAAGTAACTGCTTTCGTTTCATTGTCGTTTCCAAATACACATCTGGTTGTCAACTGTCGGATCAAATCACTTCATGTTATATCTTGTTATATACAGACACTTCAAAAGTAATTTGGCACTATTCGTCCTCAACCCCAGGCTAATATTGAGCAATCGCTTATTAACTTCGACTGCTGTGTAGACTTAGGATCAGCGGGCCCGACAATATTACCTTAGATGTTAAACTTTGTTTTACGTCCTGACAACAAGTACGGTTGTTTGAAGACGGTGTTCATAGGTGATGAAGCTTTTGTGTTGCAATAACTATGGACAATGTGCCATGAAATCCTACCGTCGAGCAAATAACAGCGAACCGGGGTCATGCAAGAGAACTAGTCACAGAATCAGTAACCTTCCATGCCACGGCAGATGTACGACTAAAAACTGGGAAACATTCGATATTATTGAATGAGTCAATACGAAAAATAACATCAGATAAGATAGCGAATTTGGTCGAGTTTGACTATATTACAATTGAGACAGTAGGTACATTGTCCATAGATTCAACAAGCGGTATATATAGCTGGTCAACCCTTTGGAGAGCAAGCTGTCTTAAAGCCATGAAGAGTCTGTGCATACTAAGCATTGTCTTACATCCGATTCCAGTCAATAGCATTAGTAGTGGAAGGACAAAAAGAGGTTTTAAGTAGTATTGTGTTAAAATTTGTAGTTTAAGAGTACTTATAGTCGTTGGTTCCTGGCGCTGAATACTGTCTGTATATCTCGTTTAGCTCAACTGAGGTTCTGCTTTCACCCAGTCAAATAATCCTAACTGGACTTAATACTACCCAGAAAACCTCGGTGCCTATGTCTTTATATGTTAACACTATATTTACGTTCCATAAAAAAACCCTAACTAATGTAATATGAGTTACATCAGACAAATGTACACATGAGATAACATTTTCCCCTTTGGTAAAATCTTTTAAAGTGCAAAATGAGTGCGTTGTAAATATTAAATAAGGCTGCTTATTCAAACAAGGCCAAAACAAACATACATGAAATATTCTTGACTTCCGCAAAATTTCGATAAAGATATGATAATAAAATATCGAAAAATATGAACAGAAATTCCCATAGTACGTTGCGCATATTAAAGTGCGGCTAGGTCACATGATTTCAAGTATATCACAAGACGCGTATCACATGACCTACAAAATGGCTGTCAAAACAGGGTTTGCTTTCCTGGTTGCTGTTATTTCAGTATCAGGGGTTTTTTCATCATTCGATTCACCCCCAGAAAAGTTTGTGGTTAATCTCGATCTTCCAGCAGAACAGAGATGGACACACGTGGTAACGAAACAACCATATGCGGACTTGATCCCGAAGATTCGACAAGTGATCGGGTAGGAGAGTTCCGGGATCGTTTCTGAAGTTTATAACTAGGTTTTTAGCACATGATAACCGATATGTGGTGACAACTCAGCATCATGCATTCATAATAAACAAATGAACACAACTCAACATGACACCTGGCACCAGTGCCACGAAACGGTTATATGTTTTTACTTTAGCGATCCACACGTTTAATTGCCTCGGCAGTTAATACCTAAATGCATTAATAGACAATACCATACTGTCTATAGTCAACTGTAGTTCGAAGCGTTCTGAATATCCATTATTTTACTTGTTGTCTTGAACACTGCAAACTAAATCAGCTGATACGAGTGATAGTCATCAGATTGTTGGTTATCTTTCCTTCTGTGCTACAAATGACGTGTAGAAGAGCTGTATTGTAATAAGGTGGCAACGATGACGATACTTAGATGTTTGATACTAATATAGTCCACGTTTTCTTTCAGCTAGGTTTTTATTTTTTATTTTCATTAAAAAAATGGAGAAATATTGGCAGGTCTGATAATGTTAATGTTATGAGGTAAATGTTCTATTGTCTTGTACAGGGGAGGCCAAGTGTTTACTCAGACACTCTAAAACCTGCATTTTGATTTACTAATTTGAAGAAAGGACTCCCAAAAAATCATAAAATCATTCACTAAATTATTCATGATTTGTGTCCATGGACACCCCAAAATCACATAAAATTAAGAGTTGTAGGGAAAACCCTGGAGGTCAGTCAGGTATTGACAAGTATGAATACTATATGTAATAGAAGAAAATTCCAGAAAAGAAGGTTTCAAATCTTTCATTAGTTTTTATTCATAGGCTGCCTTTTCTAGATTTTTCGTCTTTTGACACGAAGCTTTCCCTTCTTGGTAGGATACTTTATAATTTGCTATAGACATGGTTTTGTGTTGGGTTTAATTAAAAAAGGACTATAAAGATATCACTTGACAATCTTATAGCAGGGGTATATGTCTCTGCTCAAGATAGCAAGTAGAACAAGGTTTCTTCCAGGTATTACTATTGCATATGATTACCTGTATGTACTTAGCTCAGTGTTTGAGAAGAACTGTCCCTTCCTTGTAGTTACTAGAGTATATGAAAATGTACGCTTTTTGTTATCAAAATGAAGAGCATTTTTCTTATGTTGAAAACAATACCTGTGTCTTTGCTTTGCCCATATTTGAAGGGATATGGTGTCCAATATAGAAAGAAGTGGAAATACAGGAATATTCTTCTGGGAAGGGGAACCTATTTGGTATATAAATAGTGGATCTAGGCCCATCCCCTCCTCCTGACAGGAAGCACATTGTTTAGTCAGAAAAAACTGGCAAATTCTTTAAAATCCATCTTCTTCTGTAAGAATGACAGGATATTATTCAAGTTTGGTCTGGAACATCATGTAGTGAAGAGGTAAATGTGGGTTTGACACCCGTGGAAGCAAAGGAATGGGCCCAATGTGGGAATTATGGGAAAACTTTTTAAATCCTTCTTTTTCTGTTTGGATGATGCTATTACCAAGTTTCTTCAGAGGTATCCTTTGGGAAGGGAAACCAATCGGTATAAACAGTAAGTCTAGGCCTTCTGAGGCTTGAGACACAGGACCCACTTGGAAACATTAAGCACATTCTTGCAATTTTTTTAATGCGTTAATGGAAGGATTTTGTCCAAATTTGGTCTGACAGGGAATCAGTTCTGAATAAACAAAGTGTTTCACCTGGGGCAGAAGGCAGGGTCAGATAGAGGAAAAGCTTAAAAATCCTTCTTCTTTCAAGATGGAGGTGGTATGACCAGTTTGGTTTGAAGAATCCATCGCAACATATGAACAGCTTTTGTATAAATAAGGGAAACCATTGAAATCCTTCTTCTTCTCTTTGGATGAAGGTTTTGTGACCAGTTTAGGTCAGAATTAGCAGCACTTAATTGGGAGGAAATTAATGTGTTTGGTCTTAGCAGTGGTACACCTTAGTCAACTTTCAATTTGTCTGACAGTTACCCTTGTAATGCCTCCTTTTGGATAGGTAAATAAAATAAGAATCAGCTTGACACAAGGAAGTGCATATCCCATATTTTCACATTTTATTCTGAGTGCCATACAGTAGTGTTTATTGACTTGTTTTAAGCTGAGTTTACCAGTAATCTGTGATCACAACAAGTCACTGGTTTGAATTTTAAATCACCATATAATGTAATGGAATAAATCATGTTCAGACACTGTAGCTATTCTAAAATAATTGGAGATATTTTAAGTTTGTGATTTTATTTTGTAGTGGTATGTTGCCAGACCCTTCAGTTGTTTTACCTTTGGTAGAAGATATTGCTGCAGAGTTGGATAGCTATATCAAAAGTCCATATGCTGAGGAAATGAGAGGTTGGTACTTTGAATTCTATTGAATATGAATGATGTTAGATTTTATAGCTGTGTGAAAATTAATGTATTTCTTGATCAGGAATTTGTGAAAATAGTAGAAAAAATAAGTAATTTTCTTAAATCATCCAGAAAAAAAAGAACATGTTTTTCCGCAGTCAGTTTTGGATTATATGACAGAAGCATAAAATTACAGATGACATTCATTGTAGATCATTTGACATTTCTTACTTTTATCTATTGTTTGTTTACAGGAATAGCTAAGAATCTGAATATATCATTAGGTGACATTGTCGGTGCAAATCTTCTGTATGATGTTTCAGCGTAAGTAAACTATTAACTCATTTATCGTTAATTTCTCTTTCAACTAGTTATCAGTATTTGTTAGGGTTTTCACTAATGACTAACAAAAGGCAGCATGTCCTAACAACAAGTAGTATGCCCCAAGTAACAAGAAATTGTTGCTTGTCCTTAGTAACAACCCCATGTGATCAGTCTTTAGTAACAAGAGCTATGATAGCTCAGCTGGTAATGCATCAGAATTACATAACCTCAGGTGACAATCTGAGGTGTGTGGTTCGATCCCTACCCTTTAATGATTTGTTTCCCTGGAAGGTGAGGTCACAGGCCATTCAGTACTGTCATGAATGTGCCTTTGGCGAGACACTTAATCACAATTACTCTGAATCATACGGAACTGAGAAGATGTTAGAGGTCTGTTCGGAAGGGTGGCCTTATGCATAATGTTCAGACTTTTCTTCTCTGTGAAATAATGCTTCTTCGCTGTGAAATAATGCTTTGCATCATTGACGTTATTCAATTGTGGATGTGGTATCAGTAAATTGTTACTGTAACATCATATCATTGTCGTAACAGGTAATCCCCTATTTCAAAACTAAGGGTGAATCTAAGCTCTTACCCTGGACAGGTAAATCCAAATTTTTTTCTGACCTGAGATTTACTTACCCTAGGATTGAGACAAGCTATACATCTTATTTGCACACTTTGAAAATGATTTGAGTGATGCCACTGATGGATCCTCAAAGTGGCACTACTTTTATAAGGTCAAACACATATCCTTACAATTTGTGTTATCCTCAAAACTGAAAATCCTGTGTTATCATCAAGGCTGAAACTAATCTTAATCCACAACTTATTCCTTCAGATATTCATAAAATATGAAGAGTTTAATTTTATGTGACATTTTATTGGTATGTACTCTAAAACTATATTTTGTGCAAGATTAAATCACAGTGCGTGAAGCATTTGAGGTGTGGGCCTCATCACTATTCATACACCATCCACATGATTTGTTTACTTGATAATCTTTCCTCTGGGATTGAGATCCCCCTATCTCACCCTGAAGGGAGTGGAATATTCAATTAATCTAACACTGGAAAAAAACAAGGAATTACATGCTTAGGTTTAGAGAAAGTGAGATTACACAGACTGGAATTGTTAAGTTTTTATTGACCAATTTGTTGTAATGTTTGACTTGTACAGGTTCTGTACCAGTATTGTAAGACTTGTTTAACTTGTACAGGTTCTGTACCAGTATTGTAAGACAGTATTGTAATGTTTGAGTGACTTGTACAGGTTCTGTACCAGTATTGTAATGTTTGTTTGACTTGTACAGGTTCTGTACCAGTATTGTAATGTTTGTTTGACTTGTACAGGTTCTGTACCAGTATTGTAATGTTTGTTTGACATGTACAGGTTCTGTACCAGTATTGTAATGTTTGTTTGACTTGTACAGGTTCTGTACCAGTATTGTAATGTTTGTTTGACTTGTACAGGTTCTGTACCAGTATTGTAAGACTTGTTTGACTTGTACAGGTTCTGTACCAGTATTGTAAGACTTGTTTGACATGTACAGATTCTGTACCAGTATTTTAATAGTTGGTTGACTTTTACAGGTTCTGTACCAGTATTGTAATGTTTGTTTGACTTGTACAGGTTCTGTACCAGTATTGTAAGACTTGTTTGACTTGTACAGGTTCTGTACCAGTATTGTAAGACTTGTTTGACTTGTACAGGTTCCTTACCAGTATTGTAAGACTTGCTTGACTTGTACAGGTTCTGTACCAGTATTGTAAGACTTGTTTGACTTGTACAGGTTCTGTACCAGTATTGTAAGACTTGTTTAACTTGTTCAGGTTCTGTACCAGTATTGTAAGACTTGTTTAACTTGTTCAGGTTCTGTACCAGTATTGTAAGACTGTAAGAGGTTCTGTACCAGTATTTTAATAGTTGGTTGACTTTTACAGGTTCTGTACCAGTATTGTAATGTTTGTTTGACTTGTACAGGTTCTGTACCAGTATTGTAATGTTTGTTTGACTTGTACAGGTTCTGTACCAGTATTGTAAGACTTGTTTGACTTGTACAGGTTCTGTACCAGTATTGTAATGTTTGTTTGACTTGTACAGGTTCTGTACCAGTATTGTAAGACTTGTTTGACTTGTACAGGTTCTGTACCAGTATTGTAAAACTTGTTTGACTTGTACAGGTTCTGTACCAGTATTGTAAGACTTGTTTGACTTGTACAGGTTCTGTACCAGTATTGTAAAACTTGTTTGACTTGTACAGGTTCTGTACCAGTATTGTAAGACTTGTTTGACTTGTACAGGTTCTGTACCAGTATTGTAAGACTTGTTTGACATGTACAGGTTCTGTACCAGTATTTTAATAGTTGGTTGACTTTTACAGGTTCTGTACCAGTATTGTAATGTTTGTTTGACTTGTACAGGTTCTGTACCAGTATTGTAATGTTTGTTTGACTTGTACAGGTTCTGTACCAGTATTGTAATGTTTGTTTGACTTGTACAGGTTCTGTACCAGTATTGTAATGTTTGTTTGACTTGTACAGGTTCTGTACCAGTATTGTAATGCAGGATGACAAAAACATGATCTGGCATGCCCGTAATCTGGACTTCAGCTTTACAGATCTCCTTAGAAACATCACAGTCTTTATTGACTTTCAGAAAAACAATCAGGTATGACTCCCGATTCGTACAATTCTAACTCCATGATTAGATAATATAAATGATTTACAGACCCAAAACAATCCCATCATATTTTGTGCTTTATCTTTTAACTCGCTGTTTATGACCCAACTATTTTACCCCTCATGAATATGAAGGTGACGTCATGTATTAGAGAAAGCTGGATGTTCTCTGTTGTTGGTCTGTGACACATGAATTTCATCTGTCAGTTAATTTTCTTCTTACAATGAATCAGTTTTTTTTTTGTAAAGGATGTTGAAACTTGAAATTGAGGTACCTGTCCATAATACATCCTGATATGTTCTCAAATCTACCAGTATATGTCGATATTATGTATTTGTTTGCACTGTGGGTCATTACATAAACAAAATGTACTTGATTTGAATGATTTGTAGACTGTCTACAGTGGAGTGACCTATGCTGGATACATTGGTCTAATGACTGGTCAGAGGCCTAAAGCATTTACCATTACAGCAGATGAGAGAGGTTTTTATATATACACATATATACATCAGTGATGATTGAAAAAAAAATTCAAAGGAGACTTAATATAGTCTTTGACATTTGTCTCATCCTATCATATCTTATTCAATAAGATTTAATGAAATGGAAGGAAAAAGTTGAAAGTTGGCTTGCTATGAGAAAAAATAAGCAATATGTATTTTTTTTTCATAAATTGTCATTTTTGTCTATAAATGATAACTTTGTTTAAAATTGCTATGTATTACAATTTACCTACCCGGTAAATGGTTTATTTGGAAAGTTGGAAGTTGTTGTGTTCAGATAATTTTTCAATGAGCCTTAAAGCAATTCAACTTGTGTTTCATGTTAATTCATGCATTTGTTTCTGATTTTTTTTTAAAAGATATTGGCAGTTGGTGGATGAACTTCCTGATTGGTATAATCCAAAGAGATGCTGTACCTGTCAGCTTCCTGATAAGAGATGTAATATTCTTTGCTTTATCTGTATTTCACCTGCTTGTTGAAATTAAGATGTACATATCACTGTTCCCAATTACTAATATCTGTAAGAATATCATTTTGTTATGATGATGTTACTTTTATCAAATGCTACTCCTTAAAAAAGGTAAATAAACAAAAAAAAAAAAAAAATGTAAAAACTACTTTTTCCTTGTGATTTTTAAATAATTTAAATTTTTTTTTTTACTATTTCAATACTAAATTACTTTTTTTCATGTTTTTTTAATCTATTTGTGTTTTTATTAACTACAAAGACACTGGAACAGAGCACAAACTATGAAATAGCTGTAAATAAGCTGGCCTATACTACAACCATGGCGTCTGTGTACTACATTGTGGCAGGAGTTAATCCAGGGGAGGGCACTGTCATCACCAAAGGGCGTGAGGTTCCCATTGATATTTGGACAATTGACCCCACAAAAAACAAGTATGCCTGAATATATTAAATTTTAAATCTGAATTTTTTCCATGAATATGAATGTGTTTAATCGGAAAATAGCAGGTGCACTCCAAGATCACTTAATCTAATTTTTGGATAAATAAATCATACTTTTTAATTTTGTCAAAGTGTATGATCATATCAGATGAAGAAAAAGATGTATCTTTCAATATCAAGAATATTTTCAATTATTTTATTTGTGTTGTTCAGGAATATTTGTAAATATTTTTTTGTTGTGACCACATTGAAAAGTCAAAATTGAAATGTGCTGTATCCTTGCATCAGGTAGATAGATGTAGAACATGATTTAGATTTTCAAGGCACAGAAATGTCAGTGTTATGTATTATACTTACAATATATTCAATTGTATTTTTGTGAATTGTCAGATGGTTTGAAGTGGAGACAAATTACGACCACTGGACTAACCCTCCTTCAGATGATGACCGTAGGTCAGTACATCAGGATCTAATTTATGATATGAAAGAAATATCGCCAATTAAAATAAAATTGAACATTTTTATTTATGGACATATATTTGACTCAAAAAAAAAAAAAAAAATCAATTAAGTTCATTTAAATAATCAATTCAATGAAAAAAGAAGAAAGAAAAAAATTTTTTTTCAGTTTTTAAAAAAAAAATTAATTTAATGTATTCGTAACTCTCTCCACAATGAAATTATTATTTTTTACATTGAATATAATTTTGTTTAAGCAAAAGTACCAGCGTATTACTACATATTGTACTTTCTGTTAAAGACATTACTATATATCATTACACTACTTATATCTACAGAGATCCAGCGATAAAAGCAATGAAAACCCTTGGACAGAAAAACATCAACAAGGCAAACCTGTTTAATGTCATGTCAGTGGTACCTGTGAGAAACAAGTGAGTGTTAATGTCAAAGACTCTCCATTATTTTTACTAAAACTGACATACGTGCCTTAACCCTTAAAATCTGACAGGGATACCTGACCCGATGATGTACGCTATACAGGACAAGTCTTGTCTAAGTTTCGCTTTTGCTTGTTTCATCTTGAATGAAATTTGATGTGAAGCTACAGTCAATGGTTTTGCCATCTTAAGGCGAATATAACAATGGATGAAAATGAACAGTTTCATGCCAGGATAAAAGAATGAGAGGACAAAATACGTCCCTGAATGCAGTTATGCTGCTTTGTTCCTGATGCAGTTTCACTAGGAAGTTCAAAATACCTTAATGTATATGTAAACAATGGAATTTAACAGAACTTGCTACAAATTTTCACCAAGAAATTGGAGTGAAAATTATTAGAAAAATGTCAAAGGTCAAAGTTATGGTTTGAAAATTTGTGAAAAAAAGGGCTTTTAGATTTGCATGAAAATCTTCCCAATGAACACAATAAACTCGTACATAATCAACACAAAGTCTACATACAAGGTCGTTGGCAGTTTTATCATCAGTGCGATGAGGTCACGCAGGATCACATGGTAGAGAATGTGTAAAGAGTAGGTGTGTGTGTGTGACAATACACTGTAAATATAAATATCTGAACTTAAACCTTAAATAAACGATTGAGGCAGAGATAATTTCTTTTCTTCAATGTCAACTTTGCAGTCCAACATGGAAAAGTTAATCTTGATTCAATAATTACTCAATCTTTGTCAATCAGTACAATTATATATTGAGATGTAGAGTAGAAACTGAAATTCCTTACCCACAAGCTTATTCACCAATAAAATTTGGAAAAATATCAAAAGATAGCAATATTAGTTTGAAAGTGAAGATTTCTGGTTACGACATCACCTATCCATTTCTCACTTAATCAAAAATTCCTTGTTAGTTAAATTAATTCATTGAAGTTGTCAAGCAATAAAGTAGTAAAGCAGTGCAATACCTCAATAATAGATTAGGTATTGTAAGAGCAGGTATACAAGATGTTGAACATATTCCTGTTTCAAAATTAAACCATTTTAATTTGTTTTAGCCATACAACATACACAGTTGTGATGTCTGCTGCCCAGCCCTCGATCATGCAGGCCTGGATACGACATGGAGATGTCTACTGACCAGGGTCACCTCACTGTAGCTAACTCTGTTGACTACTCCAAAGTTTCATGAACATTCTTTTGCTTCAAGAAGTACCTTGTGTTTCTCATCGGAAAAGAATTTTCCTTATTTTAATCAATGTGTTCCAGCGGATTGAATGTAGTTAAGGAACATTCATTGAACTGTGTTAAGAAGACATTTACCTGTAATCCTTACTGCCCCCAACTCTCTGTAACCATAGTAACACATGGTGACCTGAGTGATTTTTCTAATGGCTGCTACAGTCCCTCTTATAATGCAATGTTTTGAGTTGTCTATAACAACTATTACTATAATACATATCCTGATATGAACTTCATCTTGTTTTTCTTTGCAATGCTATTTTTTCTTGTCAAAAGTAAGGTTTGAAAATGCACTCATAAATTGAAAAGCAGGTTCGTTAAAAAATTTTGGAAAGCAAAGGAAGTTTAATGAAGTGCTATATTGGTAACCATTTCTTTTATGTGTTCAGCAATTGGCTTAAAGAGTATCTGTAAAGTTGGTATAAATTTCAACAAAGACAAAAACTTGGTTCATCTGGTTTTAGGTTAACAAACCTTATGATGACCTTGATAACGAAAATGAATCCAAATATCAATGTATGAAGCTAAATATCATATTTCACAAAATATCTCTCTATTTAACTATGAAAATATGTGTATTTTTGCATCAGAATGAAGAAAAACTGTTCCACAGAATGTATTATTTACATATGTATAAAACGAATGTGATTTATAATTTTTGATTAGCCCTCATACTGGTTGATTGATTAAATCAACCCAAAGAGACAGAAATATCAATCACAAAAAATAGAATTTTTGGAAAATCATGCATGGGAAAGCTCAACTTGGGAAACTCTGACTTTCCCCCAAAATAGTGGCATTGTAAGCGAATGTCTCCACATTTTATTTAAAGACTTTTCATTTTTTTTATTCTGTAGTACAAAAATATGACAAAAGCATTATGAATCATGGTCTCTCTGTTGTTAAATACCAGTTATGTAATGGTAATTGGGCTTATGAAAAGGTATGATTAGGAAACCAAATTGGTATATACATCATTCTATATTTTAAAATGTAAACTTCATTGTATTTAAATCAAAATTCTAGTCTCTTAATTCATTATCCAAGTATAATATGTTGTATTTTTATGTATGTCAGTGTTATCACTTGTGTCTTTCACCCCTAACAAATACTCTCTGCTATAGTGCTTATGTTTAGTGCTTAAGGTTGGTGACAACGATTATTAAGGAGCAAACCATGACAGATAGACTGATAAGTTCCTGGCTGTTTTGCCAACTTTCAGGAAAACTGATTAAGCATTTCTATATTGCAATATAAAGGTTAAATTCACATGTAAGACATATCTAGATAGTGTCGATTTTACATGCTAAATACAGTTGTTGTTTTTTCATGCATGAACTGTGTTTTAAAAATAAAATACAGCAGGTATACATGAGGAACTAAGTCCTCAGTGTTTTCATGTACAAATATTTGTCATATTTACAGTACACAAACAATGTGAAATGTAATACAATGTTCATATCTTGTGGTTGGGACAAGTCCCTGTATTTTCATGAAAATTTAACCTTTATGAATTGTATGACAAGGAAACATGCACTTGTTACCTGTATGAAAATGTCTTACAGGTGAACCTTTCAGCTTTATCCACACGAAATATGTAAATGTGACCTTTCACCTCTATATAATTTCAATCCATATTGGTATTATTTCTGTTATTTTAAGATAATTTTTGGTTATGATGTTTAATTAAGTATATTTTTATAATATAATAAAAACGATACCACATGGACATGTTTTGTTTTGTCTGTTAAATAGTATTTAGAAATTAGCAAATTGGAATTTGGAATTGGACAGAGATTCACATGGATACTAAGACTAGGAGAATAAGATCCTAGTAATACCATGTTCTCAAAGTGTTGGACTGGGTAGGAACCACTTACACTGCCAGACATGCAAAGGAGTTCAAAACTTTTTTTCCCACGCTGAAACTTAGTATTTTTACCTTGTAATGGCGGCAAAAATATTGCCCTAAGTCCTTGCTATCTGCATACCTTCAAATCTTGTGTTGCAAGTTTCTCCATCAGCACACGTACCGGCACATCTCATTCAACCATCATTTGTGGGTTTTATCACAGACTTCTCAGTTTGCTTTTCGTGACGAGTTACGATATCAAAGCTGCTATCATTGCCCCAACAATTGTATTTGTTCTGACATTAAATTGGCATGTTTAGAGTTTACACACACTAAGGAAATCTGCTGGTTTGTAACCTCGCTCTAACTAAAGGTAATGTGCATTCCATTTTCTCACAACCAATCGCTCAGTACTTCAATTTTCGATGCATGCAGCCGGAACAGTAAATTTGATACAGAAAATAATGCATGTTCAAAATATCGTAATGTAGAAAATTCAATTTTGGCGATTAAAGTCTCGATATTTTCGCTATTCAATAGCTGAAGAGTAAAACCTCGCTCTATTTGCACTGTGAATCACAATACCAGGAGAGGTACTGAACAAAAAAATCTGTATAAAACCGGTTCAGGCATTCATACATCCGCAATCAGGTCAGAATTTACTTAGGGTAGATGTAACCAAAGTGAACACTTGACAAGCATTCGTTTTCCTTATATGATATATGAAGTAAGATACACCGTTTATTGGATATTAACCCTGCTAGATTCTGACCTTATTCTACCTTTCACCTGTTTAAGAGTATCTGCATGGACATCGATTTTGAGTTGGAATCAAGCTTTTTAAATTGGTTTCTATATTCCCTTGTTGTTATTGGTGTGATCACGGTTCATGGTTCGTGGTTTTTGACTTCATGACAAGTTTCCGACCCTTCTTTCTGCTACAAGGAGGCATTTGAATACACAAATGTCGGTTTTCAGGGAAACAAACCGATTTTAGAACCTGAACAACTACACTTACTGACAGACATAAATAATCCAATTTGTGTCAGTTCAGTAACATTTTCACGCAGTCTTCAATATGCAAAATCTGCATGATACAGTTTGATCTTAACTGAATCCTCGTTTATGTTTACGAGAGATAAGGTGCTTATAACGGAGAGTAGCAACTGGGTTGGAACCTAGTACGCCTCTGATGAATGCTGTATTAACCTCAATATTTCCAACTGAAACTCTGACTCTAGTCGCGAAATGATCAAATGATCAGATGATTTATATGGAAAAAAAATTCCATCGACCCCTTTCATATTTTTCAGTCTAAAATTACTATATCGCATATCAAACATAAACACACATACTTCTATGAATTGTCATGCAATTATGTGTTGTATATGAAATCAGTGGATAGCGAATGAAAGTTTGAAGCAGGCAAACAAAGTATCTATTTTAACATACACAGAATAAGAAAGACATGTAAGTTCCTATTAAACGTCATGATATATTTTACGTTGTTGTAGGAGAAACATGTTTAATAATTATTGTTTAATTTGATGCTAGGTAGATAATAATAATAAGTGGATTTTTAATACAAATCATGAAATATTATGCCACAACATATAGGATATCTATGAGAACCAGACGCTTGGTCACTTGGTCTGTTGTGTGTGTAGCCAACAAGAGTCTGGTTGAACGAGACTAATATACTGCGTTTGTGCATTGAGATACAAATCTATTCATAGACACCATACGAACTGGGTGCTTATGCACTAAAATGATAAATAATGGTATAAAGAGAGATTATATGAAATAAACATTTTATGTCTATCTATGAACGGATCCGTTAAAATCGTCTTGTTGGACAGTTGCATTAACATCAACAAAACATTGTCTCTTTCCCTAAAAACAAGGTAAAAACATAATTTCAGTTTTCACCATTGCCAAAATGAAGAGTTAAGAAATACCTGAAAAAAACCACAAAACCCCAATTGGCGCACCTACTGCAACACAACATACCTGCATATTTTGCTTTTGAATAAGTCGGTCATTCTATACAAAAACCAATTCGTCGAACTAGCTTGATTTAAAGACTTACGATAAATGATCGATCATTACTAGCTTAGTCTACCGTAACATGTCTAACAAACAACGTGCTATTTTATGCCCTCTACATATTCTCACGTGACCATGTTGTATAAGCAAAATGACATGAATGAGATCATCTTTGATATTCTTTAGATGAAGACACTGTCTTCGGAATGGGATCCACTCCTTCCTTCCCTCGGTTGTCCATCCCCAAAGATACCATTTCTGTAGTAACTGGAGGAAATGCAGGTAAGCATGATCATTGACACAGGGAAGTGAGAATTGTTTTTTGTTCCTTTGTACATTTAATTTGGATATGATAATATTGCATTGTTTATGATTTGTAATTATCACTACCGTTTACGTTACGATGCTTCTTCTTGTGAATTTTTCATTATACGGTTTGAGTACAGACTGGGTTAGATGAAACCTTCTGGAATTATTTCAGCTATATATCAGAATCTCCTGGTATTTAACACTACACACCAAAAACGAAGGTACAATCCCTGAGACACAGCAGTCAGAAATATCAATACTTGCATTTAAACATATTTGCAATTTTATCATTTTAGTGATCCCATTCCTGAGGTAGATTATAAACACAGGTTCATGAGGATTTTTCTCTTTCAGGTATCGGATATCATACTGCCAAGTGGCTAGCTATGATGGGTGGTACTGTTATAATTGCTTGTAGATCAGAAGAGAAAGCCAAACAGGTAAAATAGTATAAGAAGTTGTAATGACTTGAGTAAAAACATTTAATAATTTATATGGGAAGGTCGTTGATTAACAATTGCATTCTGACATCAGTCGATGTAGGTAAAGTAAAGAAGTTCTGTTTGAAAAAAAGTACTGGTCCTATTAGGTAAAGAATCATATGATAGTATTACTCTGTAAAATGTTAAAAAATGACATGTCCTCTTACGACAAAAATAGACACAGTGTTATTGAAATCTGTCTATGGTTGAACGAACCTTGAAAGTTATATATCGTTATATAAAACACAACCTATCTTAAGAATGAAATCAACTGTGCTATGAAAACCTGTGTATATGATGTATATTGACAAATGATCACTTTTTTAAACAAGTGTTAAAACTTGACTGATATATGATAGTATATAACCTGGGGAATGCACTGTTTCAACATGACAGTATAGACAAATATCGGATGTAGGACCTTATAAACTCCGTCGCAGCCGAGTGAGCATCTATGTCAACATAGACTTGTAAATGTTCCTTTTCGCTTGAGAGAGTTAAATGTATTGCAATACTGATTAATTATTGATGTTGTTAATAGATTTCTCCTGGTAGCCCCACCGAAATTGCACCCGTATAAAGTAACCAGAAAGGAGAATTGTTGACCTCAATTTACTTGCAAAACAGGAGAGGTCGTCCATGGTTGTCGTATACTACAACTATTTGGCAACCAAATCCCCTTTCGGTGAATGCAAGTTATGAGAAATTTTCTTCTCAGAAATTCCTCAGGAATTACATATATACCATAGAGAGAGGTAAAACTGTACAAGTTATAACCCTTTGTACGATATGATACATGGTTTGATCAATAGACGTTTACAGGTACTGTTCGAGGTGGAGTCCTGTAGTGACCAGAAGAACAGACATTTACAAACAAACTTATCTAATTTTTAGTAATTAGCAACATTTTTACATTTGTTTGAAATAGAACTACAAAATTGTTTCTGATCATCGGTTTTGAAAATACTAAGCATGCCTTATTTTTCAAGTCTTTTTAATTGATCATCCGTAAGTGATATAATCCGGGAGTTCGTGCTATAGACTAAGGTATATGGTTTAATGATGCATCTCAAAACTATAATTTTCATCGTAAAATATTTCATAACGTACTAGGAAACGTCTTAAGCAAATCTGAACGAATCATACTATCTCCCAGAGTATATTGTGGAACCATACATTGCTACTGTAAGGTATGACAACTATGTTTACTTGAGTCAAGTGATTGCAGATCGAGGTCAAAGATTATGATATTCTTTCACATTTGTTATAGAGGCGTCCGGTTGCTTGACCAATCGCTCATAATTCAAACAAAAGTAAATATATCACCTAACGGAAGAATAATTTGTTTTGAATTAATGATATATGCGTGAGTGAACACAGCAAGAAGTTTTCGGGGCGCCGCTTTAGTTTCTAATTTTTTCAATCGACAACATCTGGTACCACAATAACGTTTTGTTTTGTTCTAGGCGATACAGCAAATGAACGAAGAATTCACTGAAAAACAAAAGAAGACACCAGGGATAGTTGACTATGAACGACTTAATGTTGAGTTCATGTTTTTAGACTGTAATTCATTAAAATCTGTGATGAATTTTGTTGAGGCGTACAAATCTTCAGGAAGGAAACTTCATAAGTTAATATGTAATGCTGGTATTGGCCTCCAAGACAAGCTATGTGAGTACCATATAATCTTTATATTAACTGTCATAAATGAGTATCGAAATGTAATAAGTGAATGATGAGACACAACAGACGATTGGTCAGAAATCATATATGACAATTTGGTGAATGAGCCCTGTTGTCAACGCCAGACAAAACAAGTAAAGCACAAGGTGTTAACAATTTCCAAAATGAACATCGAAAACAATTTGTTGTTCAGGTTTTTATGCATCGGTAATAAATAACTATATAAACCCTTACTTCAATATCTGTTCAAATATCTTTAAAAAAAGTACTTGACAATGAACCGAACTTATGTATGTTTAATATTCTAATAACAAATGTTTATTTCAGCATATACGGAAGACGGCCATGAACAAATTTTTCAGGTAGGAAGGCGTGTCCTTTGCAATACAGTACCAGCAAGCTACGAATGTTTGTACTGAACAAATTAGTTACTCTCGCGCAATGGTATATTGATGTCAAAAGATTATATAAAATAGATCTTTTCTGTCTACGAAAGGTATGTTGATACATTTCTGTTGATGATATTAATTCTAAATAACAATATGAAATATATTTTACTTAATAAGTAACATTTCCTCCTGTCATTTAGGTAAACTATCTAAGCCAATTCTTGATGGTTTCTCATCTACTTCCTGTGATGAAAGAGTCTGGCCCTGACTGCAGAATTGTTCTTGTGTCAAGTAGGGCACATGAAAGGTGTAGCTTTGATCCTGTGGATATTGAAGGAAAAAAGTATTCTGAACCGAAATATGATACCACAGAATTGTACGGCAGATCAAAACTTTACCAGGTAAATCTGAATACTTTTTCGTTTAGTGATATAATGTGACATAAAAAGATCCATCACAACATTGAAAAGAAAAGCATTAAACTTGTATGATCAAAATAGTCTTCTGCGAGATGACAGGTGGTAGAAACCGCTGGTGAATTTTTGTCCTAAGGATTTAAGTCATTCTAATACTATCATGTTTAAGTAATAAAGATGCACTTGGCGTTCACGTGTAATTAACAAATATACAAAATATGAGAAAAATATCTATGGAATCATGGGGCTAGTGTTAATTTCAATCTAAATCGTGATATTTTATTCGATCTTTTCGGTTTTTCTAAGGCGTCCCATAGTTCTACAATCTGTGCCTTTTTTTTTTATTCATTATTGGGTGCAACTGTTTTCTAATTTTGTATTGAATAGTGCTGTGTGTTCTTCGTGCAATCTTTAACACAGAAAGATAACGGAGAACTGTCAGAAGGCTATATTCTTATTTTAACCATTTCTTTGTACAAAGCTGTGCCTGAACATTTTTTCCACATATGTATAGACGTAATAATGTTCAACGCATGTTATATATTAGATGCCTACTTTCACCTCCACCATCATCAATGGACTGCTTCCCGGCTTGTCCATGATTCCTGAACTCCTTCACGGTAAATGATATAATTTGACATCATATTTGACATCATGAAGATAAAGGAACTTATGTCTAAAGTTTGTCAGACACTATTGTCTTCATATATTATAATAAAGCATTAACACCCTGGTGTTTTGACTTACTAATGCGTAAAGATGCAGCTACATTTTTTTTGTTTGTTTTAGGTAATGCAGATGTATCGACTAAACGAGATACTCAAAGACACAAATGTGACTGTTCTGTCTTTGGACCCTGGGATCGTGAAAACGCCACTCCTTAATACTTTCAAGAGAGGAGCTTTGAAGGTTTTGATACCGATGTTACAATCATTTGGTAAGAACGGACAAATAATTCTGTTCACGAAATGAAGGCCTATAAAAAAAGACTAATCATAAGTGTTTTGCAACAATAAAAGTGATGTGAAGTTCTAAAAGCTGAAGAACTAATTAGACTGTCCTGTGTTTTTCCAGAATTTGTGTTATCTTAAATAGAAAGTTAAACAAAGAAATAAATCTAAGCTGTATGGTTACAAAAACAGTTATCAGACCCCAGTTACTAGGTAATTCTATGCCTAATTTCACAGTCATCTTTGCCTCTTTTGTGCCATAAACATGTAATGGTTTTCGGGAAACTCGTGTGAAATACTACTTCGTATAGAATTGGTAAGACAAGATCAAATGCGTTTCCTTGGGTTTGATCAATATAGGTGGAACGAAAAGTCCTTTTGAAGGGGCATGGACTACACTCAATGCGGCTGTTAATCCCGAACTGGCTGGTGTACGGGATGTATACTTCTCGGATTCTAAACCAAAAGCCTCAACATCAACCTCTAAGTAAGTGTTGATGTCAGTTGCATCAATTTCAGTTTCGTTTGAAATCAATATAAAATCATTATCAGAGATTTTCACCAAAAGATGAAAAGACCTAATTTTCGATGTGTTTCTTATTATTTTCTTCTTCAGAATTTGTGAGTTCGTAATTCTTTAAACGGTAAGTGATAGGTACGCAACCTATATTGTATGCTGTGGAAGTACATCTGAACTTGTTTATGTCTCATTTTTTAAGTAGGTCAAAAATCCAATATGACCGCATTGACCCAATTACAAGAAATTCTAAAGACAGCAATAACTTGATAACTTTTTGTCCTGCAAATTTGCTACATTCATTTTTATGTAGAGGAGGGTCATATCTATTTTTTTCATACATGTTAATAAAATTCTTTCAAATTAAAAAAGCTCGCTAGGGGTCAAGGTCACCTAGAAATAGGAAAAATAATCATTAAATCTTTTTGACATTTTTCCACAGTTCAATGTAGAATGTCCTCCTATCATTTTAGTCTGTACATTTTTTCTGTGACGTCTTTCTTTTAAGTAATTATTTTTTAAAATTCTCTTAGTTTCATGTAAAGTGCAGACAAAAAGTTTGAACTAAAATTACTACTATGAAATTTTGTTTAATTGTTATGGAATAGGTTTGGTAACGTGCCTTCTAAATTCTGACGTGATTTTCAACTTTGTCAAAAAAAAAAAAAAAAAAAACAAGATGGCCGCCATGACGCCATATTTGATTTTTGCCCTAACGTCAATATCTCAATGATGACGTGACATTTTGAGATCATCTTTGGATATGCTAATTGGAATTGAAAATAAAAATGTTTGTGTAAAACGTCAACTTTCGGTTTTCGGTAGGGGTCAAAGTTAAAAAGTGCAATTTAGGGTACTTAACTACCAGAAACTTCTTCTCAACTTTGGAAAGCCCTAGCGGTTCGATAGTCTAACATATCTTGCTATGGTAATTGTCTATTAAGTTTGTTAATATGGATGACCTTGACCCACTTTCACGGAGGTAAATTATATAAATAACATTAAATGACGTTTTCTTAACCTTTTAAAAGACAGTTACATGAATTGATTAACAACCTTCTGTAGAGACTTACTTTTAATTGGAATAAGCAAATCTTTCATAAAAGACCAGCTCCCGGTTTTCCTTAAGAGGTCAAAGTTCAAAACTTCTATGTATGGTATCAACATATTCGAAACTTCTTCTCAAGTTTTGAAAGGCCTAGAGTTTCGATACATCACAAATATAATGTTAAGATAATTGCGTATTAAATTTGTAAATATGAATGACCTTGACCCAACTTTCTAGGTCACGGGGGTCAATTTTATTCCTTAATAACATTAACTGACATTTTCTTTCTTTTTAAGAGTAATACAGTTACGTGATTTGATTAACAACCTTCTGTAGAGATTTGGTTTTGATTGAAATAAGCAAAACTTCCACAAAAGACCAACTTCCGGCTTTCCTAAGGGGTCAGATTTCAACACTTTAATGTAGGGTACCAACGTATACGAAACTTCTTCTCAAGTTCGGAGAGACCTAAACACATAATACCTAATACATATAAAGCTAATATAATTGTCTATAAATGTTAATATGGATGACCTTGACCCACTTTCCAAGTCACAGGCGTCAATAATGTAAAATTCAATCCCTTGTGATCCTATGAACACTCATTACTGATAACAATTAGTAATGTTTTCCAAAAATTCAACTTCTGTATTTTTCGTTTTTTTTTTCAGTTCAAAATTAACATTATACAGCACAAGTTTGTGATAAGGAAATGAAAACGTTATATTTTTCTAACAGCTTTTTGTAAGCCCCCCTCTGCCTTATATTTCCTGTTATAAGATTGTATAAAACACACAGTAATTAGTTTTTTAAGATATAACTTTAGAATTAAAAACAGTAGAGCCATATAATGAATTAAAATACGTAATCAGTGACCAAGCTTAACAGCTGATTTATAGGTCATCTTTGATTTTTATCTGGAATAGATTTTATGTGACCGATGCTTTAAAGAAATGTCCTCTTAGTAAAAAAATCTCGAAATAAAACTAATAGTTAGGTTATGCTTTGGTACATATGCAGATTTAGATAATAAGCCATGCTTTGAGTTTATTTAGCAAACATAAACTAAAATCTCTTTATTATAATCTAATCACCGTTAAACTACGCGGTACACGTTTATATATGAAATAAGATTAATAAATTATAAGCAAGCAGATGAGAACGACATATTTCGCCCGATTTTTTTTTATTCTTTTTTGAATGGTGTTAATTTATAATTATAAATTTGTCTACAGGAAGAAATCACATCAGAGGGCTGTATGGGATTACACCATCGACAGTCTCGAAGCGTATCTACCAGACGGAGTTCTCCAGGATTTACAATAATACTTCTTAGGGATCATCCTTTGTGGATTGATATGTTACTTCACAGATCATTTCAGAAATCAGCATAGTTAGTCAAAATTTAGTACATGTTTGTAAAAAAAAATGGATAAAATAAACAGAAATATAGACTCTATACCAAGATACTTATATGCTGTTTTATGAAATATATGTATGTATATATATATACGTATCTATTCATTTTAAATAAATCGTATGATCTTACGATATCTAATTTATAGTAATTCTAAATAAATACAGCAAAATCAATTTCCAAGTGGTTTTGATGGTGAGATAACACATTTGTAACTGTGCAATGCACTGCAAACACTTACAGCGATTTATGGACTTTAGCACTTATCGTGTAGCTACAAGCGATCATCATATATCTATTGATCTATTTGTTGTATGTATATGTAGTAGATGTGTTGTGAATACAACAAAAGGGCGAAATTGAGTTTTTTTCCTAGTTTACGGATTCTTATATCTGATAATGTGTTTCGTTTTAAAAATAATCACGTGATAAATATCCTATATTTAGGCCGTCCAATTTGGAATCGGCCAGGGACGAAAGTTTGTCCGGACTGACCACAGGAAAGATATTTTCAGCCGAGAATACTGTTTGGAAAATTGTACAAATGCCTATGTTCAGACAATAACTAAAGATCTTCCACAGAGGGGGAATGCTCTGTTATAGAACAGAAGTAAGGCATTAGTCTCATTACTCATTAAGAAGACAAAAATGCTGTTATTTAGAGAGAAGAGAGAAAAATATGATCGTCTTTTACAATTCGTGTACTGTACACAGTAGATACCATTCTGACGCCTTATCGGCATGACCTTCCCAATATAAAAAAAAACATTACACAACATTGAAACGTAATACATCGCCTTACATTACGAAGTTATATCACACTCAATATTATTTCAATGGTATATTGATGCACCACATTTAAAACATTTAAAAGTTCACCTGAACTATTCATTAAAACTTAAACGTAAAATTTCAAGTTATATTGAAATACGAGTTACCTAATTGAATTCAATCCTGCTGGTTGACAAAGGAGCAAACTTCAACATCCCTGTATTACTATGACTAATCTGATGAATGTCAACTGCTACTTTTAAAAACAACATCCAGCACTGGGTTTTAAGAGATACAATAAATACCCAAGCGAGAAAGAAACGCAGCAGGGTAAACTTTGAATATGATTCCAGGCAAGACGTCGAGTATAATGTTTAATACTTTAAGGTAAGAATGAAGATAAATCCATACAGAACAAACCGTAAAATCAACGATTTGTACCTGGTAAATAATTTAGGAGTAATTGAAGGGAATTGAAGGGGAGCTCTGCAGCAGTCGGCAAAAAGTTCTCCACGACATCAGTATACGCGACTTCGACGTCTGCTCGAAAGAGGTTGGACCGGGACTCATCAGTAATCAAGACCCGCCCCAACTGGGGGCATGTGCCGCCACCCAAGCCAACTTTTCGCAGTGGTTTCCCCTTAGTTTTTTCATGGATAGGACAGTCTAGAGTACCTATGGTATGAAGAGCAGATTCAGTGGCAGTAAGGCGCCGATTGCGCAAAAGCGTGAGACGAATAAACCTGCCCTGACGTTGTGACTTCACGCGCGGATGCTCAGACCTAAGTCTGTCAGCAACCCGCCCAGTTTCCTTTAGACCGAAATGTCTGGCAACTTGTATTTGCCTTTGACCTTGCATAATCATCACAATGACCTGACACCCCTGTATAGTCGTGCCATTGTTTAATGCTATCAGAAATTAATCAAAACATTTTTTGTTTTTCAATGAATGAAGGTTTGTCTATGAAAAACAAAAATTCTCCAGTTGGTTATATTCAGCTTTATACTTACAGATCATTTCTATATTTCTCTAAAGGTGTTAACAACAAGTCAGTTTTATTTAGAAAATATTACTAGCTTGCATATACTGCGACATAAAGTACATTGTTTCATGTCCCTGCATCGATGATAACGCGATATGACACGCACTAGATAAACAACACACTTGTTGGTGCGGATAGTGAGCTACGGAGATAAAATCAAAACAACCTTTTCCATTGATATAACGCACTATTATAATATTTACGTTATCGTTAATAGTTAAATAGTTAAATGTTAAAATCTAGTGTTAGGTCTTCTTGATTAGCAAACCTTCCGTTTTCCCTATTGTGTATAATTGTAATTGTAATTTACACATTTGAGTTCCGTGGAAGTTGAACATCTGTGTCGTCCACGAGAAAACAAAATTGTAAACAGTACCTTTGCCAATAATGGGCCAATGTCCTATCAGTTTCATAATGATTTCTTTTGTGTAAAGTTATAGTTTATTGTTATTATGTTATTTTTTCCTTCAACAAAACTACCAACTGAGTTGCGTAAAATAGAACCTTGTGGTGACAAAATCTAGATCTTCGTTTATATGTCTTAAATAATTTATACGTTGAAGAAAAAATAACATCAATTTCCATAGCGTACATATGAAAAATTGAAATAGCATGAAAACCGGTGCCTATAACTCATAGAAGCGTATGTAGATACCTGGCTAAAGAAAGGAACTTCGAACTTAGAACGGACCAATAGCATTTGCATATTAAAAGGTGATTCGTTAAGACACTTGATTCCTTCATTCCTCAAGCATTCAACACCGACGTCGACCCCAGAAAAACACACTGTACACAATAAAAATTGTCAAGTTCATTTTAGAATGGTATAGAACAACCAGGACAAATGGCAAACCCAGGAAAATCGAATTCCAGGTCAGCTAATGGTCACAAGTGATAATTCCTGCAACTTCCATTCTGGAAGAGTAGATTAACCATCAGTTGAATTTCAAGGTTTATTTTATAAAAATCGAAATTCAAATAGATTGTCCACGAAAAAAGTTTCTTAATTTATGATTTTTCTGCGATTATGACATATTTTGACTAGTTAAATATAAAGTCACCTTCCCTTGTTTCGAGATAAGACTGAATGGGCAGTATTAGAAATATGCCTGTGGTACATACTGACCATGTCAAATTAATTAATTAGTTGATGCGATATTTATATACTTAATGCACTTGAATCTCCTGAAACGTTCAACGATATATAAATCTGATTTAAAATATAACTTGATATGGCTAATGTTTAGATTTAAACTACACTGATTGTCATCTTGGATTTTGTTAAAAACATGAACATAAATCATACCGAAAATGTACATTTAACATAGAGTTTGCAACACTAGACAATGCATTGTATGACATGGAGAAGTATGGCTTACGTGCTTATCAATTAACGTTCTAGATTCTCACTTCTGCTGGTATTTCTGCTGTCGTCTGCAACAACACATTGTTCTGAAATTTTAAACCAGCCTGGATATGCACTGATATATAGATGTCGGCGCTAGCTTGACCTTGCGTGTAAAGCTGCAGTTAGTCTAGTTAACCACTGCTTTCTGTAGCATTACGCAACCACAAATAACAAGTCAAAAATGATAATAAATAACAATATAAGACCAGCAGTGCCTTACTACTAGAATAAAAAAAGAAAAAAGGACTTCTTTTTCGTATGTCCTTTCTTGATTATGACATCCATTTGTATGTTTTCATGATTTTTTTTTCGGAAGGAACTAAAATGTTATCATGAACTGTTTGAATGAAAGCAGGTATACCTGTTATATCATCATAACTGATTCTTCTCATTTTAACGTTACATACCCATGAGTATGTTTATATAGGCACATCATAGTTTGATCTGGGGTCGTTTGAATCAAGAAGGACGATCATAACAATATACAACTCCAGTTCCGCCGAAGAAGGTCAGTAAATGACACAGTTGATCTCGATAATGTAATCTTAAAAGCTGAAACGGTGAAAAAAAACATACTAAATGTTACTATATACAATAAAGAATTCTGAGACTACGA
The DNA here is from genome assembly GCF_031769215.1 of Ylistrum balloti. Classification (NCBI taxonomy): domain Eukaryota; kingdom Metazoa; phylum Mollusca; class Bivalvia; order Pectinida; family Pectinidae; genus Ylistrum; species Ylistrum balloti. The sequence continues at coordinate 378,678 of NW_026781891.1, forward strand.
ACGAATGCGACAGGACATAATCATCATTAATTACGTCAGTTCGACGTATTTGGAACATTCAATGAATGCATGTCGTCTAAATTGAGAATGTTTACTTGAATTAGTATTAGAATATATAAATTACAATTACCTAACTTATGTGACGCAAAGCCAAATCACGAAAACAGCGTTAACTTTACAATGTTCTTTATCATACATAAAAGTGGTGTCGGTCAAAACCTTATCATAGATACTTTGAAATTTTTTAGAGCATTGAGCGGATTAATAAACGTGCCATGACCTCACGTAGGTTTAAGTAGAATGTTACCAACCAAAGACATTGCATAATTGTATAATGGATATTTAACACTTGAAGAGTGATGGTTAATCTAGCTTTTGAGTGTTAAACAACAAACGTTCAGATAGCTTCTGTGTACTGCATTTGTTGTGTTATCTGCAACAATGCATATTTTAATTTTTTTTCTGCTCCGTCTGATATTACATAACTAATGTGTAGGTAACATCACGTGATTATAGGCTGTAAATAGCATTGACTTATGTCCGAGTCCTAAGGAAGTTTATTTGAAGGGCGGAGAAATATCATCGTCGGGATGGGATCCAGTATCTCCTTCCCTCGGGTGTCCATTCCAACAGATAATATTTTCGTTGTTACAGGAGGAAATACAGGTAGTTATGGTATATGACAGCAGATTGTGGTATTGTGCTATATATAGCTTATAATGCGATTCATACCCTTTGCTTGTCAAATCCTTTGATGAAGTGGCCTAAGATATATCAGTACCATTTGAATGATTTATTTGCATTATGGTAGTAATTACGATATGTATGGCAATAATCAATTGGAGAGCGTATGGCGTACGTTATAAATAGAACACTTATTCTAGAGAATCTCGATACGTATAACAGTAGCTAAAAATAAAGAAACAGTGTACACAAAGAATAGCTAGACATCTAGGATAGCTTGATATATGCTCATAAAATGGAAGTCAGTACATGAAGTATTAATTAACACCAACATTAAGTATAAGCATCTTTTCTGTTCTATATATGATAATTGTCTGTCTTCTGCTTCTTCTTGAGCGAGAGCAAATGTATTACGTGGTAACACGACTTTAAGAGTTTTCGTGCAACGCTATTAGTTTCCTTTGTTTTAAACTGACATTGGATAGTCGTAACTCGTTTTGTTGACAGACGTAACAATATCTATTTCAAACTTAAATAATATTTACATAGAAACAAATATGGGGCTAGTGACCTCTCCTTCTATATCAAGTAATTGGTGCAGATATATCTTATCCCCCAATCCCCCCATCCCCACCCCCATCCCCACCACTACCCTTCTGGAACTTTTGAACTCTGTATTCTTAGACGGTAGATTTGAAATGTATTTTTTTATTACTGAATCCTTCGTAATACATGTATATGCAATCTTCTCTGGACATGAATGAAACACGCAGTACAAAGAATTGTTATTCGACATATTTGCATTCGATATTTCAGGTATAGGCTATCATACTGCTAAATGGCTAGCCATGATGGGAGGTACCGTTATCATTGCGTGTAGATCGGAGGAGAGGGCTAAAAAGGTAAAATATCAATTTGAAAAATGTATAAGGTACCGATATATTCATGAACTTATATCTTAGATATTTATTTAATAAATTTTTGAATTCGATGACTTATTAGATATACACCACGAAACAAAGTCTTATTATTAAACCTGTCTATCAAGTGCAAAGATGATAATGATTGTAATTTTTAGTTTTCAATTATTACTTCTTTTTAATCCGTTCATAAAGTAGGAATACCCTGTAAATGTAAACATATGATTTTTATCTTGTAAATATTTCATTCGAAATACAGCTTGTTATCTATTGATGCACGAATACATTTTGTCATCGAACAATTGAGTTTTTCCCAGATGTTAACTGAAATTTTCTTATTAGTATCACTTTGAAAATGAGAACCATTTGCAAAATATTTCATGAAAACGAGCGGGTTCAACAGAAATATTTTCATAGAATGGACAATGCAAAATATCCACAAGAAAAAACGTTGATATCTAAAACTATTCTTATGCTATAGATAACAGCTCTTACAGAAAAACAGTTTATCCTGTTAAAAAAGTAAATAAAAAGTAATTGAAACTAGATGTACCATGTATTGTTTTAGGCTATACAACAAATGAACCAGGAATTCGCAGAGGAAAAACGAAAGAAGACAACTGGAGTCGTTGACTATGATCAACTGAATCTTGAATTCATGCATCTAGATTGCAGTTCACTAAAATCAGTGGTGAATTTCGTTCAGGCGTACAAATCGTCGGGCAGGAAGCTACATAAGTTGATATGTAACGCTGGTATTGGCTTTCAGGACAAGTTATGTAAGTGTGATATAGACATGAAATGCTTTTTCACTTATATAATCGGTATACAGTGTGCAATAATACAACCAGGCGTCAAATAGGTATATTAAAAAAAATTAAAATGTTTTAATAAGTAGATTAGGAATAAGGCAGTGTACAGAAGGGTGCGTTTAGTACCATATCAAATTTGACCAAATGCAAAAGATGTTATAATATCTAAATGTGTGAATATGTACATGTACATGAAATTTGGTTCAGTTTACAATTTTGAGAAATTATTGATTTCAAACAACTGAATTACACGGTTGCAGCACCTTCCTCAGTCATTTCCTAAACTTTTCCAAAACTTAACACCTTAGCATTGTTGACGAGTCCTAGTCACAACATCTGTATGATGCAGTTAATTTTGTGTTTTAGTTATACTGTATTTGATTCTAAACTATTATGTGTTATTCATTTGCGTATATTTCATACAATTCTGAGTTATTTAAACTGGATTTTATGATACATTTGTATATTATAGATTTATTTATTAAAGAAATGTATACAATACGGGTTTTTTATGATGCATTTTATATCCTGAGTGTTTTTAATTTGGAGGTAACTGGTATACTGCTTTAAGTGATGAGTTGATTATACTCATATCGATTTCACTTTTGTCTCTTTGAGTAATGTGTCCTTATATACAGTGCATGTATTTATCAGAAATGAGGTATGTATTTTTCAGCTCACACAGAAGATGGTCATGAGCAGATTTTTCAGGTAAAGAGGAAAAGGAAAAAATTAAATTGATAAAAGTTTTAAACAATTTCGCATTAGAAATTTCGTGATCATTTGGGTATATCACGCAAAGTATTTGATCCATATGCGATTTTTAAAATTTCATGTTCCGTTACGATGAAATTGATATCACTGCAATATATCAAAACAATTAATGTTTATATCACTTAGGTGAATTACCTAAGTCAGTTCCTGTTGGTGTCTCTTCTGCTGCCGGTAATGAAAGCATCCGGTACTGACTGCAGAATAGTACTGGTTTCTAGCATAGCCCATGAACATGCTCGCTTTGATCCTAATGACATTGAAGGAAAGAAGTATTCGGAACCAAAGTATGACGCCACGGCATTATACTGCAGATCGAAACTTTACCAGGTAGGTAACACTATTATGACGTACTGTATGGGAAAGTATGGACTAGGGCACAGTTATACAAATTGTGTTTCATTGATTATTTCATAATAACCATGATTCACATGTTCTCCTCAAAACAAAAAAGTGAAATAAACTTTCCGAAAGCGAGAACAAACACTTCATTCTGAAAGTTGTGCTTTTCATTAACTAGTTGTTTTATAATTACCCTGATTCACATGATCTCGTAAAAGCATAAAGTAATACATTGTTTTGGAAGCGAGAACAAACCCGTCTTATTTTGAAGTTCACTTAAAACACACACATTCATCGATGTACGTTTCAAGCTATATTTTAAAACCATTTTGATATAACTATTGCATGGTTCCGATATCAAGCTAACATGGAACTTTACGGAAAGAAAATGCGTCATATATGTATGATGGCTGATTTCTGCCATTTTGTTGTTTCGTTTTGTCGACCCGACATAACGATATTATCGTTTTTTCGCCAACGCGAAATAACGTAAACTTGATGTCGCTAATTAACTTCGCCCCGCTAATTATCGTTTTTTCGCCGTGACAAAACGAACATTATCGTCTTTTCGCCCAGCTGATTAAGCTAAGGAAATCAAAAGGATACCATTGCCATTGTCTCTTCTCAAAAGGCTGGTGTAGCTGCTCAGCTCCGCCATTTTAAATGTCTAGGTTCTATTATCCTTCTAACCGGAATACAAGAAGACGATAATTATCGTTTTGTCGCGGCGAAAAGACGATAAGTAGCGGGGCGAAAAGACGATAATTATCGTTTTGTCGGTGCGAAAAAACGATAATTAGAATTAGAATAACTAAAAACGGTGAATACCATACCACTTGTAGTTCATTAATCTGATGAATTCGTCTCGCCAAAGTAATAGTAGGACAAGTTTTATTAACAACGATGAAATATGACGAATGTAAAACATATATCAATGTTCTGATACAATTGATGAAGAAGTTGGGCGCATCTTAACATATTCGTGTACAGCTGTATGAACTATATATAATCAATGGATAAAGAAACGCAGATTGACATTATTTCCAATATCTTGCAAACGCGTTGTTCAAAAACAATGACAAACGGTCAAGCGGCTCTTTTGGTTACAGTACATGTGGTCCTGTATCGAATGTTTCATTATTGACGATGTCTTCCGGGGAAAGCACGAAACGGGAACATCTCGTGCACAACAGTGTTATGATATTGTGACACTGCTCGTCATAACATTAAGAAGTTTTTATAGAGCAACATCCTTTTCCGTTATTTTGATTTATTTCTGATAGCATTGAACAATGACACGGCTGACGGAAGTTCAGAGGGGTCAGGTTGCCATTTCGGTGTCCATATTTGCACTATAGAAACTGGATGGGTTACTGACAGACCCAGGTCTGGGCGTCCACGCGTGACGTCACAACGTCAGGACAGGTTTATTTGTCTCGCACATTTGTGCAATTGGCACCTTACTGCCGCTGAATCTTCCCTTCATACCATAGGTACTCATAACCGTCATATCCATGCATAAACTGTAAGGAAACGATTGCGGAAAGTTGGTCTGCGAGCATATCACCCGTTTGTAGGTCTGTCACTTACCGCTGCTCGTCGCAAGCTTCGTATGGCTTGGGTGGCGACTTATACCCCAAGAATATTACCATTGTGGCAGTGGCGACAGGTCTTTTTTCTGATGAGTCCCGGTTCACCCTGTTTAAGATGACGTTCCACGTCATGTATACCGGCGTCGTGGAGAACGTTTTGCCGACTGCTGCGTAGTAGAGAGGATATGTTTGGGGATGGATCGGTTACGGTGTGGGGAGGAATATCACATGGAGTTAAATCACCACTGTTTGCGGTAGCTGGTAATTTAACTGTCGCTAGGTATAGAGATGAGATCTTCCGTTCCAATGTTAACCCATTATTGAAACAAAGCAACCTCAGGTTCCTGCAGGACCAGCTCGGCCTTATGTAGCGAGGATCTGTCGCGACTTTCTCACTAACAACAATATACACCCACTGGACCGGCCGCCATACAGCCCCGATCTATCCCCTATTGAACACTTGTTGGACTAGCTGAATAGACAGATTCGACTACACAAACCTCCCCCTGTTACTCTGGCCAAACTAAGAGCAGCGGTCTTGGAAGAATGGACCACCATCCTAATGAGGAGGATAAACTCATTCATGAACACAGTGCTATGGATAGAGAGACCGGTATTGACTAGCCAGCTCCCACAATCAGTCAATTCCGATTACATATTACAGAGTTCTCTTTCAATTCCCTTCAATTTTGCAATTTGCAGTTTATTCTGTATGGATTAATCTTCATTCTTACTTAGAAGTATTGAGCATTACACTCGATGTCATGCCTAGAATCATCTTCATCAAGTTTACCTTGCGTTTCATTTTCTCTTGAGTATTTATGAAGACAACTGATCTGATTTAGGTAATGCAGATGTACCGGTTGAATCAGGCCATCAAAGACACTGATGTAACTGCCTTATCCCTACATCCAGGCATCGTCCGAACGCCCCTCCTTGCTACTTTCAGAAGGGGATCCACAAGGGTTTTAATGGCCTGCTTAGATTGTATTGGTAAGAAATTGAAATTTGATTTGTTTAACTCTCTGAATTATCACAGATTTTTAAACAGTGTAAACAATACGTCCCGTCTCTAGAAAGTCTTCCCAACATGCCGAATGATTTAGCCAATCATGTGACGGGAAAAGGTTGTATTTGTTATGTGTTTATATACCTTTAAGTCGTTTTACACGAAATGAGGATATAACTGCAACTTTCCTATGCAAAACGATAGGATAGGACATAGGAGTACAAAGCAATTTGTTAAATAAAGGAGTTGAAATTAGCATATTTAAAATAATGTTTTATAATAAAATGTCGTCTTGTAATTAACAACATGATAGCCTACTCGGAAACAAGTCAAACGATATAACAGACAAGAAAATACCAACTTAATTATAATCCAATCTCAAATTAAAAAAAACTTCAGCAAAATATGAACAAAAGAAAGATTTACAAACGCAGTTGGAGAAAAAGAAAATGTGTTCTGGAAGAGTAAGTATTTCGTTACGTCGACGACATCCGCTTTGAAAACCTTTGTCAATCAAAGTAAGTAATGTCACACTCTCAAATAAGAACAAGGAATACAACAACGGAACCACCAGGCAACGTAACGAACATCAAACACGTCCAGTTTCATAATGCACAAAGAAAAAAAATATTTCTCGATAAAATCAGTATGACGACCGCAAAACTTTCCGATAATTTTATCAACCTGCAGCTTTTGAAACATGTTCTACGAGTTTGTCCGTCAGTTGAGAATTATTGTACGAAAATCATGATAATGGGAACATTTCCTTGAATATCGAATTATCTGCGCCATGTAAACAAAATATGTTGGAGAGGCAGGAAGGATACAATTTGGAAATGGAAAATTCACTATAAGAAAATTGAAATCCTCACGTTAATCATACAGCGTGGTGGGGAGCTGCCCATGTTGGTTGTAGGAAAAGTTCGCGATAAGCGGCTAATTTTGAAGAGTCTTTGGTGTCTTTGATTTCCATTTCTGGTTGATATATACGACGGAGATTGTACAAAGACGTCATCAATATAAGAAGTGCTAACAACTATTTGATTTGATGCAATATTATCATTATAACTATTATTCTTTGATATTTGTTAACTTTTCCATAAATCATTTATTTGATTTCACCAACAAAGGCACGTCCAAGAGTCCGTTTGAAGGAGCATGGACCTCACTTAATGCGGCTATTAATCCGGAGCTGGCTGGAGTACGAGATGTCTATTTCTCCGAGTGCAGACCAAAAGAACCGATAACAGCTGCCAAGTAAGTCTGGATTGGTTAAAATTTGCAGTAAAACATATCTGTGCATATACATATGTTCTTAAAGGTCGCTAGGGATAAAAGGACCTCTATTAGTTGCTGTCTTTGTGTTGTTATGGAAACAGTTATAAGAATTAAGTAACTTTTTTCTGTACCTAATGATAATGTTATACATCTAGTAAAATGAATAAACCAATATAGAATGTAGTCATTCAGAAAAAAAGAAGACTACCGATACGATTTCAAAAGATGACTGATGATATAAATATTGTTTGTTCGCAGAAACAAAGCATCCCAGGACGCTCTTTGGGATCACACTCTGGAATGTCTCAAAGACTATCTCCCAGAGGACATTCTTAGAGAACTAAAATAATATCTCTTAAAGGAGAAAACCTGAAGGACGATATCAATCAGAAGAAAAAGTCTGTCGTGATCTGAAAAAAAGAAAATGAGTTTGCTAGGTTTAGCATTATGACTACATAATATATATCATAAACGTATGTTATAATCAGAGATGCCGATTGAATTCATTATAACCTAGTGTCGTGAAAAAAAATTTCGAGAACTACTCATGCCATGGGATTCATATATTCAAATATTATGACTTTACTAGTTTAACACTGGTGCTAATTGTTAACTTTATCATAATGTCTTTTATGTATACAATGTACAATCATTTTGTTCTATTCATGGACTGTTTAAAACTGACAAAAGATCTGAGGTAATGATATGCTATTTATAGTCTTTTTCATATTACAACAGCAACAGTAAACATGCAGATTATATATCTATATAAATGTATAACACGACGATCTGTACATATTATATTGTGTGATTTCATTATATAGAGTAAATGTAAGTTAAAAATACCTTTTATTAAAATTGACGTATCTATTTTGTTGATACATTATTAATTCTATGGAACAGGAAAAAATAACCTAAATGAATTTCACCAATTTGCATCTCTAGTAACGCTGTTTTAAATCCATTCCTCAGTAAACCGAAATACATGCCTTCGACTCTTGGCCATTATTACTTAATTTACTTAATTTGATGGAAACTATAGTGTACTGTTTACATCAACATATTATATCAATGAACGTAGAGAGGGTAATTCTGGCGAATTCATCAATATGCTATCTCATTGTGCCCATTTTTTGTAGTTCACATGAAATACAAAAAAGGAGCATATTATGTGTATTGATATGGTACTTCACAGACCATCTCAGGAATTATCACGCCACACTTAGTTCATATGTAGTACATACTTGTAACAAATAAATAAAAAAAAACCCAGAAATATATGTTTTTTACCCAAGAATCGTATTGTTGATTTTTATTTATCAATCATGTAAAAAGTCACTAAAAGTCACTATAACACATATGGCAAGAATTATAATGCAGCTGTGGTAGCGCACAATGCACCAAAACCATCGTGCACAAACAGGTCTAAACCGTATCGTGTGCACAACTGCGCTATAGGATCGCACATTTTGTGCGGTTGGGTAAATATGGTTGGCTTATATTACGGATTGAAAATTAAACGGAAGTTATTACTAAATAGCGATCGCATGAACATTAAAATTGATCGGTGATTATAAAAATAATTTTCAATTCGACAGTTTTCGAAATAACACTGGACATGCATTAATTAGTCGTATCGTGTGTAGTTTCACGCCTCAGATCATGGCCAGTAGTGATGCACCAGGCAACAAAAGTTTACCTGCATACGGTTGTTTACGTGACAGACGAGATCCGTCCCGGCTGGATTTATCTCTGTATATATTTGTTGTTTATAAAATGAATGAAAAAAAAAATGAGAATAACGTAGAAGTAATGAAGATAACATTTCCTTGCTGACGGTATTATATTTTAAATTATTCATTGCTGTGACATAAAGAGATGTCCATTTAACGTTTATATATATAACGTGTGTCCGTACACTAAAGCTGACCACGCGTGGCACTTTGTACACAAAATACTTAAACTTACGAGTGTAGCTAACTATTCAGCGTGTATCTGATATATCTACAAGTGCCCTACCTATATATTAATGGCTTAATTAGGAAATATACTTAGCTGTACTCTAATATATTTAGAAAATAAATAAACCCTATCTCATACCTATTCATAAGTCATTTCTACATTAATATCAACCACGATTGAATCGCACATCTGTGCGATAGAACCACACAAATGTGCGAAAGCTTATTTTGTCCAGTTTTTCTGTTGTGCATACATCGTGCAGACATCGTGTAACGCTGTGCTATCCCACAACTGTACAAAGGCTCTAAGTATATATAATATGTGATTTACCTAGGCACATCATGGAGATTCTAATTATACAGTTTAAAGGTAAAGACATCAGAATGAAGGTACACATATAGATAACCCATATAGGTAGCATCATTTTGATACACAAGGGATTTTGTTTTAAAGTAGTTCTACATCCTTCTACAAGTCCTAGAAAATTTACTGTTAAACAGTGCGAATACAGTGTTCCTGTAAGCCTTCTTGTGATAAGATGGAACTGATATCGAATCTATAGTGAACGGCTGAAATAGAGTTTTTTTCCAGTTTACTTGAAGTGCCGCTGCTTCTTATAACTGGTAGTGTGGTTCGTTTGAATATGATCATGTGATAAATGTGTTATATCTACGTAGTTTGATTTTGAATTGTCCAGGAATAATTCCACCAATTTGTTTGTCCGAACTGAGCACAGAAAAAAAAAATTAATGTCGAGAATATTTTTTTAAAATCCAGAAATTTGCACTTTAATCAGGAACTGTTACTTTAAAAACTCTGGTATCTTTAGACAAGGGTACAGAACCAAAGGCCTTCCTTAGAGAGGCAAATACTCTACTTTAGGCTAGAAGTATGGCAGTGCCACATGAATAATTAAAAAGAAGAAGAAGAAAAAAACCAATTCTTTAGAAAGAGAAGAACAAGAACAGACCGTCTTTTACAAATCATGCACTGTATAAAATAGGTAAAATTTTGACGCCTTATCTACAGGACCACTGCAAGCTAGAAACCATGATTAGGTCATTTCACACTAAATATTATTTCCCTGGATCATTAATGTAACATAATTCAAAAATTTGAACCAACATTTAAAAGTCCAATTGAACTACTTGTTAAAAACTCAACAATTCCGGTGTGTCAAAATTTCAAATAGTATTTAAATATAAAGTTTATCTAGTTGAATCAGATCGTGCTGCTTCTTGACACAAGAATAAAAGAAATACAGTTACATGGCCAATGTCTTACCAATTCCATAATGATTTCTTTTGTGTAATGTTAATGTCCCTACATATTATTTCAAAATATACATATGTTAGTATTATTACTTTTTTCATGACATTCTGGACAAAATATTGCCGATGACTTGCGTAAATTTGTGGTGGCAAAATCTAGATCTTTGTTTATTTGTTGAACATAAATTATTATACATTTTCATTAAAGTCCCTCCATCCTTGTTCATTCCCCAAGCATTCAACACCGAGTTCGACCCCGGAAAAAACAGACAGTACCCAACCAAAGATGCCATGTCCTTTTTAGAATTGCATAGAACAACCAGGACATATGTCAAACCAGGAACAATGAATTCTTGATATAAGGTTATACCGAGGCAGCTAATGGTCACGAGTGATCATTTATGCAAGGTCTTTTTCTGAAAGAGTAGTTTAACTATCAGCTGACTTTTAAGATTTATTTCATAAATACCGAACTTCAAATATATTGTCCATGAAGCATCTCTTAACTTATGATTTTTTAGCGACTAAGAGTAATTTAGACTATCTATATATGTTTCATGTTTAGATTTAAACTACTTTGATGTGACTTTCTTAATGACACTATAATTTAATGATATTGTGCTCACCTTAGATTTACGAATGCATGTTACAGGACAATATCATTATTAATTATGTAAATATATGACGTATTTGGAACATTCGATAAATGCATATCGTCTAAATCGATTATGTTTACTTGAATAAGTATTAGAAGATATGAACAACAATTACCTAAATTATGTGATGTTTAAACTCAATCTCACGAAGAAAGTGTCTTATTACAATGTTCTTTATAGCTTAGTGTCAGTCGAAACCTAATAGATATTTGAACATATTTTAGAGAATTGAGCGGATTAATAAATGTGTCTTGACCATTACCTCACGTAGGCTTAAGTAGAATGTGACCAACCAAAGACATTGCATTCAATATACAATGAATATTTAACGCTTGAAGAGTGTTGATCAAGCGAGCATTTAATTGTTTAACAACAAAGAGTCGAGACGCTAACCTTACTATCCTAAGATGGCCTAGTTCCGTGAACTACATTTGCAGTGTCATTTGCAACAATGCATGCTTTAACTATTATCTGCTCCGCCGGATCTAAACTAATGAATAGACGGATTGAATAACACATTTACCTAGTTGCTATCGTTCTTGTGTTGCCGGTAGCATCACGTGACTAAAGGATATAAATGACATTGACTTTATGCCCGGGTCTTACTTAAGTAAGGGCGGAGAAGAATCATCGACGGAATGGGATCCACTCCCTCCTTCCCTCGGGTGTTCATTCCCAAAGATAACATTTTCGTGGTTACAGGAGGAAATGCAGGTGATTATAAGTTATGAATCAGCAAATATGCACATACTTCTAAATAAATAACTCTCACTTTGTTATATCATATATAATAGTTTGTTTTTATGAAAATTACCCACATTTGGGAATCAGCAAATCTAGAGTAATAACAGCTCTCTAGAATTATCACATTGTTTTTGTTATGCTGGTTATATCCAGTGATGTAATTGATGAAATTGCATACCGTGTTACGATGATATCTCGCTACTCCAGATGGGATAGCGTCATCATTTTACCTAGCGTAACAATGTCAAAAAATGATCATGCTGATGAAAAGGTTTAATAGCAATTCTCAATTTGTTGCTGTTTTAAGCCTCATGCTGATCTGCCCAGCTCTTACACTCGGGTTGGGATATTCCTTTCTACAACAGTCTTATATATAAGACTCTTTAATCTTATTGTTGTGATTGTTGTAGTTGCTTTCAATAACATCGCCTCCTTTTATTTATGTTCAGGTATCGGCTACCATACTGCTAAATGGCTAGCTATGATGGGAGGTACCGTTATCATAGCGTGCAGATCTGAGGAGAGAGCTAACCGGGTAAATATGATTTAAAAAAACAATTCATGTATGTTTTGTATTGTTTAAAATCAAATTAGCTGATATAAGAAAATCACAAAATTTATTGATTAATTGGTCTATTTATCTTCCTGTCTAGAATAGGACTTTCTTGTCTTTTGTACAAGCTTCTCTACGAAACACCAAAAACGCATTTGAAAGACAACCATTGTATCAATTTTGAAAGTCAACCATCATATCTATTTTGATAGTCAACCACTGTATCTATTTTGCTAGTCAACCACTGTATCCATTTTGATAGTCAACCAATGCATCAATTTTGAAAGTCAACCACTATATCTATTTTGATAGTCAACCACTGTATCTATTTTGCTAGTCAACCACTGTATCAATTTTGAAAGTCAACCACTGTATCTATTTTGCTAGTCATCCACTGTATCAATTTTGATAGTCAACCACTGTATCTATTTTGAAACTTTATCAGAACGTTTATTTCAAAATATTGATTTAAGTGCATATATGTGCATTTTATACTGATAAGAGGAAAACGCGTCATTGAATACGCCCTGGCATAGATAATGAATACCGCGTCTTCAACATTCTTGACTCAGGTGTATAACCTGCATAGCATGACATTGAAGGATTAATAGAGCATGAATCTTGATTGTAACTGTTTAACTTCATGAACCCAGCAAGGTTGTCGTACTCAGATCTGAGGACAAAGTATTTGGTTATAGGATCTTAAGATGAAAGAGAGTTTCCTTAGACTTAGGGACAAAGGATGTCTTTCACAAATTTTATTATTCAATTCCTATGACATCCTAGGACGTGGAGTATCTTTTTGAGATTGGAAGGTTTTAGGGCCTCGAAGTCTATTCTTATGACATATATTTAGTTTTCAGTTTTTTTTTAAAAATTATTGATAAAAAATACTAAGCTCAAATTAAATAAAACTAGTACAGAAATATGAACAATAGAAAGATTAACAAGGAGACTCAAGCAAAAGGACAAGGAGAATAGACCAGTTTTTGGTGCATTGTGCGTTATCACAACTGTGTTAAATTCTTGGTGGATTCGAATCATCATCCGGTCGATTAACTGCACAATTTGTATAATTAGCAGTGTGCAAAATCTACATTGAGTTTTCAGCTTATCGAAGTTCTTTGCTTAAATTCGTTATATGTTATATATAAGTACCTGATTTTGCAATGATAACGCGTATATTATCTGCTATTTTTTCAACCCAATAATAGGAACATCAAATATACAAAGACAATCCTCAGAAATAAAAATATTATCATTATATATATCTTAAATTCAAAATATTACAGATTGTGAAATAATTTCCTGCAAATAAAGAAATTTGAAATAACTTATATCTGACAAGAATCAACAGTTCATTGTGAAATTTGGAAATACGTAAATTTTGAAGAGTTGTAAACCTTTTTATATGATATCTTGTTTCAGGCGATACAGCAGATGAACGAGGAATTCTCAGAAGAAAAACGGAAGAAGACTGACGGAATAGTAGACTACGACCAGCTGAATGTTGAATTCATGACTCTAGATTGCAATTCATTCAAATCAGTGATGAGTTTTGTTGAATCTTTCAAATCATCAGGAAGGAAGCTTCACAAGCTTATTTGTAACGCTGGTTTAGGCCTACAAGATAACTTAGGTAAGTTTCCTTTATACTAAGATTTTGTTACAGAACTTTCATACATCATTTTATAATAATACAAACTATGATGTAGTATAGTACTGTAAATCACTTAGTTTTCGGGAATATTTCGTGAGCTTACCCCTTCACACATATTCGCAAATACATGACTTCGCGAATGCTGATCTAGCAATGATTTTAAATTCACGAATGATGCAGTCTGCGAGACTCCGATATCGGTAATCGAGTGAAAAAGGATGCAAAGTTATTTTTTGTACAAATAAATGAGAGGTATTTGAATTGCGAAAATAAATTCCACTTGAAATATAAGTGATTTACAGTATATACCAAGTGTCTGACATAGTTTTTGACAGCTTGGCATAACTACACATAACGTGTGAGGACCATTGAAATATTTCACTGATTACACTCATCTTTACATTATGTATGTTGTATGTGTAGATGTCCATGTGAGATATTATATGAATTGTAAAGCAAGGAAAAAAACCTCTTTTTCTTTCTTTCTAATGTATCAATTTCGAATATATAAAAAAATACCAGCAACTTCTATTGTAGTGACAGATTTACATTGATAAAGGAGGATTTGTGTTATACACATCATGTACCTAAGCCTTACTACAATAAACTAAGATAGCAATCGTTTCTATATGCAATCCATCCTTAGGAAATGCAAGACATATGCATGTAATGGTATATAAATTACAACACTACCAGAATTTAAAGTCACTGGGCGAATCGTACCAAACTCTTACAAAATACGAATTTAGTTTATTTGATAACATACGTTACAGTATCCTACTTACGTATTATAAAACAAATTTGCTTTTTTGTAGCATACACAGAGGATGGTCACGAACTGGTCTTTCAGGTAACATATATGAATTATGTCAAATAAACAAGTAAAACAAGAGGCAAATATACACTGCAATATAATGGTCATATTCTTCTAAATATATAATTTCCCATTGTATGCCAGTTCATCATAAACCCTGGTTACAGGGAGGCTGTGGTTTGGTCTTTCTTATATAAAAAATAATTGAACTAATACCAATACTTCGTTTTATTCAAAAGTGATTAAGATGTTGCAGATGTTCTAACGTACATTTCTTTTTAGGTGAACTATCTGAGCCAGTTCTTGCTTATTTCTCATCTTCTACCGGTGATGAAAGCATCCGGTCCTGATTGCAGGATAGTACTTGTATCTAGCGATATCCATAGGAATTGTCATGTTGATCCTGAGGATATTGAAGGAAAGAAAGAGCGCAAATATGACACATTTGAATTATACTGTAGATCAAAAGCTTACCAGGTAAATGTAGCTTTCAGGCTGTACCATATTTACAGGTTTTGACATTATTTTATCATTATTGTTACGAGTTCTTTTACTTCAATGACAGTACGTCCACAACTAATTACTGCTAAATACTGGTGTTAAAGTTCTGGCATAAAAGGTTCAGATGTACTGAATCACTTGTGCTTTCCCATATTGAAAAAAATACATTGTTATCAAGAACCAGTGTTTGAATTGAGGAATTGCACAAAAGACACACAAATAAACGTCATCCTGAGACATAAAATCATATCAAATCGTATAAAAATGTAGAATTCGGAAGAGGCGGTAAGGAATATGGAAATAGGTCACAGGAGTTAAAACATCGACGGGGAGGGATTTCATTCACTGGTCATGTAGTTTTACTTTTTATTAATATTTTGTTAATGCTTCCTTTGAATTGTTAGTGTGCATCATCACTTTTTTGTTGGATGACACCGATACTTTGTCTCTTTGAGGTCATGTTGAAAATTGATAAGAATCTTCACTTTTGACATACTCCTTACGAAAATAAAAAGATTAACCTCTAGTTTCAGTTTTAAATACTACAATCTTTCTTAATAATACAAAAAGTTGCGTCACTGGGATAGGAATCGAGCTTTACGTCTGGTCTACGCTCACGTGACTAGTGTCCAGCGCAAATGCTGAGGTAAAGACTTCTACAGAGTTAGTGTACTCAAACGGTTGTTATTTTCGAGGGGATGTAGTTCGATCCCAAATATAGATATCTCAAAGTACTTCAAAATCAAAACAATAAAAAAAGAAACGAACCTCTCTGAAAGTATGATGAAACGATAAATCTACGTTTAGGTGATGCAGATGTATCGACTGAATGAGATCCTCAAGGACACTAATGTGACTGTCGCTTCACTGCATCCAGGAATCGTGAGAACAAATATCCTCGGTGGTTTCAGAAGGGGAATGTTAAAAGTTGTATTATCATGTATACAATGCTGTGGTAAGAATGACATTATCAAAACGGTGTTTTACGAATCTAATAATGATTTAGCAATTTGTTGGAATGAGATCTCACATTATTTATTGATATTTGTGACACAATTTGTTTACGGTTTTAAAGTGTTAATCAGTTATACAACGTGGACCGCAGACCGTGCTCTGCAGACAACTTGTGAGAAGATACCAATTGAAAGACTTTTGTTTTAATCTGTATAGGGGGAATCAAGACGCCATTCGAAGGATCGTGGACTTCCATAAATGCGGCCATTAATCCAGAACTTGCAGGTACACGGGATATATATTACGACAACTCTAAACCAAAGTCTACTTCATCAGCTTCAAGGTAAGATGGATTTTCACTATAGTATACATCACTTATGTCTCGTTCTTTCGCTAAATTGAGTCTCACATTATGAAATGGTTGTCTTTGTCAACTTTACTTTGGTACCCAGATGTATCGCTCAGAAGACAACTCAGTAGGGAGAAGAAATGTAATCACAGTACATAGAAACTAATTATTTGGGTCATGATGCGTCAAACTGTGTGCAATCAATAATTTTCATTTTCATAAATTTTAACTTTTCCAATCAAAATATCTTTTTTTCAAATCTGAATCACCTGATCAGATTATAAAAATAGTCAAGGTTCGTTGCAGCCAGAAATGACGTCATATAGGTAATGTAATATAAGTGAAAAACAAATCAAATCGAGAGCATTTTAAGCTCTTTTTTAAAATTAATCAATTACATAATAATGTAAAATAATTGATGAAGAAAGTAGAGTTATATCTCCTAGATATTCGACAACTGTCAATTTTACACGTGTGTGTTAATGAAAGTGTGCTTTTTCTCTTAGGAACCGATCGTACCAAAGGGCTGTCTGGGATTACTCCACAAATAGTTTGAAAGAGTACCTCTCAGACGACATCCTCCGGGAGCTAAAGTAGTGTTGTAAGGATTTGGATTACCGACACATTAATACACAAACGTGAGGGACTTGTTGGAAATGGAAACGAAGCGATTAGAACGCCATATAACCTGCCTTCATCTATGGTCTTTTGTCTATGATTTCTGAAGTCTTATAACACATCTTTTGTGTTACATATTTCTCATTTAAAAACAATAAAACACCAACATATCAGTATAATAGTAATCCGAACTCAAATTAAATAAAACTAAGGCAAAATATGAAAAAAGAATGATTTACATGGCGACTCTTGAAAAAGCACCACGAGAAAAAGACCATGTGTTCAGGAAGAGTAAGAGTCTTCTGCTTCAATGACTCTTCGATAAATTGAGCCTCGTATGGAAACAAAAACAAATCAGCGAACAGAGGGACACAATTAGTTGCCATAGTTATGTCAATGGTCTGTTAAAACAAAATCATATTTAAAATCTTAAACAATGAAGATAGAGTTTAGCAAATGTATAATTCAATGGTTTAAAACGTTTGTTCTCCGGTATACCAGATTTCCAGTTTAAGATTCGGAAATTTCATCACTTTCAGTGAACGAGAAATACATCGTGTCTTACACGGAAGCACCCGAAAGGTTCAGATTTGGCGTGAAACCTGGCTCGTACCTAACTGCATTAAAACTAGAAGATATGATATTTGTTTGAATATAATTCTGATTAAGTAAACACTTAAACGACACAATAACTATTGGTGGTAAAGAAGTTTTTTTTTCTTCTTTTCATTTCTTGTTTTTATGTTTTTGTTTTCAGAACAACACTCGCAACACGCAATAGGATTTACCACTTTGCAAAGTAAATTTTAAAAAGTCACAAAATGTCATACTCTTTTTCTTAATGAAAACAGTCTGATGTGACTTTCTTTCAAATATCATTGGTGTCTATTTTATTTATCACCAACCCATTTGTAAATCAGTACCGTTAGTTCAACAATCTTTCGATAAATAACAGACCTGTAACTTTTTTTTTTCTTTTTGAAAATAGATTTGAAATGTTCGGATATTATACCGAGATAAAACTTTTATGTCACGTTTTTCATTTTCAGTTCTTGACTACAACGATCATTCCCTTCTTGTTTGTCTCCTGAACCTGCCATATATTCCAGGGGAGATAACTCGTACGAAACTGCTTGAAATGAAACTTAATACTGATAAAGGATGGCAGACGGCAAACCAGTAAAATGACCTCAGAAACAGTACATAGAGAACAAAACGATGTTTTCCAGAAGGATAGGCGTATTCTGCGTCATTGACGACAACT
The DNA here is from genome assembly GCF_031769215.1 of Ylistrum balloti. Lineage (NCBI taxonomy): Eukaryota > Metazoa > Mollusca > Bivalvia > Pectinida > Pectinidae > Ylistrum > Ylistrum balloti. The sequence continues at coordinate 397,432 of NW_026781891.1, forward strand.
GCCTATAAATCTTGGTCAGTCTGTAACTTTCTTAAACCTTGTTTATAACACCAAAATCACCGATCATAATAATGACTCATCTTACTTCATAACGTAAAAGAAAATGAGATATTTCCTATTGAGATGATGATGAAGATCACAAAACCTCCGCATGGTCTTAATCAAGCCGTCTCTTTCACAACCATTGACAGTTATAAGCTACATTCCACTGATATCCATATAACTTTACAAATTTCTTTATAGTTCTAAGTCTTTTAAATTATCCTGTATATATTCAACCCTTCAACGTGTCTATAGAAAAATGAAATCTATCAGAGAATTAGTAGTATACGGGAACATCGAAGATCAATTCATCTTCCGTGGAACCTCTTCTAAAGACCGCTCCAAGATTAAGACCACCTCGCTATCAAGATCACTTCATTTCAGTCCAAAAGATAAGATCTACATGACTTTGTATCTAATGTTTAAGACATTAAGACCCTATCATTGGTGTGAAAAAAAAAACCAGCTTTGCATTTACCTCACTAATCAGAATATTGGCCAGCCATAAAATTACTTGGTGTATACTTTATCATGTACAATATATATCTGCCAGGCGTTAGATCGCTTAGTGGAGAAGTTTGTATTTAAGGTACAATGTCAGGACAAGCGTGTGTTAGAAGTCCATCATACATGCATTTCTTTAATGACTGAAAATATAGAGGGAAAGTGGCCACGAGTGAATTTCGTCTCCCTGATCATACTCAGTATTTCTGTAATCTCGCAATTAAACCACAAAAAATCGAATCGTCACGCGCTCATCACACTTATCAGACATAAAGTGTACCTATGGCTATGCAAACATCGAGATCTATGGTTGATGTTTAAGAGTCTATCTTGTCATAAATCTATGTAGGTTTCTGCGAATATTGAGAACGAACCAAACATTTCATACGACTAAAAATGAAAAGGTAATTGTATATTATCGACAATCCTGGCGATACCAGCCGTTTCAAAGTAAAACAAAAGACTTCAATCGATGAAGGTTTGTCAATGATATCTTTTGATTTCCTTATTATATAAACATTCTTTCATATATTGAACATACAACAAACACATATTGTTTAAAACATCGTAAACAACAAAGCAACAAAAAACCCAGTCACTTTGGACACCATATATATCTTCATCATCTTGTCTCGATCAACCAGACTCTTCAGTGCTGTCTGCGCTCGCTACCCCAATTACGAAGTTATCAAGCGGCTGGGTGAACTAGACTATTAGATGCAATTTTTAAATACAGATATGAATATTTTAGAAATAAAAGTACATGTTTCCGGTGTATACTCAGTTTATCTATCTATAACAGATTGCTTAATGACCAAAACGAACACATGGTCTTCTGATAATTATTTACAACTAAAAAGCCATCATACATCAGTGCAGTTACACCGCGTGAATGTAAAGGTTCTTAAGAGAGACCGAACTTTCAGCTCAAACTATTCCTGAAAGTTTTGATCAGGGGAAGCTGGCGATTTGATGTAAAAATTTATTGTGGTAAGCTTAGATCATATTCTGTATCATGCCTACCTTTTCAAAAGTCGTAATAACGCGAATAAAGTCGTAATAAGGCCTTTCAAAGGCTTCCGTAAAGGACTGAACAGAAGCAATGACAATTGTATTCCTGCCTGTAAAAGTCATTTTAACGGCTTTTTCTCGCGTTAATACGACTTTTGAAAGGCGTTATTACGACTTATTCGCGTTATTACGACTTTCGAAAGGCGTTATTACGCTTTTATTCACGTAATAACCCGATTTTGTATTTTTCCCATTCGAAATTTGACCTTTCTAGGCTTTCGTACGAATCATTTATGTTCGAATATTTTCTTAAGAGTATGAAGGCCCTCTGCAAAGAAGTACGTATGATATCCTAGATAGTCATCAGGCGTTTAAATATTTTCAACGTTTATATATTTCTCGAGGGCTGTTGTATAAACCTATTGTGTGATGGTTTCGCTTACATCTTCGCAGCTTTTGAAATTCGCTACCTAGGATTTTGTCGCACAAAGAATTCCTCGGAATTGATATTGTGTTAATTGCATATGTTTTAAGCTGTTGTTATTGGTTTTTGGCAAATGTGTATGGCTATAGTATAATGTTGCTACCATGCATATATTCAAGGTCGGATTACTTAGGTCACGGGACGATTTTTATCCACATAATTAATGCCACTGATCGTGTTATTGTGTAAAACTAACGTGGATTGTAAATAAATTATGTCAAAAAGAACAAAAACTCAAATAAAGGTGAATACCTATATTATCACATTATCAGGACAGGTATTCAGTTTATCCATCCGTAATTTAACAATCCGTTCAATGACCAGAACAGACACGTGTCTTTTTTGTAATTAGACACAACAGATATATCTTCAGATAAAAGTGCCGTCACGCCATGCGAATATGACTGCCAGTCTTTGGTAGATGGTATACCGGTTCGGACGAACGACAAAACCTCTCGTTGAATCGTCTCCTGGAAATTTCGATCGGAAGTAGCTGGGGGTTTGATGTAATCTTTAATCGTATCAAAATATGCAAATTGGTCCCACATGTGAAACGAATAAGATGCTGGAAAGGGCTCTCCAAATACATGAACAGGTTCCGAAGGCTGTGACGTCACGACGTATCTATAGACCGGTGATTTCATACTCAAACTGATAACTCCGGACATAAAATCATTGGGGCATCCTACACGAATGTCTGCACCCATTCTCGTGTACTCATATTCTGGTGACGTTACATTAATTGGGTACATTCTCAATGCATCATCCGCGAGTTTAGATCCATATGTTCCCAAATGACCTTTGACCTGTCGTTCATACTCGGTCCAATTCCACATATACATGGTTGATAAAGTAGGATCACAATCGATCTCATTCGCAGTTGTACCTGATTAAAAGAACTTGGAATTGAAATTCTTCGAAGACTATATATATTACTTTATTTAATCATGTTTTACTCTGAAATGCATGTCAAAGTTTGATTTAGTTAATTTTTACGTAACAGTCAGTAGCATGTTAGAGAGTGTCAGGTTTGAGTGGCATAGAAAATCCGGGGATTATCCCATGTTGGTCTTGAAACAGCGAATCAGAGGTGGAGAGCTATCGATAAAGACGGTCAGATAACTAAAACACCACCATTTAAAAGATACATTTGATGAATTTATAAATCAAATCTATTGTTTTATTGAGACTTACCAACAGTCTGCAATCAAGACTTTAGCGCGATTTAGGATCTTATACGTAATTATTTCGGAAAGGAACAGTGTTTCTCATAGTTACGTCAAGTTCAGTATTGCAGGTAGTGTGAAAATGAGCGTAATATACTTACCAATAAGCAGGGGGACGTCTATAGCAAGGCCTTGTTGCCATGCTTTGTAGGGAGGATACGTCACAACATCTCCTTGGCAACAACATAATATTGTTGAAATATAAATATGTTAATAACAAATACTTCCAAGCTTAACTATATAAAAAGTCGACGGAATAAAAGAAACATTTGAAAATCTTTATGATGAAAAAATGCCTTAATTGTTGAAATTCAAAGATCTGTGAAATCTCCGATTAGTTTTCATATCGTAATATTTTGAAAATTTAAATTTTAGTTGTAGAAATAGAAAGTTGGTAATAATACACTTTGGTAGTTTTACAATAAAAATATTTTTACAAAATAATAATGAAAAAAAAAAAAAAAAAAAAAATCACGCACTGAATTAAGCACAAACAAATGATATAAAAATACCGTCTACAACAGCTATTGCACCGTCGAAATGATCTTTCGTCGGAAGATCACTTTGGTCTCTCATTTCCCAGAATGGGTACACTTCCCATGGTACAGAGCTGAGAATCTTAGAAGCCGGAAGGTCATACAGACATGTGATATTTGTACATCCGGTGTTTTTCAAGAAGACAAGATTATCAATGGATGCCTCTTGAGATGTTTTATTGAAAACCGCTGAAGCACTGAGCATCCACGCCTTGTGGAACAACCCTCTGGCTTGCTCTGAAGCCAGTAAAGCAACGATACTTGTTCCTCCGGAGCTTTGTCCGAACAGTGTGACCTAATGAAGATAAAATTAGCGAAAAAAGGGAATCGAACTCCGGTCGTAGGTACGAAATGGGAATGCGTTACATCATGCCCCAGTTAGACTCAAATCTAAAATTTATTTTCATATTATTGATAATATTTTCGTTACACTTTTGTTCGTCACCCGTTGACACGTGGTATTAATCCTTTTCATAACAGTTTCATTCTTTTAGAGGCGTTTTGAGTATTAATGGAAAAATAGAGTGTTTAAAGATACGAATATCAATCAACAATTATATGTTAATACAGTACACCCGTTTACAAACGTCAGATTTGAAACGAAATTCTATCTTCATTGAAGGAAATATATAAATAGTTGATTTCACATCAATCTCCCTTATAACAAATCAGGCCCATAGAAACTATTTTTAACCTACCGAGTCTGGGTTTCCGCCAAAGTTTTTCACATTATCCTGAACCCATCTCAGGGCCAGAATTTGATCCATGAATCCATAGTTGCCTGACGTGTTGGTCTTTGACTGCTCCGATAACAAGGAAAGGGACATGAAACCAAATGCATTGAGACGATAGTTCATACCTACATACACGATGTTGGTGTCACGAGCCAGTTCTTCCGATGGACAGTAAGTCGGCCAATTTGCGTTAGAATCTTGTAAACTTCCTCCATGGATCCAGACCATCACGTGCAGGTTAGCACTTTTATTGATGGTAGGTGTCCACACGTTGAGGTATAGACAATCTTCACTTCCTAAAATGATAGAGTGGTTCTCCGGATTTCTCTGCATGCATGTATTCCCGTAAGCATAAGCCTTGAAAATGCCATCCCAGCAGTTTCCAGCTTGTTTGTTGAGTGGAATCGGCGGTTTCCATCGTCTATTCCCCGTGGGTGGAAGTGAGTAAGGAATTCCACGAAATGCGTATCCTTGACCATTATATTTACCTTCCACTGGTCCACATTGTGTATCCACTACTGCAGTTGGTTCGCTGTTTACAAATCCACTGGATTGTATAGCAAGGAGTTGAACAATTGTATAAAATACAGGCAGCATCGTGTGTCAACTTCAGTGCAATGTCCTCCTTCTTTCTATCACTGATTAACTGATCACGCGGTTTAGAGTAGAGTGTACATGTCACGCACTAGACATAACAAAGACAGCTGATCCAGATAAAGGTACAAATCAACTACCATGATGTTAAATAAAACAAGCAGAATACGTCATCGACACTAAATATGATAAAGATAGCTGATAAAGATTAAAAGCAAACAAGCCGAAAAAGATTAAAATCAACTGTACTGGTGTTATGTGAAACTAATAGAATATAGATGTAAGTATATCTCACTGAAAACACATACATATACTGTATGGCCGATTATTTTTTGCCGATCAAAACTTTTGCGATTTTCATTTAAAATAGGAGAATTAAATTTCGGCACATGAAAATTTTACGATCTGAGTAAAAAGATGATATCTAGTTTTCTCGAATATTGCTTCCGATGTCAAATTTTCTTTATATGATTGCTGACTTATCAGTGAAACACCAGTATACATAAACACACAAGTATTCTATAGATACAACATGTAACAATGGATCTGTATTATGTCATTTAATCCATACGAAACAAGTGTAATTGTCGAAATAGTTTTGGAAAATCGGTCCTTAGTAAAAGGCATATGTGTTTTACTTACATACTGAGCAAGTACTTGTTTTGTAAACAATTTAAGAGCTCAAATTCTATACACAAAAGTTCTGAAGTACAAATCGAACAATATCGGAGGAGTACGCGTCTTCTACTATACGATGGCACTCATTAGGTCAATCCAAGTTACGTTAGGATCCAAAATGAGAACCATAAAACGTTTAATTAGGCTAACAAGCACATGATTATTATTTTTGTCATAACGTAATCAACTTAAAGCTTCACGGTCTATGTATTTGTGATGCTTCGAATTTATTGAGGAGTTTGTCGCCAATTTTCTTGCACAGTTGACCATATTTGGTCAAGCATCATCTTAATAAGTTATCCGATATTTCAGTTTCATATTTGTCAAACACATCAATTGCTCAAAGATTAACTCGACTGCTTGCATAATTCAAAAGTAAAACGTACATTTTTTTGCATGCTGTTCAACTTCCTGCAGTCACTTTTCATACATTTTATTTTGGTGCATAAGTGGAATTTGGAGTACCAAGTAATTTAGACTTGTTTTGTCGGATGTTTTTGTATGATTCAAATACATTTATTATCGGAGCTTGGGCTTTTAGATCTATTCTCACATTCAGATTAAACCTTAGATTGTTTTTGCACACTCAAATATAGAAGTGTTTTGATCAGAAAATTATCCGTCGCTGCAAACATCATATTTTAGGAGTGAATTATTTTGACTTATTCAAAGGGAAAATTTATAACAGAGAAAATGAAATCACCACGCAATAACAACTGATGTAAAAGAGTCCGACATTTTCTATATCGTATCCGTTGCGTTACAAGGCATCCTTTATGTATGATGAAAAAGGGCATCGTTAAAGGAACTGGCAAGGTCTTTGTTATCTGTATCTACCTTTGTATTTGACCATCTGTACTTTATCCTATTTTAAATGCAGAACTAATGTAAAACATACGTTCAAGTTTTCATTTTGATTGATATCGTTGTATTCAGCATTGTCGTATTATCTAAGGCATCATGAAAACATATAAAATGGTTTATATTTGTGTACATACACATGTATAACAACAGATTTAAAATCAATATATGTTGATTGAAATAGTATACAAATACGGAAGATTTTTTTTTTGTTTATAATGGAGATACGGTCCTATTTGTGTTTTTTCATGTATGAGACTGTGCTGTAAATTAAAGTAATTTGAATCATTGGGCAGTAGGGATCTTCACTCATAGCATCGAGAAATGAAGATATTTCCCCATCATATATAGTACAGGCTCCGTCTATGCACACAGATATGAACGCCCCATAGCATTGACTTAGGGTATGCAGCAACGAGTCTCTTTAATAAATGTTTACAATATTAATTTGATATATATCAAAATAGATTTTGAAAGTATTAACGTATTCTGAATATATAAAACATTCCCTTTATCCATCCATACGCTAACAATCCATTCTAGGAGGACCAAAACATACACGTTTCTTTCTTAGAGTGTTAACCAGTTGAGTTTACATAGACTTTAGAGTTGCTGTTCTGGGTGAGATCATTAATACTAATAGATTTCTGGGCATTTTAAAAAAATCTTCCTGTAGATCCAGGGCCCTTAACTCTTGTACGTTCTATCAATTCAATATAAATGAAAGGGCCAGGATAACTTGTAATTTGTTTCAATCTCTTCAATCATTTCATAAATATATATTTTTAAAAAATTCTATATTGTATTTTTCTTACTTACAAAAAATAGATATATGTACCGTCATTGTGCATAAGCTTAGGCATGTTATAAAATATTTGTATTTAAACCGTGCTTTGGTTATATTCCGGTATTTGTGATAAAAATGTAAACTAATTGTCAAATTGTTCTTTCATTCACAGGAACAAAACCCAACCATAAAGCTCTTTGCGATTACACCATGAATTGTCTCAAGGAACTACAATGGTATCTTCCAAATACCCAAGTAATATGGTCTGTGCACAGCACACTAAACCTCCAAACTCCCAGGAAACAGAAAAAAGTGAGAGTTCTAGGCATAACGAAAACAGCATCAAGAGAAAACCCCAGGTCTGTACAGAACTGTTCATCAGTTTTATGAAAATTGCAAAATTTGCTGAATTATAGGACTGTTACACTTTCTCCACCTTGCTTTTACATTCCTTTCGAAGAATTTGATTCCCGCAGCCGCTTAACATTCAGGCCATTAAAATCACTGTCATGATATCGTAGGACAAAATAAGATGCAGTTAAATTCACTGCTTGACTCTACTTCTGTAACTGCATTTGTATAAAATAGTGCTATTAACTTGTGTGTCTTTTGCGCAATTTTTAAGTTTAAGATAGACTATGGGAATTCTCGTTATATTGATATAATTTTTTTTATATATTGTAACTTGTTTAAATTCTTTCTGTTGGTTCTAACATGTGAACAGTATTCATCGCATTGATTTTAGTTTTAATAACTAACACTTGTATGAAGATGACGAAGAAAACACATATTTTCATATATTTATTTTGATTCTCAAAAATTCTTTCCCAAAGCAGACACCCTATTTTGCATATATGCATCCCCTGTATACCTTACATTAACATTTAAGGTATGATACTGTAAGAATAGTTTCCTTCATTTAAGAAAGGTAAAATTCGAAATGGTATCACGTCACCAAAAATATCATGAAGATTTTTCTGCCAGTCTCCTCTGTTTTTTTTTCTTTTCCTGTTTCTCTTAATAAGGTAATATATGTGTATTTTTTATCAATGTTGCAAGCTAGTGTACATGTGAGCTGTGTGATGTCTGAGTGAAAATGATATGCTATGAATGTAATCAATACCATATATTGCTGAAAATTCTGAATAAAAAGAAAATTAAAAAAAAAAAAAAAAAAAAATCACGAAGGTTTCACAAACAAATAAATATCCAGATGCAGATATGTTCCACTTCGACCTAACCGTAAATTCTGATAAGCCTTTTGGCAGGCTAATTCAGCAGATGAAAGAAAGTGGGTCTTATTTTCCAATGCCAGCCAGGAACATTCCATCAACTTGACATGGTCGTTTACATGGTATTTATGATTACGATACCCTTAAAAATAAAACCATATATGATTCTTTTCTTGCATAGGCTTATCGTAAAGTGTTGTTTTTTTCCTGAAATGTCTCAACTCCTCGGAACTCAAATATCTACACGGAGACTCATGCAAAAGCACAGGGAGAATAAGATCAGGTGTTCCGGAAGAGAAAGCGTCTTCTGTTTTATCAACGACATCCGCCATGTTAACCTACGTAACAGCAGGTGAAGATCTGAGTTGTGTTGTTCGATGAGAAAATGGCCGGTCTTTGCTGACGTGGTTGAGCCTTTTGGTAATCACTTTACCATACTGGCTCTAAAGTTCATTATATAGGTCTCCCATAGGGTTGCGTCACTAGCTACCACAAGGAGACACCGCCCAAAATGAACCTGACACGTTGTACAGGACAATAACCACAACATACAAATTGCTATAATCTAAAACAGAATACTATTATTCCTATATAATGAAATAATAATAATTGTTATTAACAGGGGAATACCGTATAAATGGTTATTTTCGCGGGGATACTATTTACGCTATTTCGCTGTGTATTAACATGACTGCAAAAATAATCCGTGAAATACTAAGACATGGCGTTAAAGATGTATTTAACATCCAAATCGCGAGAGGTCCTTGTTTATGATGAAATCTAATCGTTTTAAATGAAAATCACCCAACCAGCTATACGATACCGCAGAGAAATTGTCATTTAATTGTAAAATAAATGAATTAAACATATATATATAATCAGTTTGACACCATATTATAAAAAGTTTAAATTGATTTTCATTATTATGATTTTGATGTTTATTTGAAAATGACCCCCAGTTATGAGTATGTGTACGTATTCCATCCATGAGTGGACGATTAGCTGTCAAGTAATAGCTTGCTTGGCAATGAAGTTAAAAATTCTAGTTTTTAAAGGCACTTACCGCTCAGAACCCAGGGCATTTAAATTCAAATGTAGTTTGTGTCTACCACAAGTTTGTATGGTGTGATATGTGTAAGATCCTGATATCGATCAAACAATACAATATAATTTGATTTAGTTACATGACATTTGTTCTCCGTTCCAATTATCGACCCCTGTTAAAAAGACGTGTACTGCAAATACCTAACCTACCAAAGCCATGAGAAGAGATTATCGATTAGTGCTTGCATACCACCGCGTCTAGATGGCAGCGTTCTAGTTTGCTACCCTTTGTGTAAACTCTCAAGTGACTTGCTCTTTGTTTTCATTAGGACATACATTCAGTAATGTTTTAAGGTCTGATAGAAGAGAACACGTCTACAGAATGGGATCCACTCCCTCCTTCCCTCGAGTGTCTATCCCGAAGGATAACATTTCAGTGGTTACTGGAGGAAATGCAGGTAATTACAAGCTATGACAGCAAATTGTGATATTGACCTTTTCGTTTTGGCATGGTACATGATTAAAAAAAGATGAACATTCATGACTTCGATTAGTCAACATAGATTTCAGCTGTATATTGTTTGTAGTGCGATTTGTAAAATATCATTTGCTTGTTAAATCCACTGTTGGGGTGGCTTAAGATTTTCAATATACTTAAATATACTTATACTCTTATATGTTTAGTTTTCATTATGATAGTGATTACGATATATATGACATTAATCTAGTAGAGAGCGTACTTTCTAAATAGGACACTTCTTCTCGATACGTATAACAGTAGCTAAAAATAAAGAACCATTGTACACAAAGCATAGCTAGACAACTGGGTTAGCTTTATATATACACCATAAAACGGAAGTCAGCACATGAAGCTGTCATTAACACCAACACTGAGCATGAGAATTGTCTAAATGCTTTCTTTCTTGAGAGTTTTACTGTAAACTGATATCAAATATACGTTTTGTTGATGGACATTACAATGTCTCTTTTAAATTTAAAACAATATTCAAATAGAGACAAATAAAGGCTAGTGACCTCTCCTTCTATATCACGTTATTGGCGTAAATTTATTATTTAATTCCCTCTCCTAACTGGTCCTTCAGGATCTTTTCACTTTCGAAATTTAGATAATCATACGGTACATTTCAATTACATTTTAAAGACTGAACCCTGCAAAATATATGCAATTTTATCTGGGATTAATTAAACACAGCACAAAGAATATTAATAGCTATATTTGTATTCAATATTTCAGGTGTAGGCTATCATACTGCTAAATGGCTAGCCATGATGGGAGGTACCGTTATCATTGCGTGTAGATCTGAGGAGAGAGCTAAACAGGTAAATATCAATTTGACAAATGTATAAGATACCGATATATTGATTAACTTACAGCATAGATATTTGTTGAATTGTTTATGAACTCGATAACTCTTAATAAATACACAACGAAACAAAATCTAACCTTAGGTCCCTTGACTATCAAGTGCAAAGATAACATCGATGATTAATAAGTATACCGTATTGTTTAATATTGGTATAGCTTTCGTCTCCTTGGTTACAAAAACAACAGGTAATGGATGACATTTCATAGTTTAAAAATAACACTTCCTTGAAACCAGTTCACAAAGTAAGACTACCCTGTGAATATAAAGACATGATGTTTGTTCATGTAAATATTTCAATCACAATATAGCTTGTTATTTGTTGATTTAACGAATTCCTTTAGTCATCGAATTGTTCTTTTTCCCTACTCGTTAACCGAAATGGTTTTTAAGGAAACATTTTCAAAATGGGAACCATTTTCAAAACATTCCGTAAACACTTTCAATATAACACTGAGGTTTGTAAAGGATTCGTTCATTTTGTCACACTCGTTAACTCTTTACAAACAAGAGCGATTTCAACAGAAAGAGTTTTTATAGATAGGACAATGCAATCATTTCACACGGAAAAAAAATCATTATCTCATAAGCTATGCTTATGTTATAAATAACAGCTCCTATATCAGAAGCAGCTGATTTGAAAAAAAAAACCCTGTTTGAAAAAAATTGATAAAAAGTAATGCAAGCTAGGTGTACCATGTATTGTTTTAGGCTATACAACAAATGAACCAGGAATTTGCAGAGGAAAAACAAAAGAAGACACCTGGGGTCGTTGACTATGATGCACTGAATCTTGAATTCATGCCACTAGACTGCAATTCACTAAAATCAGTGGTGAATTTCGCACAGGTGTACAAATCATCGGGCAGGAAACTACATAAGTTGATATGTAACGCTGGTATCGGCCTTCAGGACAAGTTATGTAAGTGTGATATAGACATGGAATACTATTTTATTTACATAATCGGTATATAGTGTGCAAGAATATCACCAGGTTTGAAATAGGTATATACCAAAATAACGAAACATATAAAATGTTTAGATAAGTACTTTAAGAATATGGCAGTGTGTTCCGGAAGGATACGATTAGTGCACATAAAAAAAAAAAAAAAAAAAAAATCCTACAAAATTTAGATATGAATATATACATGTACATTTTGTTTCAAGTTTACAATTTTGAGAAATTATTGATTCCAAACAGCTGAATTACATGGTTATTGCACCTTCGGATATAGGTTTCGATATTTCTGGCAACCACTAACGATTCTCCTCAATTTCCAAAATTTCAATACTAAGCAAGACCTTAAGACAAATCCTAAAAGGAAGTCCACAACACAACAGCTGTATGATGTAGTTCATTTCATTGTTAAGTGATACTGTATTTGACTCTAAACTATTTTTTTATCAGAAGTGGATATTATGATACATTTATATTTATAATATTATTTATTATAGATATGTACAATACACAGGTTCTTATGATGCATTTTGTATTATGAGTGTTTTTAGTTTGGAAGGAACTGGTATACTGCTGTATTTAATTGATGACTTGATTACACAGATATAGGTTTCACATTTGTCTCTTTGAATAATATCCGAATATACAGGTGCACGTATCTATTAATGTATTAGAAATAAGGCATATATTTTTCAGCCCACACAGAAGATGGCCATGAGCAGATTTTTCAGGTAAGTAAGGGATGAGAAGTCAAAAATAATATTAATAAAAGCTCTAAACAATTTCGCTTTTGAATTTTTTTATCATTAGGATATAATATGACGTCAAATATATTTGTTCCTTAAGCAGTTTAATCTTATTTCATGATATTACTATAGAAAAGGACGCTTTATTTAAAATAATGATTTGCAATTCCAAATTTAAACACATTGAAGTTGGTTTCATGCAGGATATCAAAATAATTAATATTTATGTCGACAAGGTGAATTACTTAAGTCAGTTCCTGTTGGCATCACTTCTACTGCCGGTAATGAAAACATCCGGTGCGGACTGCAGAATAGTACTGGTTTCTAGCTTGGCCCATGAATATACTCACTTCGATCCTACGGATATCGAAGGAAAGAAATATTCAGAACCGAAGTATGACACCGGGGAAATATACGGCAGATCAAAACTATACCAGGTAGGTAACACTATTATGACGTAGTTTATGGAAGAGTATGGACTAGGGCACAGTTATACAAATTGTGTTTCATTGATTATTTCATAATAACCATGATTCACATGTTCTCTTTAAAACAAAAAGTGAAATAATCTTTCCGAAAGCGAGAACAAACACTTCGTTTTAAGTTAAAAATCAAAGAGGACGAACATCCTTTGGAATTTTTAAAGCTGTGTGATGTTTTGAAATCAATTTGTCTTATTTTGAAGTTGCTTTAAAACACACATTCATCAGGGTACGTTTCATACTACATTTATTTAGCGTATTTGGACATAACTATTGCATGGTTTTAATATCAAGCCAAAACGAATCTATTTACTGAAAGAAAATTCGTCAATATGAATTCCGATATCAGACATGCCAAGGAGTGTACCGTGTTGTCAGTTCGTTAAAAGGTCATAACAATGACAAGTAAATATCACATGTGTCCACTTTGTGTATTTTTTTTTTATTGTGGAACTATGTGTATTAAAAATAATTTTTGGGATTGACACCAGATTTGCATTGATGAAAATTAACATTCGTAAAACGTATATCAATGTTCTGGTACAATTAATGAAGGAGTAGTAGGATACTGTTTACCATATTATTTTCAGCTGTATGAACTTTAAATGTATTTATGAAGACAACTGTTTTGATTCAGGTAATGCAGATGTACCGGTTGAATCAGGCTATTAAAAACACTGACGTAGCTGCCTTATCCCTACATCCAGGCTTTGTCAGAACGCCCCTCCTTACTACTTTCAGAAGGGGACCCGCAAGGGTTCTGTTGGCCTGTTTGGATTGTGTTGGTAAGAATTGCAATACAATTTGTTTATCTGTATTTATTCAACACAAATTTTACGTAATACTCACAATTTGGTCCCTCTCTAGAATTAATATTTCTTCTAAACAAGTCGAATGATAAAGTACTTCATATGACAGGACAACATAGAGAGAATTTGTATTGAATCTGTTTTATTTATCTTAAAATTGTTGTTCACGGCATGAGGATACAGTTGCTATTTCCCAAAACAAGGTTGTTAAATCAGACATAAGAAGATTAAAAGATAGGTCATTACATAAAGTAGTTGAAAATATCATACTTAAGACAATGATTGTAACAAATTTCGACTTTCAAAATAACAGCATGATAACCGTACCTATATGTATCATATCATGTCAAACGACATAAAACATGTGAAAAATCTATTTCGTTTGATGCATGCTCATTATTATTACAACTATTCGTCTTTCAAATCTGCTTACGTGTCCATGGCCATTAAGAATGCATCTGGTAATGATAATAAATATTCACTTGACTTAACCAATAAAGGCACATCCAAGAGTCCATTTGAAGGAGCATGGACCTCACTAAATGCGGCTGTTAATCCGGAACTGGCTGGAGTACGAGATGTCTACTTCTCCGACTCCAGACCAAAAGAACCGACATCAGCTGCCAAGTAAGTCATCGATGTGAATACATATGTCGCTCGGAGTACAATACGCCTTTATTAAGTGCTGTCTTGGTTGTTGTTATGAAAAGAGTTGTAAAAATTTAGTAACAATTTTCTCTACCTATTTTAAAAATTTAGTAACAATTTTCTCTACCTAAAAATGTTATACATCAAACAAGATGAATAAATCTGACAAATTTAGTCACTCAGCAAGCAAACGACTACCGATATTATTATGACAATGACTGATGATATAAATATTGTTTGTTCGCAGAAACAAAGCATTCCAGGAGGCTCTTTGGGATTACACTCTGGAATGTCTCAAAGATTATCTCCCAGAAGACATCCTTAGAGAACTAAAATAACACCTCTGAAAGTAGAAAACCTGAAGGACGATATCAATCAGAAGAAAAATTCTCCATCGGAATACATTTGATCTGAAACTTTCTATCATATTTATACACAAATGCTGTGCTTTGTGTAACGCTGCCTTACTTAAGTAGCAAATGCAACTTGCATATCTATACAGTTGTTCAAGATCTGAAAAAATACGAAACTGAGTTTGCTAGCTTTAGAACTCTTTCGAATGTAGGTTCCTACTCCGAATACAAATTATACGTTTTTAACGTATGTTGTAATATGAGATGACGATGGAATGAATTATAACCTAGAGGACTGAGAAAAGGTGAAAGTTCCATAACTACTCCGTGCAACTGAATTAATTTATTTAAATATTATGACTTTTCAAGTTAACCACTGGTGCTATATGTCTATTTTATCAGTCTTTTATGCACATAATGTGCAATTTTTTTTCTTCTATTAATTGACTGTTGAAAACAGACAAAACATCTGAGGTGAAGTTATATTTATCATCTACATGCACTACATATATATATAACGACGATATGTGCATATTACGTTTTGTGAAATCAATATAAATTAAATGTAATTAAAAAACATCTTTTACGAAAATGGACACATCTATTTTTGTCGATACATTACTATTTCCATGGAGCAGGAAAGCTTACCATTGTTTTCATGAATCTGCATATCTGGTAGCGCTGTTATAAGTTTATTTGTCAGTAACCCGAAATCTGACAGATCTTGAAAGAAAGTCTCTGATACCAAAAGGCTACAATCTAAAAATACAATTTCAAAATCCAAGGGTTTTTCTCTCCCGATTTACAACTTCTAAACCCAAGGTTATACTCTCCACAGACATATCGAACGGTGTGTGGAATGCATGTGATAACGACGATTTCATTCCCACAATTATCGTTTGATTGCCGACCCAGGACTGAGTCTCTTATTTCCCTTACTTTATAAAGGACAGGAATAGCGATCTCTGCACAGAAGTTTGTATTCCAAAGGAGAAATAACTGAATTTCTCAGACATGCCTCTGAAGGAATCTTTATAACAGCAAAGTCAATGTAAACACATCCTGAGCAATTTTTTAAAGAAAATATGAGGGTGGGTGGGTGGGTGGGGTGTCTGCTTGTCAAAGACTACTACGTACCGGCCCAAATTGTATCCGTCCTGCAGAACTTCATAGAAGTTGTCCATGCTACCATCAGTACTGAATGATTCCCCTGTGTTCTGTTGGACCCATTGCTAGTTCGATTACTAATACAACCTGTTTTTCTCATAGATTCCTCCTTATAGAAAAATGTATATCTAACCAAGACTCTTTCATTAATCGTTAACGGAAAGTAGCATCTGCTATGTATGATGTGGTGATAGATTGACCGGAATCCCCCGGGAATTTCGACGATATATTTTACTGCGGTGCTTGATAACACCACCCGAGTCCAAATCCTTTGGTAATCATTACAACATTTTAGTACTTCAGTTGGTTGAACAAGACTTTTGAACAAGAAGAGAATAATT
This sequence comes from Ylistrum balloti, assembly GCF_031769215.1. Lineage (NCBI taxonomy): Eukaryota > Metazoa > Mollusca > Bivalvia > Pectinida > Pectinidae > Ylistrum > Ylistrum balloti. The sequence goes on from NW_026781891.1 coordinate 414,054, forward strand.
CTGGCGAATTCACCAATATGCTATCTCCTCCTGCCCGTATCTGTAGCTTTCATTAAATGTTCATTTTCTCCAACAAATCGTATAAAAGACTTTTAAATGAATACACGAATATCTCCTGTCAATAGTACATTAGTACCTGATACGGTGTAGAAACATAATCAAGCAAATCGACTCTCAAGGGAGATTTGTTAATAATGTTAGCAAGCTTAAGTGTTGACTTGTAAACGTCGAGTGAATCTGATAGCTTCTGTCATTAGAAGACTTAAGTGGAAAAGTAAAAAACAAAGTAGAGAAATCATATTCTGCCAAAATAACTAAAGCGCCTTTTAAAAGTGAACACCTAGCAGAGTTTACTCCTTGCAAGCAATGCATCGTGCAAAAGAAAACAAAAACAGTAAATAATATGCATGATACAAAGCCATTAGATACGTTTGATATGAAATAATGAAATAAATTCCTTCATAAGTGTCTTTGTCCTTCAAAGACTCGACAGTGATCCTCACGACCTAAAGTATTGAAAAACGTGTCAACATAATCATAATCCAAACTCAAATTCAACAAAACTAGGTCAAAATACACATATAGAGTCATGACAAAGTGAAAGAAGATTTTCCTACTGTATCCGAGGGTCCATATATACTAGAACACAAAAACTAGACGCAAAAGATAGGGCGCTGGCTGCCAAAATGAAAGCGCGCCTTAGAGTTACAACAACTTTGCTCTGGTGTAAAAATGACCCAGATCTTAGCAGAGGGGCCAAGTCACTATCATCCAAACTAAATTGCTACTGCTGATATTTGTGACTTTCCAAAGTTAGACATGGGATACCCTCGGACAATATTATGTGGCACATACGATCTACCAAATATCACTGGCAGCTGACTACATAAGTGAGCATCTCAGTAATGATGCTGACAACGCGATCTGGATATATCGGCACTCACGAGACACTGTACAATGTCACATCCACTCAAGGCATAAGAGCAGTTTAAAGTACAACTTTAAATCCAGCACGACAGCTCCAAAGCCATTTATCCAATAAAGGATTATTATTGTCTGTGTCCTACTGGACAGACAATCAAGGTGGTATGTGACAACGTAGCCAGTATCCTGTATGATCAAGACGATTTGTATCTGTAGGATGTAGACCAACACTGACATGGCCAATCAGATTCTGGGACGAAGAAGCCTTCTGGGATTCTAGATTAGGTGTGTTAAATGTGTAAACCATCTAAAATAATTTAGCATTCTTGTTAGAATATTGATTCAGCGGTTGTAAGGACGTTTCATTTTTGTGATTATCAGTGACCATGAGGGCCACTTTGAAAGTTGAACTTTCACTTTGGCGGGTTATTAGTGTAGGTGACCCTTTGTGAGCCTAGTCTCTTCGTACTTATAAAACCAAGTGTAAACATTTGATTTCAGTTCACTTTGCAACGCTTTTCCCCTTTACTCGCTTTTCCTTAAAAAGTGCATAGCAATATTGACAAATACATTTCAATTACTTTGCACAAAACTTCTCATTACTTTTTAGGCAGTCTACTTTATACTGTTTGAAGATGTTTGACCACATAATTACGAATGGACTCCAATAGGAAGCAGTTTTGCTCTTCAGAAATTTTTTAAAAACTTAAAAAAAAAAAAAATAGATAAAGAAATGATATTGTAGACTTCCCTCAAAAAACATTCATTCTTTTTTCAGTTTTGGCACAAAGGGTGTTTTAGTGTTGCGTACGTACATGATTGGGCTTAAATGCTTATCTGTAAATGTACGACTTAAGGGACTACCAATAACGCATACGGGGTGTTTTATTTAATTCTTATCGAAACCTCACCTTTCTAAAGTGCTATTGACTTTTGTATCGTTTATACAATCTTCTGCTGACGTGAAACGCAATATGCTATTCTTTAATGAGGATTATTTGAAGAGTTTATCGCGTGACGGTTTATAAAGAAGGCAAATAATTCAACCTTTAAACTGTTGATAACCGATAAAAGACTGAACACTGTGATTAAATGATCAGGTCTTGTGTCTTATGAATCAATATATGCCATGGGGATATCTACATCGAGGTATTATGCTCAACATTTTATGAAATTATACGAATGTGACGCGGCGTTTTGAAAAGTGAAGAATTAATTATCATTTAAAATTATTTTCTGCTGCAGAATAAGTTAGTTCAAACTATATGGCTACTTGTGTATAGGAGGACAATGTACTGACGTCATTAAAACTGGCATTGATGACGTAATCATAGTGCTAGATAATTGCATGAAATAAAAAACATCCTTCAAATTGAGTTCATGCAATATCCGTATAAACGTCATGAATTTATCAAGTATAGTTTATTTTCATTTACCGTAATTATAATTGAACACAGAAACAATAGTCATTCATTTGTCAAATAACAGAAATAGTTAGTGTGTTTTCTCTCTAGAATGTTTTCATCTAGTGTGTTCCTACAATTTTGTATGATAACGATGTATTAAGGATTGTAAGCGAGGCTATCAACACATACTGGTCTGGTCTCTAAGATACCAAACCTTCTATCTTAAGCGACCTATATTTAATCATCAGGCGGAATCCTCACGTCACCTTATCGTATTAATAGCACAGATTTGCCTTGCGTTTTCGGTGCGTCTTTAATAATCAATTTGATCGTAATGTTTCGTCTATTGTATCATTGAGAAAGTGTGAACGACTCGTAAAAATATCAATGTTTTGTCACACTCACGAATTCATATAAAATTAAACGGTAAACTATTATTTCTTCTACACATGACAACACAGTCTTTATTTTCGTTTCTGACTATACAACAAATTAACCAAGAAGAAAAATAAAAAAAAGGCTCTGACTGCAGAATTATCCAGTATAGGCCATGAAATGGCTCATTTCGATCTTACGGATATTGAAGGAAAAAGGTGTTCTCAACCAAACTATGATGCGGAGAAATATCCTGTAGATCGAAACTCTATCAAGTAGTTTACAACATCTTCTTTATGTAATATATTATGATAGTTTTTTTTGGAACAAAAGCAGAAATTAGATTTCTGTTTTAGTTAAGATTATTACGGATAAAAGTACCAACATTTCAACAAATTCAATCAAACCATGGTGAAATACAATCAAAAGGATAGATTTACACTAGGATCGCTGAAAAAGTACAAGAAGGATAAGACCAGACGTTCCGGAAGATACCTGAAGATAAAGAAAAGTTAAAAAATCAACTAAATATCGCTAAAAATTATTTTATTCGATAACTCAATGCAAACAGGAAAGGAAATCAAAATGATCAGGTAAAGGGAGACAATTCAATATATGTATACTTTATCAGGATAAATAGAAGTAATTACAGGAATTATGATTGATCTGTTCAACAGTTCGGCCTGTTTTTATTGATTTTATCTTTCACTTACAAATTATTTCGCCTAGTTATATAACACAAACATATCGAACAGTAAGCATCAGATTCGGACACCAATGAATGAATGCAGCAAGATTCCTTTTATGATAAGCCACATATACTATATTTAAATTATCTATTAGATCAGTATATTAAATATGTTACTTATACTTTTAATAATGTTACAGTTTACAATTACTGACGATTATTACATAATAAACCTTAACATATTTTGATTGATCCAGGTGGGTCTAAGAGTCCTGGACATAGTGCGGAAGTTAATCCAGAACTGACAGATGTACGGGATATCTACTTCTCTGACTCTAAACCATAATCATCCACACCAGCTTCAAAGTAAGACTTTTTAAAACAGCTTTATTTATTTATTTAGAGTAGAAGTTTATATACAGGAAGCAGTAGGATTGTTAAGTGTGACGACCGGTAACTACACGGCGACCTTCATCAGACAAATGACCACTGTGAAATATATCACTGACGTACAAGTGTACGAGATGGTAAGGAATCTACCGATTTGTTTCGGCTTTGTTTTTAGAGCTTCCGGAATTTCCGGAAAATCTATTTTTTTTTTTTAATTTTTCCTTGAAGTTATGACAGCAAATGTTATATTTTGCTACTACTTCAAAACTTGTCCTTTCATATTATTAAAACTCAGAAAACTCAACAACTGATATCTTATCAATAACATTTAAGTTTCGTCAGCGTTGCCAACACATAACGGTTTTAACTGAAAATACGATATTTATTTCTTATAATGATGCTGTCAGAAGTTCATTTTTTCTTGTTACGAATAAAGATAATTTCTTATAAAATGCGGGTTCTTGAGTAACTATATTTATCAATATTATAAAAAAGGTCAATATTTAATTACTATATGGGACAAATTAGAATATTTTTAATGTAACCATACATGATACATTGAACTTGGCGGTTTCACGATGATATCTTTTACGTTTGAACCGCCGTACATGATCGACCCCATGTTTGTTTTGCAGTTGCTTCCCTTTAACAGTCACTGACATATATCATCGTCTAATTTTAAACTGAAATATTAGACGGAGCTTGGGTGTAAATGTACTTTCGCAGTCTTAAATTTAAATGTAACTGACCTCACGATCACTTGACAACGTAACCAAGATTTATTTCTTTAAATGCTAAACTATGTGAAAATTTAATGATAAGCTCAATGGTATTTGAAATGTGAGACTGTAAGTGAATAAACGAGAAAACAATGCTTAAAACCGTACCTCGCGTGTATGTTGCAGTTGTCTCCCTTGAACAATCGCCGTGTGTATTATCGTACGATTTTCATTAAAAGACTTACTATATAGACGGAAATGACGTAATACTGGGGTTACGATTCCTTGGCAGTATAATTTATATGTCGAAACAATAAACTATAGATAAAAATATCTTGTTTTTAGTTTGTTTTATCTTATTTACGTTTACATGAATCATTATTGAGATTCATAATTTGTATTTTGAAACACGTATGTTATATTGTAACTTCCAGTCCACTGCAAATATATGCTTTACACGAAATCCAGTTCAACTTAATTTACGATAGTATTGTCATGATATCTCGCTGAAAACGCAGTGCGGTTTTCCCTATGTGTTTGTCATTGGATACCACATCCAATGAAAGGAACACGGTGTGATGTTTTCCCCAATAAGACCTTTTCAACTTCACACAAGGATATATGATAGATAGATTGTTTTATTTTAAATGACAAATAAATGACGTATTATATACACATATACTTGATGTTGTTCTTATCATCAGCTATATGAAAATTACGAAAAGTATTCAATTATGGGGGCTAGTTCACTTATCCGTCTAGATTTTTATCATATTTTCGATCACTTTCGATTTTCCTTAGTGACGTTATAGGATTCAAGATTAAGGCCCCTGTCCTAATGATCAAAAGATGTTATGCAGTCGAAAAAAAAACTGAGCAGTGCTTTACAATATATAGCATTTTAAATAATTAAAAAATGAGTTAAAATCAACAACGAAATCTTCATGGATTAATTAGCTCTCTGTGACACTACCTACATATAAAGTTTTATCACATGTCCCCATTTTACGAAAAATAGAAATTCAAAGTTATCGGCAGTGACAGTAGGAGACCTCCAGTTTATAAACATGATGATTATGACTTAAGAGAATCATATAGGATAAACAATATACGTTTCTTGTAACTTGATCAGTTGTGGGCTAATTATTATCATAATGTTCGACACATATCAACTTCTTTAAAAATAAATATAAATTATATGGTTGTGAATTTATGTAATGATCAGCCGGAATGCTTCTTCATCTTTGCACATTTTAAATAGTTTGTCTATGGTTTGTTTTAATTCAAGCAGACACCGATGCTTCGGTGTCACAATTCATTGTTTAGGTAGCTAGAACAACTGTATTGCAACCATTGCGATCACACGACCTGAAACACAGGAACACTTTTAAATGTACACCTATCGGTATTTTCAAACAGTTTGCTTTGTTTTCCTCTCATAAGAGTGCGGATGTTGACTTTCCTGTATATATCAACATATCAATTTTCAAAGCCTGTACCACATGTTCGTTGGTATCGTCAGAAGAAAACGCCCGCAAAATAAAAGCATTTCACTAGTGACATATAGCATCAATGGTGTCGTTTCGAAAGAAAGCTTGTTTGGCCTTTATTATGAAATTTAGCAACAGGAAACCTTCCACAGATTTCTAATTTCCGGTTGATAATACAGTATGTGTAAGACATACACATCTACCTTGAAGTGTAAAATATAGCATAACATTATAGAAAAGACGGTGTTTTGTAGTCAAACAACGTTTCCGTTTTCCCATGTTACATAAAGTAAAATGCAAACACTGCATAACAATCGATGTTTATGTGGTATCACATCAACATACCTTCTTGTCAAATTTTAAACGTTTTCTCTGTATGTTGTTAAAATGTGATCTTTCGTAAGAAACTTTATTGGTATAAAACAGCAAATTTAAAACGGAATAGACATTTAAGAATTTCGCCAAACAGGAGCATGACGTACATGCGGCGATCAGCGACCAGTGGTCTCTGGTCTGGCAATGAAATGTTTGCCATGAAGAAAAATGTAGCTGAAGATATCAAATTAAAGAAAATGATAACCTGTCTGTCTATGGATCAATCATACGAGAAACATGCAGCAGAACGTGATATCCGTGGAACGCGAGATTTTCTAAAGGATGTTCGGTCGTCGACTGGACATAGCGCAGAAGGTATGGCATCTGTTGAATCCGTTCCTTCAAGCAGTCACCTGCCAGTTATACAGTATGATGTTCCTGATAGACTTTTACAGCGGTCGGAAAGATCATTTTCACTTCGACCGAGAGGATCTGTTATTTACGAAATAAATCAAGTGATCTATGATGACGTCATCCCATCCATCATGCATGATACACCAGCACCATTACCCCAGGCGAAACGGCTTCGCCGACCCCGGGCAATGACTGAGTCTGGATTTCAAAGTCATACACCGCCATTATCCAGTGGAAGACGGACCAAGTCAGACGGAGCATCATCGAAGTTTCTTTCAGTGAATGACCTTCCAAGAGGAAATACAAAATTGTCTGTCTTTTCTGATGTCTCGGACAAGGACTGTGAAAACGAAAGCGTTGACGACGAACAAGAACGTTTACAAGAGTTCTTACGATTAAATACCAGGTACAATCCATGGAACATACAACAAAGCAATGGTGCTTTGTACGATGCGCTCGAACCACCACGCATCAGAGATTGTTACAGGCCAGTATGTAGGCTATCATGTAACACGTGCATGACGAGAAAACAAAACGCTCCTTGTTTTGTTATTCCTGGGATCACACATCCGTCTGGTTTTGTTCTGCCTCTCAAAAGCGCCAAAAAGGACAAGCAAACACAAAAGAAAAACAAACCGAAATTAATGAAGAGATCGTCAACAAACGTAAGTGAACAGAGCTTAGAAACGCGAAACGATGTTGGCGTAGTTCAAGAGGGGCTTTACACTGATAATGAGAATGAACGTGATGAAATAAACGACAAATTCCATCTCCGTGTTCAGCAAGAATTGAAGTTTCTGTTGAAGACAGACAAAAAGATAGACAAAGATCGTCTTAAAGTACTGTCAACACCTAAAGGAGGATTTAAGCGGGAATTAAGATTTTCAAAATCTTTAATAAAAAGGGAGGTGAAGAATATGACAATAAAGAATACAGCAGAAATGTTATCTACAACAGAGACAGAGAACCGCAGGAAGATAGACAGTCGGGTCAATATGTTTCTGGCTATGTTGAATTCACAGGAAAACCATATACCCAACACGATGGTCCATATCCCTCTCAGAGAGGACATCATGCATGTGGATATATCCCACATAGAGCGGGTAGATTTAGATGTATTCCAGCAACACAAAATCAATACCAGGAGAGTTTTTTCTGAGTAAATCATGGGTGATTTGAATTTTATTAGCGCTTACGGCGGTAATTGTCATGATCTAATGCTATTTGCTATCAGTGAATTCAAACATCTTCAAATTGTGCTTCCCTTAACTTGGAGGAAAGGTTGTACTAATTGAACTGAATATCAGTTACGTAATTTCCACGTTTTCAACTATATATGCAGCTTTTGATTTATGAAAACAACATATATAATTGTGCGGGAACAAACGTCTTAGTGTATGCATTTATGCATATACAAAGACATACGATGAACACTAACATGCAACAGGTCGATGAGTTCGTGACAGGATATAATTAGGGTATATTTATAGAAAAAAAAGGTTTAATATCAAAGGCAGTGGATTGTTGGCGACAAATGGTTAAGGTAGAGAGTTAGAATTTATGTGATAGGACTTAATGACATATTTTGTTTGTTATATTATAAACAGATTGTATGATGATTGTTAAGTGTTTAACTAGCAGAATACAGATTTATATCATAACCAGACATTATGATTGTTACGTTTTTAACTAGCAGAATACAGATTTATATCATAACCAGACAGTATGATTGTTACGTTTTTAACTAGCAGAATACAGGTTTATATCATAACCAGACAGTATGATTGTTACGTTTTTAACTAGCAGAATACAGGTTTATATCATAACCAGACAGTATGATTGTTACGTTTTTAACTAGCAGAATACAGATTTATATCATAACCAGACAGTATGATTGTTACGTGTTAACGGTATGATGACATATGAGATGTTTAACTTTTGACAGCAAAATACAAAGATTTTTTATAATAATATGGTGACATGTTTTGGGTTTAACAAGAAACTGCACAATACAGACTTATATCTAAATAAGAATAAGTGATGAAGTGTAACGTGTTTAACTCGCGATACCATTGTACAGATTGATATCAAAGGCAAGGCAATGTATATAGGGCCATTCAATCACGCACACTATATAAATTTACATAAAATATTGACGTAGTTTGTGTACTTATATTACAGATCGTGTTTGTATACTAACGGTCACATCTATCCTAATGAAGTTGTCACAGTTTCAAAGACAGCGGGACAAAGGTCATAGGTTATGAAAACATGTGTGGGCTGTGTTGCGAATTCATTTATATCAGGAGATTTAAATATGAATTTTAAGTCACGTTGCTATAATGGAGTATAGTGTAAAACAATATTATTTTAAGATATCGACGATCATTCCTAATCAATTAAATGGATACAGAGTCACGCTATAAAATTAAAATTGAACGATAAAGATAAATGATTTAATTTGTTATAACATTTATCTATCTGGCTATAAAACGCCCTGATCTGTATACACTAAAGTGGTGGATAAGTAAGTACAAAGTTTTGATGTAACAGTTTATTTCAGAACTTTTACGAAGACTAAAGTTTAACTATCTCCCTTATTTCAGCTAAAACATTAAACTCGATATAACTAATCGTAGACAAACGAAACATTTGCATGGACACCGCACAAAGAAAACACTATCTGCTTCGTTGACGATATCTGCCAATTATTAATGTGTTAATGAAAGCAATGTAATGTTCTCAAATTACAACCGTGTTTAAAATAATAAAACCACAAAGGGTATACTTGCATTTAAAATGGATTTATTTTCAGTTACAAATTTGCCGTCTCCTTATTGGCATATATTTTATTGTTATTTTTGTAAAGAATATTTTGTTTGAGCCTTTTTAAACATGTTCACTTTAATAAGATATAAAGAAGACGGCAATGTACTCACGCATTTCAATCATGTAACAACTCGCGCGATGACTTTCAGATTCCGCCAGTTTAACTTCAAACGCATTTAGAAAGTAATATAAAAAAGGACGTGACTCAATTCAATTGACCAACAAACCAGAAAATTTAATTGATTTCTTTTATTCAATCTTCAACTTTTCCTATTTTCGAATATAATGATTGTTTACTTTGGATATTTAAACTTCCACAATCAGTTACAGTACGAACAAATAGGAATGTCACAACTGGCTGTGTATATCATAATGACACATACTTAATCTATGGTCCTTTGGATAAGATGATCGACAAAGTATTTACTCAACTTTATATTCACAGTACAAACATCGTTATGCGTGTTACCCTATACATATGTTCAAACATAGGTTGAATAGATAACTAATGATATTGTGATATACAAAGTCGTTTCCCTTTCTGCTATATTTCCTTAGCTAAATTTAAAAGCAAATCTTCATTTTATATTGTACGGTTTTCCGTTTAATTTTCAAAATTTAGAATACGAATTTGGCAATATTTATGTCTAATTTAGATACATCAATTTTCAGAGCAAAATGAAAAACTGTAATACAAACGTCACTTTTTCAAGACAATTGTGACTCCCATTATCAAACGTCAAAAACTAAATTCACCTGTAACAGAATAGATAGATTACATAGATTGTGTTAAAAAAACACCTGTATGACCGTATTTAGAAGGACTGTGATTGACTTTGTGGTAATGATCAATGCGTTACCCGTACGACATGGTGTTATATCATTACAAACATGCATTTTGACTGTAAAATCATCGAAGAAAACAAACCTGAAACCAACATGCTGTTTTTTTTTTAAAAAAAAGTATATTATGTTTTGTGTTTTCATGTATGGAAGCAGCAATACGTTTGTACTTTATCAGTATTTCACAACTCTTTCTAAATGTTTGCTTCTGCAGATCAAAATTCAATTAAAAGGAAAATTATAAGGCTTCTATCGGAATTATCATACCGACTTCTGAAAACCGCATTAACTCTAGAAAATGTCTTAAAATAATTGAAAAAAAACTTTTTCCATTTAAGAACAAGTCTACTATTCAATCATTGATTTTGAATAAATTGTACGAGAAGCTACAATTACAATGCAAATTTGATGCATTTAATTGTGTTCGCATGTATGATTTCAACACTAGCAACATCATCGGAAGTATAACACAACGTTGTAAAAAATCCCAGTTAAGCGAGATTCTTTCAAACATGAAAGTAATAGAATTCCATATGTTACAATAGCGATGCACGGAAGTTTTAATGGTTGAATGCCTATTTGATGTTGACATCATTGTCAAGTAACCATCTGATAACACCCCTAGGACGTGAAAAGAAAGCTTCGACGCCAATACAATAAGCCACTATTGATCAGATTCCTACAAACGAAACCGCCAAAGGTTAAAGCACACCGTCATTGTTGGATGCAGTAATGTAAACTTGTAGATTGAAAAATCCAGAGTTTTAAAAAAACACCATTTCATTTTAGTTGTTAGCTATTGAACTTTAATCCTCTTATTCTGAGCACGCCTCTGAGATTTCGATGGGAAAATATGAAAGCATTGAGGGTGCAAGTCTGCATGTATTTCCATCAACGCGTGGAAACATGTCTATTTACACTCGGAGTATACCAAGCTTTCTCTTAGCCTCCAGTACTATCATTGCCCTTCTATTTTCTATGTGCTGTCGTTTCGCTAACATTGCTTGAGCTATTCTAACATTCTCCAAGCCCTTCTTTATGTATTCTGGTAAAGGGTGCTTTTTGTTGAATGATTCTTGCGAGCTACAAAAACGACGTATTCTGTTTTGTATACCGTTGTCATGCGCTTTACACAAATATCCATTGCCATCTGAAGCACATTTACTTACTCCGATTTCACCGTTATGTAAAAGCTCCTTCATTTGTGGAATTTCTGAACAGTACTCGGTCTCCAAAAGGTGTATGAACGTTTTTACTTGTCGATCTGAGAAGATATACCGACTGTGATCATCCCGATAGGAGACCCCATCCTCCGACTCTAATTCTCCAATGTGATCTTCATATATCTTAATTACTTTCTTCATGTACTCGCACGTGCTGCATGTTTTTTCCCTTCGACGACGTAATTCAGCCTCCTCGTCGTCTTTCATATCCTTTGGCCGCTGCTGGAGAAAGGAGACATAAGCCGGGGACGACTTGGGTCTCTGCTTTAACGGTTTGTCAGGTATTACATCCTTGACAAGGTTTGGCTTTGGTGCTGAATTGTCGAAAACTCTTGCAGATTTTGCTCTGAACGATTGTGTTGATTGCGTCCATTGTTTTTCGCGAATTCTTTGTTCTCTTTGTACTCTTGACTTGTAATTTTCTAACTTGCACTCTTCTGTTCTATTGAGCTTCTGAGCCTTAAACTCACTTTCGGTCTGACAGAGTTGTTTCTTGTATCCGATGCAGTTGTTGGCGGGATATCCGTCCAAAGATATACCGGTCTCTGTAGTCATAACAGATAACGGTTTAGGAGGGTAGTTACCTCCAATGGCACGTATTTCTTCTTTCTGTTGACCATCAGCGTCCTTCCTTCTATTTTCCGACCTTACACTTGCATATATGGTAGACGTAGTGCTGAGAACTCTAAAATTTTTTGAAGTCGCGTATGTACTTAAATTGGAAATACTCCCTACATCACTGGATCCAGACATATGATGATCATTGTTGACACCTGCTGTTCTTGGCCGAAGAATAATTTCTTTTCTCGATTTATATTGACTTCGAACAATTTTCGCTCGATTAACTTCCATGTTTTTAAAGTATAGTCTGACCTGGAATTAATCACATTGACAGTTGATATCCAATAAATAGCAACTTGTAATGTTAAGTCACACTTCTTTCCTAATGACTAAATGTCATGTATACTTCTTAATATAATGTCTAGTCACGTGAGGTTTGATAAATAAGTAAATAACACTGTCTTATCTAACACAACATGATTAACGTGGTGTCAACAACATATAACAATCTGTTTCATTATTTTCCAATAGAATGACGAATGCAATTGTGAAAATGATATTCTTGGACTTGTCAGCAACATACACTATGCCCTGTTCTGCCGACAGCGTGACACTGTCCTGTCACAATGATCCCGCTAACGTCTGGGTTATGTAGCCTATTCCATGTCCATCAGTCATAAAACTGATAAATGATGGAAATATTTGACTTACAGATTTAACACTGAACGACGTGTTGGACACTCCGTGTCGATTATTTAGACAAGTGGGATTATGTCGTGCAAACACCTACAGGGATTTGTTTGCTTGCGTGAGGCGACTGGGTCTTATAGCCCTCGGTATGACAGCAACAATAACAAACACAAAATTTAATAATGGGAAAATCGGGCAGCTTAAAGGTATCCCATGTCTTACACTATGTAGCTATAGCATTCACGCTCTTTATTGATAGATCAATTATAGCTGTGAGAATAACCTGGAATTTAACACCAATATAGAAACTGAGAAAATATAAGTGTTGTCCAAGTATTTATTCATCCAGACTAATCCCTCTTACTTAAATAAACAGATGTGATTTATCTGTTATTTGATAAAAGCGTTACTCTGTGTGTCCTTTAACAAGAACCAAATAAAACCATAAAGGTAAAACTAATGTGTTTCAAAAAGTCATTATAGTATCCAGACAATGATTTTTATTCATGCAAGTTTAAATAATTGAAATATAATTCTCCATCTCTTAAACAGTACAAAATCAAATGCAAGTTATATACACACTGATGTATTTTGGCGTTTGGTTGATGCCAGGCATGGATAGGGTGTACGGCTTTGTGACATGCAAATCTCGTTACAATGGCTTCTGTTATCGGCGTTAATTTAGTGCTAAATAATGAACGTCTCATATAGGTAATCTGGGCAACTGCGATTGTAATTAAAACGGACATGTTCAGTGTATGTCTATATAAAACAAGTGAAATGAAAGTAATAATAATAAGATAGAGAAAATGGGGAATGTCTGCTAAAGATCACTAGATAGAAACACTATTATTGTTGGAAGGTATTTGTTTTATTATTTAACCGAATTTATATATATATATATATTCTTGTAAGCTTCAAGCACTATATTTGTTTACTGTACTAACGTGCAAGAGTTGGTATATGTAAGCATGCTCGGAAACCATCATTTATGACGTCACACACTGATGGGATATTTACGGAAATTGTGACTGTGATACGGTGAATAAATATGAACATCTTGATTGTTTCCATGTTGGCCCCTTTAAGACGAATAACAGCCCATTCAGACAAGTTAAACTTCGATGCAACTAGCAATTAAAATATTGCTCAAAGATTGTACAGAAGACACACAAGTTAATAACATTTTCAACACAAATTTAGATAAGATACAGTGTAGATGAATAAACAAATTAGATTACACCATAAAGTTGTTTCGTCCTTCTAGGACTCATCAGTGATCGTTAAATACCTTAATTATTATCTGAGTAACACACATCCTTTGAAAACATCCTGTTTTCGTTTTGTACTAAAGACACCATGTCCTTTACTCTATAAGGAAACAGAATAATTACTCTTTTGACCATGAAAAACTGTTCATCGTGTTAGTCATACACGTGAAGGGACAGATATACTTTTGATATACTACAAATTTAGAGCCAAGAAAAAAATCCTTTTTATAATCATATGTATCTTCACATCTGGGAAAGTTTCTAAATTTAACAGAGATGTGACTTGTCTGTAAATGCGATATCAACATTCACTTTATGCACTAGATGGGCAAGTTGTCAAACCTGCACAGCATATGTAAACGCAGAGCAGAATCATCACTTAAACATTCTTTGTCAAATTGACCGTGTTGATTGTGCATAAATTATAAAAAAATCACATGCATTAAGTCTGAATATCCATAGTATCACATCGGTAAACGCAACACCTTTCAATGCTTACATCATGTTCTGTCCTCATACGTTTATTCATACAAGTGGGAACAGTCTCTTTCGCAATATACATGTACACCCATTGATCGGTTTTAAAGTGATAGTCCGTGGAATTTTTTCTGGTTACTATTAGCGCAAATACATATATTTGTTGCTGTCCGACTCTTAAGAAAAGGTATAAAATTAGTTCAGCTTTTACGATACTCAATATTACTGCCGAGTGTGGCAGTTCAACAACGGCAACAATAAGGTTAAAAATAAACGTGAAAATCTACCTAATCATTAAGACTATTACAAAGAACACTCACCAGTTTACATAATCCTACATCACCAATGCAGTTTCACTCCTCGGTTCGGTTGATAGTTTAAAAGGACCACGGATGAAACCGGCGACAAACTTCAAAAGTAGAGCTGACATATATGCTTAGGTCAAAACCCTTTTATGATTTGGAATTATATGTATAGATATGAATTAAGTTTTCTCAGAAATAGTTTTTATACCCGGTGCCTTCCTTATATTCTTTTTCGTTCTCATCCTTATTTATCCTGATTTCATTTGTGAAGATATAGTATATACTTCTATATATTTTATTTATCCATTTTCTTAGTTTTGTTGATGTATACTCGGTATTCATGTTGTCTTTTATAGCAGCTGAAGCCAACAACACATTCTAGTGTGATAGATGGAGCATGTCCTACACATCAGTCATAAATATAAATATAAACTTTATTTATTTTACAACAATTGCGAAACAAGTTATGTCATCTTATACTGATCACTCTTGTTGGATTTAAGCGCGTGAGGGGTCTTATTGTAGGAGGACACCGGAGTACCCGGGGAAAACCCACGTGGTCGGGAAGGTAACCCCTTACCCTTTCACGTCCGTTCCGGGAATCGAACCCAGAAAGGCGAGTACGTTATCACTGCGCCACCCGACCACATCACTCAAAATGTTTTGTTTTCGAAATATTTAACAGTTTGCTTTGAAAATGCAGGGGTCTCGTTGGCATAGTGGTTAAGACGTCCAACCGTTTTTATCATTAACTGTCCACATCTGGGACGCATATCCTTGACCTACGTGGTACAGTGGTACTAGCTGCATGTCGAAGGTTTTTCTCCTGCTTTCTCCCACCACCCAAACCTTGCACGTCCTTAAATGACCTTGACCGTTAATCGGACATAAAGCAACAATTAAATAGATTGTAAAAAAGGCTGTTAATCTGATTGTATAAATATTTTATGATGTATGACTAGACCGCGTTTATTTCCTGTTTTCTTATTCTCAGACATTTTTGTACCGGAAAGTGTAAGGAGACTTCGACCATGGACTAACAAAACACTCATAAATTGCTCCTTTAAGTTGAAATTTAAGCACTAGAATACTTAGTATAATTCAACACGTGTATTGCATTAACGTACGACATATTGTCAGTAGTTATAATTTGTCTTTAACTCGTCACGTGGTCCTAAGTCACGAGACGAACTCATGGAAACACAATGATACCATTTAAGAATGAACAATTAAATTGGGTCATCAACATAGATAAATAGATAAATACAAACAGAATAAATCAAACACTTTTCTAAGTAAAGTGTACTCAGAATATTTGTATCTAAATCAATAGAGATGACTATATCATAGAACTGAGTGATATGTAAAAAATATCTGTAACAATGAAGCTAGACATGTTTGTCTGAATGCATGTCTCCATCTTTTATGAAACCAGGTGATTTATGAAATTTTCAAGTTGTTAACCCTGTGCAGACAAAGTAAACTATCGCCTTTAAAACAGTCTTAATTACATACATCACAAGTCAATGTATACAAACATGGCTCTAATAATTTCAGGTTCATGTTAGTACAGAACCAACGAATTCACAAGTGAAGAAATCGAATTTAGAGTGGAAATCCACACTTTACCCTGGGGATAAATGTTTTCGTTTTTTTTGCTCACTTACATCCTGTTATGATCTCATCAAAGTTGTTCAACCTGTCTTTGCTAAGAGGTGTTTGATTCCAAATCCTTTAGAATTTTAAAAGGATAGTTCTAAACAAATCGTGGAGACTTTCATTACATCTATGAGACTGTTATAAAATAACATTAAAGAGTTCTTCTAGTCATACTTGACACGAACATAGAAAATAAAACTAAACACAAAACACGATAGACAGAAATTCGACTAAATAGGAAAGGAAACACTTCCACATAGAAAACAATTGATAAAAATCTGGAAGGAAACCATGGGTTTGGATATCATTGTTATACAGTAATACAAAACAGCGGTACATAACGAGCTTTTAAATACATTTTTAAAGTACAGTTTATGTGTTGTATGAAGTACTTTCTATTCAATCATAACAGCATTATTTTTTGTCTTTTCGTTTTAATGAGATACATCAGGTTTGCACCTGGAGAGATTGGCGTTACTTCAGCAGCTGACATATAAATATCAAATATACACTTTTTACAATTTCTCCTCAAATCACACTGACATCTCTCTTCGACATCCAACAGTAGTGGGTTTTTTTCCATTGTATTGCTGTTCCATATCGACTAATTCATAAAGACAAAAGAAAATTAAAAAAAAAAAAAAAAAATACAAGATGTAATAGGAGGCTTCAATACACATGACGTCATCACGTTTGCTGTTGTGTTTTAAAATCTAAGCCGAATATAAGAAAAGTCTCTTGGGGGGTATAAGGTAAACGCCCTTTCATTGTTTTATTGAAATTTGTTAGTTTTAGACATTTGATATAGTGAACCCACCACTGATAGTAAGACAATTAATTTCTACCATGCTCACTAACACTCCTTAATTTTTTGCAGATTATTGCAAACATCAAACGCTGGTCTTCTATTGTGGTTTGCTTTTTCTATGTCACAAATCACAAATTTATCAATGTGTGTAAGAGTTGTCTTTCTTCTCAGATCGAGGCAAATGAAAAAGTGAAAAAAAAATCAACTCATATTGGGCTTTACGCAGTATTATATACATATCATTATGACAGACAATGACTTAAGACTATTGTGCTTATAATTTCATTTGTTCACACCAGACTACTAAAAGCGATATATAAAAATATCAGTAACATTTTGAATGAAGCTAGACATGTTTGTCGTATAGCATGTCTCCAACTATTATGAAACCAGGTGATGTATGAAATTTTTAGGTTGTTATACCTGTGCTACCAAAGTAAACTATCATCATTAGAACAGTCTTAATTACATACATCACAAGTCAATGTATACAAACATGGCTCTAATAATTTCAGGTTCATGTTAGTACACAATCAGCAAATTCACAAGTGAAGAAATTGATTTTAGAGTTAAAATCCACAATTTACCCTGGGGATAAATGTTTTCGATTTTTTAAAACTCACTTACATCCTGTTATGTTTTCATCAAAGATATCAAACATGTTCATTTCGAAATTAGTGTAGTCATTGGATTAAAATTCCTTCTGAATTTAAAAAGATTATTTTCAATCAAATAATTTTATTGTGATTATGCGACTGTCCTATCTGTTTAGTTTCTTGACATGATTAATCAAACATTTCTTTTATTCAGTACGGTATATAAAAATGAAATAATCAAGCCACGAGGAAGGGTTATGGACGTTTAACAGAAAAATGGCAAGGAGGCATAGAAGGACAACCTGGATTTGTGATAAAGAAATGCTAAACGGCAGTATATAATGAGGTTTTAAATACATTTGTAAAGCACGGTTTACGTATGTGTAAATGATTTGTTACCTAATCATACCACTAGGATTAATTCGTATTGTAGTATTGTTGAGTATCACTTAGGGGATGACGTGTAAATATATGATACAAACAGATCACAATTCTCCCTCAAAATTATATTTACCTCTTTCTTTCACAACCAACAGTAATTGTGTTTACAATGCATTGCTACTCAATGTAGACAAATCAAAGACAAAAACGAAAAGAAGACATATGATTTGTAATAGATAGTAGTTTGACTATGTAATGTCGACATCACCTTTTCTGTTGTTTAAGTCTAAAAGCATGATGCGAGGAAATGTCTATTGGGAATAGACTAAAAATTTATTCGTTGTTTTCGAGTGAAATGTATATGATATTTGTACAAATTTGTTACCTAGAGAATACTGTTGAAAATTAAAGAAAATTTTTAAAAAAATCCTTTTTCCTTGCCAGCTGAAATCCCGCTTTCTTTGTAGATTAATTTGAACAGTACGTATTAATTTGCTATTTGAAAGTCACAAATGAAAAATATCATTATCAACAATTATGATTTTAAACCATGTGTGTAAGAGTTATCTTTCTTCTCGGGGAGCGAAAAAAAATATTGAAATAAATCAATTCAGAGTCGACTTCACGCACTGCTATATACCTATCATTATGACAGATGCCAGACAAAGTGACTTCAGTTTGTTTTGTTCAAATCTATTCATAATATATGTTTACACCAGACTGCTTAAATATAACATAATGTACCGACCATGTGTGACTTTTCATTTGTACAATAGACAGTTTTTAATATCTGATAGACCGTATCCAGTGGCGAAATTTCTCTCATGATGGAAAAGAACCAGCTACAACAGACTGACAAATATCGAGATTTCAAAAGGATATTTGGGGGATTCACTCAAATATATTGACCTCAAAATTTTAAGAATTTGTCAAATACCCACACTAACCAATTATTGGCAAGTTCGCACGCCCTCCATTTTTACAAAGTCATCGCATTCTTGTTTAGGACATTTGTTATCACTGCGTTTACGATATGTAAAGCTGTTATCATGATCACTCCATGTTCATTGATACCATGCATATCATTTAGTGTTACATAATCATATTCTTTCTTGCTTGTTGATATTGCTGTCATTGTTTAGATTTGAATTATTTAAAATCTGGGTATGCTGCTAAGCCGTATTGACTATAAAAACACAATACTACAATGCATATAACATTATGTAAGAACGAAAAGATGGGGGGGGGGGGAGGGGTTTTTTGGTGGTTGGATTCACATTTTTGATTTATGAGCGTCATAAATGTTATCTTTCTATGCTGACGAGAAAATGCACCATTTCCTATCCTGCATTATGAATTACAATTCAGCTGTAAGCGTCAGTTATTGTTAAAACGTTTAACAGATGTCACCAGTTGTTTACCTAATCAACAGCTGATACTTCGTATCTGAGCATTGTGTTGTGTGTAGACGGGTATGATTGGTTAAATCATAACGGCTGTAAATCTAACTAGCGGTCCCACTCAAGCTTGGCGTAAGATGTTTGTAAATGCCACCACTACATTGTCTTATTGCAGGGACACATTCAACAACGCAGATGTATGAAGACGAGTTTTACTTTCAAATTGATTAAATAGTGTCGTTGTGAAGTTATTAATAGACACATTTGATTTTGATATGTGTGTTAAGGGTACGATATCTCTATTTCTATATTTCCCATGGTGTGACGTATATGTTTACATTTGTATCGTGCTACAGTAGAAGAGAGAACTAGGGCTTGTTAATCAAAATAAGGATATCTTACTTGTTGGTATGTGAGTTTATTTTTTCTAAATATGTAAGCGCTGTTTATCACAATGTGTACAGCACTTATCGTGGTAGTTCATGTGACCGAGCAAAATACTTGTCAGCATCAATATTTAGAGCAGGCCTCGTTTTTAAAAATTGGAAATCCACATACTCTGATTAGGTTAAAAATAGGAACACCGCACAAAACACTTATTGTTGAGTGGAAATTTTTTACTGTGCGGAAAAATTTTCTGAGTCTGTCCCGAATATGTGATAACAAGTATGGAAGGTTAAGAACAAAAACATTTTTGTTATGATCTACAATTTTTAACCTGGTATAATCTTATTTTTCTTTCACACTCCTATAATACTAACACCCGGTTAACTTTATGCTAAATGTTGCTCGTTAATACCTGACAGTTATACAAAGTATTGATAAAACTTTGGTCCTCAGTTTGTCAATAGCTGTATTTTTTATATTAACTATTCAGTTTGCAGGTTTTTTTTTTATAAGTTATCGGCGTAAATGGGAATAGTTAAATTCCCTTTAACTGAAAACAACAACAGAAATATTAGATAATTTATCATTATATGAACGTTTGTACCGGAACGGGTTATGCCCGTGAATACAGCTTATATCACACGTGCGGCGGCATTGAAATGCAGTAAGTATACAACACATAAGTAACGAATCTAAAATTCCTTTCTAATCTCCATTCAACATCAGAAAGCAAACGAACGGCCTCTCTTTGATATTGATGGACAGTGTGCTAGCGCTATAAATAGTAAGTGTACTATTTGGTGTTTCCGTTGAGGAGTGATACTCGAGCTTTGAAATTTGTCGGTATCCAGGATGTGGATCGCACCTGGATATTAAATTTTCTGATAAGAACCAGTTTATTATTTAGCTATAGAACTACACCTTACTGTGATTGTGACACTATATCACCTGTGAGAGGTCCTTGGACATTCAAATTCTTAGGAGACACTAAGCTACACATTTGAAGTACATGAAAAGTTACACGACACATCCGATATTGATAAATTTATACATACGAAAGTGTTTTATTAACGATTGCCTTTTCAAATGACCTTGAATGATGAAACTTGGTTAAAAATAAACCTGTTGGTAGAGAAGAGATCTCCAAAGCGGATGTTGGAGCTTATACATATCAAACTTGACAAGGAAAATTGATGTAGATTAAAGATTATTTCCTGTTACACATGATTGTGAGATATCAGAGTGAACATGGATCTAGTGTTCAAATCTCTAAGGGATGTAGCCTTCAATGCAGGTGACAAATTTATAATTATTTACTATAGAACTTAGGTAAATATCCTACAATGGATACTTTACATTAAACATGATATATTGTTGAATAACTGAAACTACATATTCAACATTATATACCAAAAAACCAAAACTATATATCTAACACTACATACCTCACAGATAAAACTATATATCTAACACTACATACCTCACAGCTAAAACTATATATCTAACACTACATACCTCACAACTAAAACTATATATCTAACACTACATGCCTCACAACTAAAACTATATATCTAACACTACATACCTCACAGCTAAAATTATATATCTAACACTACATACCTCACAGCTAAAACTATATATCTAACACTACATACCTCACAGCTAAACTATATATCTAACACTACATACCTCACAGCTAAAACTATATATCTAACACTACATACCTCACAACTAAACTAGATATCTAACACTACATGCCTCACAGCTAAAGCTATATACCTAACACTACATACCTCACAGCTAAAACTATATATCTAACACTACATACCTCACAGCTAAAACTATATATCTAACACTACGTACTTCACAGCTAAACTTTATATCTAACACTACATACCTCACAACTAAAACTATATATCTAACACTACGTACTTCACAACTTAAACTATATATCTAACACTACATACCTCACAGCTAAAACTATATATCTAACACTACATACCTCACAACTAAAACTATATATCTAACACTACATAACTCACAGCTAAAACTATATATCTAACACTACATACCTCACAGCTAAAACTATATATCTAACACTACATACCTCACAGCTAAACTATATATCTAACACTACATACCTCACAGCTAAACTATATATCTAACACTACATACCTCACAGCTAAAACTATATATCTAACACTACATACCTCACAACTAAAACTATATATCTAACACTACATACCTCACAGCTAAAACTATATATCTAACACTACATAACTCACAGCTAAAACTATATATCTAACACTACATACCTCACAGCTAAACTATATATCTAACACTACATACCTCACAGCTAAAACTATATATCTAACACTACATAACTCACAGCTAAAACTATATATCTAACACTACATGCCTCCCAAAATTATTTTGCAACTGATTTATGAGTGTACATATTCAATTGAATCAGTATTAAGTAATCAGAGGAAATATTGCATAAAAGCAGAAAATATGTATTTTTCAATCTTTTATTTTGTCACATATATAAAATACAGTGTTATATGTACTCAAACATTTATATACTTAGATAACCATATATGTACACAAATTGATTACAGTTTGCTTGGACTTAGAGAGAAGACAATTAAGAAAAATATATTGCACATGCTTAAAAGAAAATAAATGAGCACCAAAATAGAAGTCATATCAGAATAACAAAATAAATATGCTTAAGTTATTTTACAAAAGAGAAGATTAAAATTTTATCACAAAAAGTAAATATATATTATCACTGGATATATGCTGATCTACAACGAAAAGTTTCTTGTGCAAGTACTTAGCTGAAAAATGGAACAAGACCATAATCAGCCGGGATTTCTACTGAACACGTACCAAATACCGACAGTGGCGCACACAATTCTTTGTCTGACACGTGCCACGTGCAGTTTTCGGGCGAATACACATACACCGTTTTTAGAGCGTTATTGTCATTCTGAGATTTGCCACCAGCAAAGAAAACACCTTCTTTTTCCACAAACATTGCAAAGTTTGTACAACATACTGGCATTTGTGTACAGATAACATGTCTGTTTGATTCTGGATCATACGAAACAAGGCGCCCACTGCCACAAGTGACGAAGATCTTTCCGTTTCGCACGACCGCCTGGCCACCTGTTGTAGGAAAGGGGAGGCTGGCCAAAAGTTTGCATGTTTTTCTTGTGGGATCATATAGTTGAACAAGATTGGTTTCTTTTCCATTGTCTAAAATCCCCCCAAACACGTAGATCTGGTTATTGTGCTTAATTGCTGTAGCACTGTGGATCGCTATTTCTAGATTTCCCGCCATCTTCCAGGAATGACGTCTTGGAATGAATTCTTCGACCGAACGAATCGCTTCTCCTTTGCTGCATTTCCCTCCCAGTACATATAGTTTGTTCTGAACACATGTCATACAGTGTTGAGATCTACCCTTCACTAGACGTTTTGAACACTTCTTCCTTTTGTTCATCACAATGTCACAATGATACACGTCTCCTGAACCTTTCCCACCCCCAGAAATGTACATATGAGGTGCGTCATTGCCATGCTCTTGCAAGCAGCAAACTGCACATCCAGATCTTACACCGGAAAGTTCTGGTATCCGACAGGTTTTCTGAAAGTTCTTTCTACAATCATACAGGTGGAGATCAAGAGGACCAGACGATCGGTCTTCTCTATGTCCAGTAAACATTAACTGGTATCGGGAGGCCTCCTTGTTTGATCTCGGTTCTATGCTGAGTCGTCGGCACATACTGTTACTTCTGAGAAAGTTTTCACATTCCTGCTGTAATTTTTCATGGTGAAGCTGCCGTGATATGGCGAGAAATTGTTCAACGTTTGACGAGTTGATACATTCATTATCTTTGAAGCAACCCTCACAGAAATACGCAGCAAGGTTCTTCTTGGACTCAGGGTCGAGACTTTCATGAATTAGGTTTGGGTATATGCTGTTAGCAGAGCAAGGATTCTGGCACTGCATGGTGTGTATTATCCCAGTTCAATGCTGAAGTCTTGCGTTTTGAAGATTGTAACATAAAGCAAAACAATGTCTTCCTTGTGTGGTCACACCATACTATCTCTTCTTGTTGTTCTTCCTGTTTGTTTTCTGTAATGATTACGAACAAAGACATGTATTTAGCACATGGTTTCGTATACATCTTACCGGAAGCAGATAGTTAAGAGTAGGGAAGTTGTGGATGACATTAAGTGGTTTGTAACACAAGGGATATAGTTGTGCCATGTAAAGCGTGTCTGTCCAAGTGTTTAGAAAGGGTTTTCTATACAATACCTCATGTTGTATATAAACCATGTCCCCGCCAGTCGTAGTTAGGACACAAGGAAAGGTCGATACAATTGAATCATAAAGAATCATTTAAAGTAATTGTCCTTATGTGATTTGGATAAAAATGTGGTTGAGGATTTTCACAACAGATAATTGTACATGTAAGTGTAGAATGTTTAAGAAATATTTTCATTTACATCAGCAATATGCCATTTACATTCAGGATGTTCTACAATATAGTGGTGCTGTGTTCATATTTCTACATGAAGCAAGTACCCACACATATAGGCGGAAATGCTTTGTCCTCATTCGACCACGCGGTATCAAATTGATCAATATATGATTTTTTAGAACAGACAATAAGACTTACCTTTTACTAGCCGCAATATCCAGTGTGTGTAATGTTTCAACTCTTCTGCTGGTGAAGTAAATGATGAATATTTGATGCATTTAACCCATTGAATATTTTCAACAGGTAGCTTCACGTTTAAAAATCTTCCCGTGTAGATCAGTTTTATAGGTGGCGTTCGTCTATTTTTACGGTACAGCGGGATTTCCCTCTTTGTTACTATCAATGCTATTATTAGAAAGCATTTTGTCATGGCACGAGACCTAGATACCACACCGCCATCGTTACAACAAACATACTAGCAAGTACCTTGCTTTTCTACAGGTTACCCGCAGAACTCATGCGTGTATAAACTCGATAAGGGTGTTTATATACTCTGAATACTTTCGAGCTAACCCTGACACTGATGACCATGTCCCGATTTCAATAGTTCGTTCATGCAATGATCATTCATCTTAATGTTTTTCAAAATGATTCCTGTTTACTATAACAAAATGATTATCCAAAACTATTTTTCCATAAGTAAATCATATGGGATTTAAAAGATACATTTGTATATCAGGTGTGTACGTAAAGGTTGAACATACGTATAACACCGGCAGGCTGAAACGTATTGAGATTTACAAGGTGTAAGCTGATCATGTGTTAGACAAGTGGGTACAGATTAGAACTATACACAGTATTGTTAGGCTCCTCTTATTGTACACAAAAATGTATGTATTGATAATGAAACAGATATATATATAAACTTCAATACATATCAATGATAAACCTACATATGTCTTCTCATGTGGTCATGATAAAATAACAGAAGTAAAAATGCACTTAAATTTGAACACATCATGATGACAGAGTTTGGGCAATCTGTTTTCGTTATCTGTTATCTTAAACTGAGAATGTCTCTACTATAGTTTACTGAAACATGTAAATCAAACATGATATTTTTGTTAGTTTACAGTGCTTAAAAGTTGTAGGTGATGAAATTTAAAATTAAACCTAATTCGAAATTAGACATAAAGATTTGCTGAAAAAGTGACTTCATAACGACATCCCCAATCGTGTGACATATATCTAATAAAAGGCAATTATTCATGGCTTGTCTTGGAAATTTACAAACTACGTATGTTTAAGGATCACCAACGTTCTAACATCATGTGACAGAAGACTTGTACATAATTTATTCATGTAATGGTATATGATAAGTAAGTACTGATACAGTAACCTATTTGTAAATAAATTTAGTGTCACCTGCTTTCAAATGCCATATAAGTTACTGGTGGCCTGAGCGGTCAATATGTAAGTATATACTAAACAAACACAGACCCGGTTGCTTCTGGATTAGTTCGTGTAATTAGTGGTAAGCAAAACATTCGAATTGCTGCAACAGAAACAAACAAGGACTTAAAAAGCAAACTTTACACTTAAAATATCAATATTTATCTGTTTCAATAAATCTACGGCTGTGAAATGATAGAAAGTGTTTGCGATTAAATTTAATTTACATTTGAAGATTTTAACGAACCACCATTTATCTCTAAACAGCATTTGAAGAAATGGGAGATTGTAGCTAAGTTAGATATGAACACCGTCTCGAGTGCCTAAAATAACAAAGCAAAAGTATACAGGTGAATGCTATTATCAGAAATATCCGAGATATTGACACTTCTGCTATCATCTGTAATGAAAACACTGTGATGAGAATTCAATATGTTCCATCAAACATATATGCGCCGGATAATTTTGAAATATACATATTTCTTTTGATACAATAACCTAGTCAAGGGACATGGTAAGTCACTATGAATTGCTCTTTTAGCAAATATCTCCACAAAGTAAAGTATATCATCATAAATTTGTAGTTTTGGACAGAAGGTAAAGTATTGCACTGCAAGTAAGAAACTAGACAAGACACGTTATTAACATCATAATTGAAGTGAATCATACTCTTAGATCGTACACACGTTTACCTAAACACATTGAGTGAAGTAAATGTTGATCAGTAAGGAATGTGGTCATGCTTCAGCAGTCATTCGTCACAGGCCCGAGCACCTCATATAACTACGCATAATCTTGACTTAAGGTACTGACTTCAGCGCTCATTTAGAACCTAAACGTGATATCCAGCACGTATTCATAACAAAAATCTTCAAAACAGATTGAGATATTGCTGTATTTTTAAAAGGATAAATTATATTTTAACATTTGGTCCCGAAAGCATGAAATTGGGAATTACATACTAAAATAAATTTTACATTTATAGAAAGGCCTCTTTTTGTTTACAAGGGAACCCGTCGATATTCAGCTATAAAAAGAACCAAGTCAATTTCGTGTGTTATCATGTTCTGGTGTCTTTAAACACGCAGATCTGTATAATGCATTTAAGTATCAGCTACCTCCGGAAAAATTATAGAAGCGTATATTCCTAGGCTGTATTTTTCCATGATGGTTATTTGAGAGGGAATATACACATTTATAAATAGCATTTTGCGTAAGGCTATATCCAAATGTACAGGGAAGTGCGAAGTTCCTCAATCCGGGAAGTTTTTGATAATATGACTAATTGAAAATAACATAGATGCAATACTGGTTTTCTTTAATTAAAAACACTAAAAGATATACAAATGAACGCATGGGTTTCTTGACGCTTTAAAAGTTATTCGAGATAACAAATATTTTTATATTTTTGTAAACGCACATCACCTGTTCGATATAAACATATGAATAGCGTAATAACTCTCATCATTTGGCAGTATTTCTTGAACAATTTTGTCACTCTGAGAAATTTATATCTGAAACTACTTTTATTCGAGCAGCACATGCAATCCCTACTTTTTTTTACCTTGATATAATCTTTCCAGTTATTTGTCAATAGCTCGTTGTATTTATGTGACCTTCAATTAAATACATTCAATAAAGTACAAAATTATGTCAACTGAAAAGCAGGACATACGATCACTGAAAAGTATGAATAGGTGATAAAGAATGAATTCGTCAATAAAATATCTTAATAGAGAGAAAACTTTTACACAAAATATATATAAACGTTTCCAATTAGGAGCAATTAAGATGAAATCCGTTACCTTTCAAAACAAATACATTTGATGTAACCAATCATATTGGTTTTTTTGTAGAGATACGTTAGTATCTTTAAGGAAAATATATCGATCATTTAATTTTGTATCATATCAGATCAATTATCTATGTTGTTTTTTTGAAGTGTTAGATAATAGTGTGTATCTGATTTTTTACGTACTTACGTATCTATTACTGTTTTTGATTGTGATTTTGTTCTAGCACTCAGAAAAGTAAGTTACCTGTCTACAACGCTACAGAGAATGATTAATAGCAGCACAAGAAAGATGAATATGGCATAGTAGAAACAAAATGGACGAGTATGACTTCAGTGCCAAGAATATTATATAATATCATTCATACCAAAATATTAATATATTATCTATTCATTATATTTACTATTTAATAAACAATATGTTTCTAAATGACTAGTAAATTTCCATATGTATCTGGTTGATTTATGTACATTGCGAATAAACGAATGAACAAAATCATTGGGTTTTTAAAAAGTGTTTGGAAACTATGATTTTCTTTTGCGACAAGTTTTTTTTTCTTATCGTTGAAATATTTCGTATCTATCATTATAAGTACAAGAGGGAGAAAAACACTGATATACGGTTTGTAAATTTAGTATGAGAACTAAAACGTGTAGAAATTTACAAGCTTGTGTAAGCTTAGAGGACGGATCGCAGGTAACAAAAAACCAAACTGCTTGGTTCCTGAATGATGGTTATTTGCTGGAAGGTCACCTCCAATCTGGTTTCTTTCTCAGTGCAAGCTAAATGTATTTCGTCTGAAAACTGGTTATTGACTGTAAAATGCTATATACTTCATGAATAATATATACAATCGATGACAAAACATTTCAGTTCTATACTTTAAAGGAAATATATAGCTAACATGTGTATTGTGAGTGGAATGCAATGAATGGCAGGATTTTCTGTTAAAATGAATCGATATCTGGAGATAGTATAAAAGAATGGCTTGTTTGGGACGGTACAGCTGATCTGCAGAGGAAATCTACACCTTCTACCATTGCGACAGTAACGGTTAGTATCTTATTGACTAGAAAAATAGTCATGGAACATTTAATGTAGGTATCTAAAACAATATCAACATTTTATGTACTGTGTTGCCAGAGTATCCATTAAATTAATCACTGACGAAAGGTCGCTTACGAACATTATGGATATTATTGCCTCAATGTTTCAACAACTTAGGCCATACGGTTACTGTCGAGTCTCAGAAGGACGGAAACGCCGAAATATGCTTTTTCATGGTTTGTTATTCTAAATCAAATTCAAAATATCATAGTTGTTTCTTATTCATTTGTCTTTTATACACTTCTTAAAAATTGCTTAACAAACTCAGTTAAAAATAATCATTTATCTCTGTCCTGTAGATAGCCAAGGAAGCAAATTGTCAGAGGCCATGGCAATTTTTGTCATCAAGCACAAATCTGGTGGAAGATACATTCATCCACTGGGTGGTTCTCTTAACCCAAGTAATGACACTAAAATGATTGTCCACCAAGACATACACGCTAGCATGCATTTCGCATTTGACCAAACAAAAAACGGCTATGGTTATATCCGACACGTTGTAAGTGGAAAATATATCCGACCACTAGGTGGACATTTGAACCCTGGAGATAAAACTGACCTCGTTCTACATCAGGAACGTCATGCTGCAGCCTTGTTCTTCATCGATACCCATAATCATCATATTCGACACCTTGGTGGAAAATATATACATACCAAAGGAGGTCATCCCAACCCAAATAACTATAACCCATTGGTTCTGCGTGGGGGACGCCATGCTGCAATGGAATTTCTCATCGTTTCTCCATGTAATACTAATCAAGAGGTCAGTAAATATCATTTATATTTATTTCAACTGTTTTATTTGTCTATTTGACACCAGATGAAATATATATTTACGTGTGTAAATTCTAAGCGAACGAATATATACTGAGGTGCAAAAAGTAAGTATACATGCGAAAAATATATTTCTTTTCTAAATTGAGAGAAAGATCGGTATAATTTATAAACATGATATTCTTCACACAAAATGATATTCTGAAATGAAAACAAACGAAAAACAATCCAAGCGAAAAAAAATGTCTAACCGAATGTTGCTGTTTTTCTAACTTTGCACGTGCAGTGCACGGTATCGATGTGTATCGTGTTATCTGCACTTACATCTGTACTAGGGACGTACCCCGGCAATTCGCCATTGATAATTGACAAATACAGATATACCACGACACAAAGGAACAAAGAGACAGGACAGTTGGAATGTTCCTAGTCAACGTCAGACAAACTGACGTTGCCCGAACGTTCAATGTGACACGACTGACAATCATTAAATTGTGGAGAAAGTATAGTATTCACGGAACAAGAAAAGATCTTCCAAGAAGTGGTCGAGCGCGTAAAACGTCCGAGGACAGGTACATCAGCCTGTGTCATCTCAGAGATCGTTATTTGACGTCGACGTTGACGTCACGACGTTATTACTGGAATCGTGTCAGTCCATGGACAATTCGAAGACGGCTGAAATCTTTATCATTAAGAGCTCGGCGGCCATGTAAAGGTTTGGTTTTGTCACAACGTCATCGACGTCAACGTCTTCAGTGGGCTCGCCAACGTCAATTTCAACATCAAGGGGTAAGTGTTCTGGTGTTGAGAGGAATCAGACATAATGACCAAACAGATCTCATCACGATTCCGGGGAATCTTACAGCAGCAAGTTATTGCGCTTTGGTACTGAACCGAGAGGTTTTACCATATGTCAGACGTCATGGCTCAGACTTGACTTAATGCGTGACAACGCCACCCCGCACACTGCGCGGGCAATAGAAAACTTCCTGAGAACCAATAACATTAATGTTGCCGTGGCTATGAAAATCCCCGGATTTAAATCCGATAGAGCACATTTGGGATTTCTTAACCGCCGTGTACGTCGACGCCAAAACCCACCAACAACTTGAGCAGGCTCTCCACGAGGAATGGCAGATCATTCCTAGGAACACTATCCCACGGCATACCAGGTCCATGAGGAGAAGAATCAACGCTGTGATTACACGCGATATTAAATAGACCTTGAATTGGACGTTTCCATTAATGACCCCTCACCACATTGTTAAGTAACTGACATCAGTGTACCGAACGTTACTTAACGCTTCATATAGTATGATTAACCAATAAATTGAACTTTCAAAAGATACATAATAGGTATTTATTTTACAATTCTTCCTTAGAACGATGTTGTCCTAAACTCCAGTCTATACTTACTTTTTCACTTCAATATACCAGCAGTGTTTATAAGAGGTTTTTTTTCCCACTTCATTTTGTACCACCAAGTTTCATGATTGTAAAGTAATTGCTGAATCTGTTGAAGAAACCTAGTTAGAGTGACTATTATCTTAATTAAGATTTGGCGATCCCTTGATTCCAGTAAAAATACGGATGGTCAATAGCATCTTAAAAATGCTATTGAAGTCGACCTGCTGCTTCAGATGTTGAAATTTACCTTACACAATTGTCGAGCATTTTTCATTTTTTGCTGATTATGATCGTTTCCAGTCGAAGATCTCTGATTATGTGTTGTATCATTTCACTTTCCACGCCCCCTCATACACACATACAAATGTATGTAATATTATATTTGCGTACATTGTGATGATCTTATTCTATTTTCTGACAGAAGACTTTGCTGACACATTGTTCTTTTTTTGTTACACCTTACGGTTCATTAATTGTTTAAGATGTTTCAGTAACGCCATCTTCATCAGATTTCCATTTTTAAGATACCCAACCTACAATAATTTCTGCATACGGATATGAAAGATGAATCAAGCCACCCACTCATACATCACATAGCCACAATTCGCAGCCTTTTTTGTGCCCTTTGTAAATCTTGTTATTGAAATATATCTCTGTGTCTCGTATTCCAGCCATGTTTAATCTTTAAACTAAAATTATTGAAATTTTAAAACGAATGCTGTTTCGTAGGCACTTGATTTCGCCGATAGACTGTACTTATGAAATATGCTTATGTTAACCGTTAATTTCATCGTTGACATCCACGAAAATGACCAAAATGATCATCCACGAAAATCAAGGATTTGACAGTATAGGAATAAAAACGATGCATGAGTCACATTTAAGAGAAGCTTGGATGTAGCATATAGAGCCATAAAGTAATATACTAAACTAAGCTGAAGGGATACAAATACATTATTATCCGCATATCATCATCCATATACTGAATAAATGGAAATTCATTATGCATCAGTATGCCAATACATATAACTCTTTCGCATTCTCCTTTGTGTAGGTAATCCCGTAAGGACACACTTGCGCATGATGATGATTCAGGCGATGTACCCGATGCCACTACGAAAGGAATATTGAACCAAGCTTTCAAGATCTTCAATAGATTTGTTAGAAATAATAGTACACATCCTGATCTCTTTGTCCTGAGTATCATTGATATGAGCAAATCAGAGACTTGTTGCATTACAATGATTTATACTATTCAACAGAAGTTAATTAATCAACTGTTTTGAAATTATGTCTTACTGAGTTATGCTTATCATTTCTGGCCTTGATCGTTCTACAGGAGGAACTTAATATCTTAAAATCCTTTCGTTATATCTAAAGTAAGTATATTTTCTATCAATGACATTATGTACGTTGTTTGAAAAACCAAATTGTAGAACGAATAAAATGCTAGTTGAAGAGACAAATAATGAATGATATTTGGTATGGAAATATTCACAAGATTTATTTCATATTGATAAATCTCTAGCATCACTACAACCTATGCACACAGTGATAGGAAATTCGAAAATTCCTGTCTCTAAAATAATAATTTAATGTCAATATTTACATTTATTTTGTTGTTATTGATATTTACAATTTTATTGACTATGATCATTTAGAGACAGAACGGAACATGAAAGTAGTAGAAACGCATCACGCATGTATGCGGTGAGTTATTCCAGCAACGTAACCAGAAATCGTGGGTTCATTTTAAAACAAAACCTTTTCAGTCCTTACAATTAACTATTTTTAAACTGATTTATAAATAATTATACCAGCCTTGTACCTCCAGTTAATGTCAAATACTACAAGAAACAGCCCGATACTGTTCAGCCGGGCTATTCCGTCCGGTACCAAGCTGCTATTAGTATCACTGGTAATTGCATTTATATGTCGAAACGGAGAGGGAAAAAACACACAATGAATGGCATAAAAATAACAAACGGGTCTGATAAGGTGAATGAAGCAAATAGACTTGTTTTGTTTTGAAATGAGCCCATAATTGCAGGGTATTTGCGAGGATCATTGGTTAATTCACCGCAACCATGGTGAATGCATTTCTACCACTTTTATGAACAGTCAGTTCTGTCTCTTACTGTCTCTTAACTGAGCATAGTCTATAAAAATGTTAATGTCAGTAACAGCCTAATAAATGTGAATATTGACATTAAATATTAATTCAGAGACAGAAATTTTTGGTTTAAGAAATAGGATGAGAGGAACGGTTATACGGTGTTCGCAGAATGAAAAAAAGCAGATTAGAAGATATATTTCGATCTTTCCTGTTGTAATATGTACTCGTCTCGCTCTAAGGTCGCAATGCACTGCGCGCTAGACTCTTTCTGTGCTCACCGTAAAACGTGCTTGAATACTGTAAGATAATGTAGCTCAAATACATGTACAGTTTTTATTAGTACCAAAAGACTCGTCAAGTTGTCATTCCAGAACTAAGACGCCACTCCTTGAAATTCCAAAAAATCTATACATAATAACATCCTAATATCAAATATCACGTGAGACATGGTGTTCAATATTTTTGACTGAAGCAATTTCATTCTATGTATAAATGAATTCTGTCAGACTTGTTTCTCAAATCGAAATTCTGCTTATAACAATATTTTTTTTTTTCAAATGTAATCTTTCTCTTCAAATCTGCAAGCTTGTTTTATGATAATGATATATTTTGCATCATCCTGTTTTCAACGGTTATAATAAACTGTCTTATTTGTATGGAAATATTTTGTATGTGTTATGTGTTTTCCTTTCAATGTTTTTTAAAACCATCGTTCTAAATAATCTGATGTATTATCGCTATATCTGCAGTGGTTAGGAATATCCGCTTCAGTTCCAATATCACCCTAGTCACGATATATAACCTTATTCAACATCATGACTCCAGCATTATAATTAATTTAGTGTATTCGAAAGTTAAAATCAAATGAATGACCGAGCTTACAGTAAACACTGATTTCCATGTCGTATAGCGAGGGTTAGTAAACTAAAAAATTTTATTCATAATCGCCATTGCAATCCGATAAATGAAACAGATAGAAAATACCAACATGTAAACGAAATATCCACTTAAAAAAGACACACAAATCTGTGCCAAAATATAAAGGACGAAACACGGGGACTCCTGAAAAAACTTTAAGGAGAATAAAACCAGGAATTCGGGAAGGGCACCCTTTTGTGATTTTTGGTTAATCCTCGCAAAATATTGTCACGTTCCAAAATGCGATAAAGTTCAATACTATGCTACAAGGCATACAAACTCGTATCAAACATGTCCAGCTCCATGTTCCACAAAGAAATAAAATATCTGTCAGACATTATCATTAATGTTGCTTTTCAGTATTTTGCCTTTATAATACTCTTCCTCAACGTCTTTTTTTATCATTCCCTAGCCGCTGCAGGTCTCAAACACACCGATCTATTTCATATGTATCGCCCTCGACATTATATCCAATTTGCGTAAAGTCCCATAACAGGGATAGAGATCAGCATTTACATCGACATCGAATTTTGCAAAGTGCAACTTCTAAATGACATAAATGTGATACTAAATTTATTTTACCGGAAAAAGCATTGTTTAACCATTCAAAAAGTCCTGCCCATGTGATTGTCTTTCATGGTTCGATTGAAAAATAACGATTTCACCAAGAGATAAGGTGAGCTTACGGCAATATCTGCATGAAAATGAAGCAATTTGTGAGTTCATGGTTAAAATTATTCAGGTGTACACTGGGATATAGATCGTTGATGCATTTTGTGTATTGATAACACATATGATGGTCGTTGGGCATTCGGATAGAAAATCGCATTACTTTACAATGTTCCTGTTTTAAAAATTCACACCTAAATGTATTTGTTCGAAAGTTATGTAAATTCGAATTCTGTATTCCACACCATGATAACGAAAAATATTATTTCACATATGATTACGCAACTCTCATCAACCAATCACGAATTTTTTGAGTCGCAAACACCATGACGTCATCGATTAAGGCAAGTGTTACATTGTATACTTTCGTTAATACGTTAAGTTGCAGGGGTCAACATTAATCTACATTATAACGACAGCAAAACCTGTAAAATGTATGCAGTTATTATTTTATTGTTCGGTTCGGTATCATAGAGCCTGATTTGTCGGCAAGGGATAGTCAAACTCTTCACGCTTAAGTTTTTATGGTTCATATTTCACCCAAGGTGGATTATACTTATATTTAAATGTTGATATTGTTTGTGTTGAAAGAAAAAACTATGATGTATAATTGGCATTCAAAGTCGAGCATCCCCCGTTTCCCTTGCATACAATGACAATGTCATCTACACAAACTGGAAATAACCATAAACATATTTGGACAATTAGCATTAGCACCAATTTGTTGTTAGGAGCTCGCACAGTGAGCTTATGCAATTTGATAAATAACATCAATATATAAGTATGGCTTGGGGAAAGGACGAGGAGATCATTATGTGTAGTTTAAAAGCTAAATTCAGCAATCGGAATGCATATTTACAAGTGAATATGAATATAATAGAAGCTCTACAATGCAACAAGTGTTTTGTGTAACTTAAGACCAGAGTGTCAGAAAGACGTCTGCACGATCTAATATTCAGGTTCTGTCTGACCAAATAAAGGAACACTTCTCACGAAGAAAACTTTCATACCAGTGACCACATGACTCACACTCTCTCACACCAAGGTACAATGCATTACTGTAAAAAATGGTCTAAATAAGGGGCGAAGGCTTTGTCCGGTTTCACTTGAATTTATTCAAATTAAGATTGAGTCAACTCTACTATACAAAGAATAAAATACATGTATACATATATTTCCTATAGTCTTCAAACATGAATTCTACGGTGTATAAAGATATATATCTCATAAACCATTGAAATAAATTAATCTGATTCGAAAGTGATCATGGTGACTCTAATCATAGTATCCAAATATACAGATACAATATTAAATGTACAATTTAAATCAATTCCACATATATCAATCTTATTAATACAATAACTACCTACCCTGACAATGGGTCAAGGGTCCCTATAGTCTAGTACCAATCTATTACTCTGGACAATAAATTAGAGATTTGCACGGCATACGGCCTTGAATACTGTACATCTGTACCCGTAAAAAGTCAATTATCCACTAAAAACCCAGTCAATGACAAGCAAAGACCACCAGACAAGAATGAGACAATACCTGGACACATTTTTATGTATAATGTCACAAAGTTAAACTGGACATGCGCACACAACATATATACAGGCATAGCAGACGACGCAGAAAAACACGATGACCCGACGCACCAATAACGGCGGGACAGAATTAATAAAATCGACACTATTACATTACTCTTACAAAGACACTTTGCTTTACTTAGTAAATATATCTCGACCAGCGTTTGTTACGAATAGAACATGTATCGGGACTGGTTGCACAGGTAAGGCGGATACAAATAGATTGCCCTACCTGGTCAAAAGTATGGATACATGCATACATGTTAGCAACACATGTAAAAGAAATAGTCTTATACTTATAGAGACATGAACAAAATAAATACAATTATAGTAGAGAAACGCCTCATGGATTATCGATGACCAGTTATGACAAATTAGGGTTTACGTATAATATTCATTCATACTGCAGGTAAAATATCACAATCATTAAAACTTTTAAGCTAGAAGTGATTAAATGTAATTTGTTAAATCAGCATCACACATGTATTTGTCCTGAACATTTGTTCACATACTTCAAACAAGTTTCACATTGTCTTCGTTCTCGGTCGATATTATTATTGGTTATTGTACTGAAATCATGGGTTGACCTCATAATCATTGGTGCGTAATTAAGTGTGATGTTCGAGCAAATGCTAATATACTTTGTCTTTTCAATAGTTATCTGGAAATTTATAAGATAGATGTATGAAGGATACTTCCTGTTTCTTCCAATTTTCATTTCAATACACAAACGATTGATGCAGTTAATCTGCTACACCTAATTTTGCAATGGATATATGTATTATATATTATAGTATAAATACAATTTTAGTGTGTCTTTGTCCAGTTCCCCCCTTGATTGAAAACATGAAAGTGCCAAAAGATGTGTAGCGCTAAGAAGAGAAGTACAACGGTGTTTCACTTCTTTATTTTTCCAGAATTCATGTAATTATTACAGTCATTTCCTATTTCCTGTTGAGTAGGTTACGTTTTCTGAGGTCAAATGGAAATATCATTTTTGTTTTTCTTTTTTCATTCCTAACATTTGTATATGGTGACAGTTCAAATAGTCCTTCTATCACTTCATGAACACGTTGACTGTTCTTTGAACAAGAGCCGAAAGCTTCATTTGACGAATTTTGAAAATGTAACACAACGATATCAACTTGGGAAGTATATAATTAAATATGATGCAGGAAAACGCCGAGTAATAAAAATTAAAAGGGTGCCTCATACTAGGCTCTTAATGATTCATAAATATTGACTTAAACAACATTCACATAGCTTTCCTAGTCATATAATTTTATTTGTTTTACCTGTTTAATAAGAAATGATAGTTAATATTTGGAAAAATTGGGTCGTTAATCAATTTGTAATTTATCAATATGGATACATGTTGTAATACCACTTTCCATCATCCTACACTAAGGTTTATGGTATTGTGTAGGCAGAAAAACATCCAATAACTTGATCATTTTCTGTGGACATTATTACATTTCCTGAGTACAAAAAGAACTTGCTTGATGACGAAGGAAACCCCGCCCTATTCATCATGTAATCTTTCGGATGAAATACTTGTTAAACATCTTTCATTAAAAATATTAGGACTTCCTATTTATGATAAGAATACGGACCTTCCCCATTTATATTCGAATTCTAAATTCCACCAAAATCCATATAAACACCGTTTTATCGCTGGCTCAACTAGCTGCTCAAAACTAAGAATTACCATTCTAAGCACCATCAAATCTAGGTTGCAGTCGTATTGTGACACTGGTTACTGAAAAAGTAGAACAAATAGTATGGATTTTTAAAGAAATTAAAAAAAAAAACTTTTTAAAAAAATCACGAAAATATCATAGCATAAAAACATAATCAAACTCAAATTCCATAAAACTAGGCCAATATATGAACAAAATGATAGATTTACATCGAGAGACTCCTGAAAAAGTACAAGGAGAATAAGATCAAGTGTTCCGGAAGCATAAGCGTCTTTTGCTTCATCGACGACATCCGCCAAGTAAACCTTGGTCAATCCAAGTAAGTAATGCCACGTTCTCAAATGAGAACAAGGTATACAACAATGGAATTATTTAGCTTAAAGGCTGACTGTTTGTACTAGGTTGAATATGTTCCGTACTACATAGCTAAAGTCATGACATCCTAAATACATCTCCTGATAATAGTAATAACTGACTTAAGTGTTTAAAAGGTTGTATATTTATGGATGATGCAACAAGTCTATAAATAGGTTGGATTTCCAACAATATCGTGTAAGACAAAAATAACAACCTTATCGAGTGATTTTGTCAAAAACATTCTCAGAACAAAATGGGTTTAACTTTCGTTTTTAACAGCGGCGATAACTACATATGCTAAGGTTGTTATCCTTTTGAAAGGAATACCGATACTGCTTAGTCAATACAGTGAGTTCATTTATTCTATTTATAGATTGTCGAGGTTTGTACTATTATTCAATAAGTTTTCAAGTCAGCAGACAAAATCAGAATTTAAGAACGCACTAAAATAATAAAAAGAAATAAAATAAACGCTGTTTATTACGGATACAGCAAGATATTAAAAAATAACCTATACAATTTAAAGAGGGATTAGGTTTTATTCAGTATGGTTTTGTTACCGTAAAGCACAACTTTATTAGGAATGCCTTTAGAGAATGAGATAAGTAATTTCAGACCATTACAATGGTACGCGACTTTATAGTGTCTCTAGTGCCACTCCAAATACTTGACAACATATCAAAATTATATTTTCCATTACTGGAAAATGTTTGCTTCAAAATCAACTGTATCGTCCAAATAAAATGAGATACAATAATTGTACAATAATTTCACCAATTTTTGCACCTTACAGTCCTTTTCTGAGTCATAAGTCCTGTACATAATTAATATTTATTGATGTCGTTAGATATGTACCAGTGTCTTTTATGTCCTTTTAAAGCCGGATTCCCAAGCAAGTTACAAACGCCCTTAATATAATCAGCTAAATATTTATCAGGTGCATATACCATAAACTTTTATCCAACCTTCACTCAGTTGCTTGATGAATGCAAAAACAACATTATTAGTGTTCATAACATAATACACTCGACTGCAGCAAAATAGCTGCAAAATATGACTAATCGAACTGTGCCAACTTTACAAACTTTCATAATTTCGTTGAAATATGTTATAGTTGTTGTAAAAAAGCTGTTTAAAGTCTTAACGCACCTCTTAACATAACATAATCTAAGTTTGGTATATTTGATGTTAGTGTTGTCTGACGTTAGTGTATTGGACTTCTTTTATCTACAATCTGTACATGTAAATCTTAATACCACCGACAATTTACAATTAGTAGACTATATCAGCGAATGAAAGCCAGACATACATGTTACACAATGAAATTTCGTATATTATTTTTCACAGAATGAAACGAATTTGGATATTAAAGACGATCAATGGTTTCACCATTCTATTCTTCATTGATATAAGTAACAACCGTATACGACACCAGCAAATACATTCATCCCGAGGGAGGACATGTTTGTCCACCCAACAACACCCCAATGGTAACCCATGATGACTGCCATCAGATAATACTTGCAAAGAGTTATATTAGATATTGTCTATCTCAGATACTAGTAGTTGACGCGTTTGAAACACATGTCTTAGATATACTTTAACTTAAATAATGTTCTATTGTAAAAAGATTTTCGTTTTGGTTACTCATGCCAACAGGTTTTCAATATTCTGAACTGAAACTACATTTCAATTTCATTCTGTGCATAAATCGATTTTTTTTTCAAATCTGCCTAAATCAACATATATTGCAAATGTATTCTGTCTCTTCAAAGCTGCATGCTTGAGTTATGGTAATAATCAACCTTTTTTATTATTCTATTTTTAAAGGTAATGTAAAGGTAATCTATATGGAACAGTTTTGTGTATTTTCCTTACAGGTACTGTACATCGAGATGGTTTCCTTGGTTCAGAAATTACAGGTCTAAATAATCGTATGTGTTATTGCTTTATTTGCAGTGCTTAGGAATACCTGCTGAAATGAAACATTACCCTTGTCGCGGTCTGTGATCTTAATCTCAACATCAAAGCCAGTATATACAAGTAATCTTGTGTATTTAAAAGTTTTTTTTTAAAATTATGATAAAGTGAATAAAAAATGAATTAAAAAATGAATTATTTCTTTTCGACAGTTAAATCCATCAAATTGCATAACTGTGACAAAATAAGGCCAAAAGATAGAGAAACATGGGGGTTCCTGAAATAGTGCAAGACAAATAATTCCAATTGTTCAGGAAGGAAACATGGGAGCGTCTTCACTTTAATCGTTGACATCCGTCAACTGAAGTTTGTAAATTCATGTTACCATGTGAGAACCATGCAAATACTTAGAAGCCAACAGGCATATGTCACACAAAAATATATGTCAATGAAATAATTATGTCGTGAGAATAACTTCCCTATAATCTCCATCAACAGTCGTTACTTTTCTTATGAATGTTACTGTCAGTTATCGAAAGAAAAGACCCTAAATATAGAATCAATTGTGAAATATCACACCATATGCTGAGAATGGATGAATGTTGCTATCCAGTAATTGAAATCAATATACTTGGTGGAAAACTTTCCATGATGGTATATTTGTAGCAAACGTTTGAGATAAAGGCTGTAAGAGAGCATATCATGTCATTGATTTCCAATGATAATAGGTATATAGGATCGATGTGGCCTATAATTTGTTTTGTTATTTAGACAGGGCACCATCGATATATCAATATATAATAAAATGTTTTGATAAAATTTTCGATAACATTGTCAACTAGAAATTCGGCTTTTTCATGAGTTCATTTTCTTCTTATTTCTATCGATCATCGAAAAGCACATACATTTAATTTCACGTCCTGAGTTAACAGTCTCACAATAAAACTACTCCTGAGCTAGAAATACTTAGCGGAGTAGAAAGAACCTTTGTCAAAGGTTTGGTTGAACAACCTGACGAGCAAGCAATAAAACACGGCTGATATAAATGTTATTTCTTAAATTTCCCTATTGTGAATTTTGCACATCTGGATAGCAA
Source organism: Ylistrum balloti (assembly GCF_031769215.1). NCBI lineage: Eukaryota > Metazoa > Mollusca > Bivalvia > Pectinida > Pectinidae > Ylistrum > Ylistrum balloti. The sequence continues at coordinate 455,599 of NW_026781891.1, forward strand.
CATCTCCACATCCAAATATCATGGAGTTTACATGTCGCTGGTGTTTCGATATTCAAAATCCTGTTCGGAATTTCAAGATGTTCGATGAAACTACATGACAAACTCAAAATAAAGAGTTTCAAATGATGAAATTTTATGAAAAGTTTTACAGTCATCAGAGTGATATCACTGAGAAATATTCTGTTTCATTTGAAGCTGGACGTGTGTGATGCATGTTAGTTTGAATGGTTTTTTTTTTCATTGTTGTGCACCTTGTTCTTATTTGAGAACGTGACATTGTATGGACCAAGGTTTACATAGTTGATTAATCGATGAAGCTTACTTGGTCATGTTCTCCTTTCACTTTTTCAGGAGTCCTATTCCTGTTAATATATCTTTTACTCATATATGTATTTAATTTAGAGGTTGAAATATAGTTGTGTTTTTAAAGTCAAAACAATCTGATGTATCATTGACATTTTAGATTCAAGAGCCTCTCGTTTCCCTTCTGTACAATGGAAGTATCATCTACATGATTTTATTAGTGTATATACATTTATCCTGCACCCTACCGTCAAGGCGGCAGTAACACACCAGACCACTTAACCCAATTATATCATGTTTGTAAACATCACGTGTTTGTTTGTCATGTATTCTAATTTAAGTTGTCGCTGTATGTATTTGATGATGGAGGATTAATATAAAGCAACTGGAAATTTTGATCTAGCTAGAACTCAAGGATTATCAATGACCAGTTATGATAATGTAGAATGTAATGTATAATGTGTGATAGTAATGTCGGATCCATTTACACTGCGAGTAAAAAAATCCTTAGATTTACATGCATGTACAACTTGAAAGCGAAAGGTGATTAAATGTATTTGAATATACCTGCACCCCTAACACGTATTTGTTCTAACCAGTTGTTCAGATACATTTCATATAAGTGGTCTTCGTTGTCGGACGATATTAGTCTTGGCTGGTGAGAATAAATTATGGATTGACCGCATAAGCATGGGCGCAACTATACTTATGTAATGCAATGTGATGTGTGGGTTACTGGCGGCATAATCTGATAAAATATTTTACGTTATCGATAGTTAGATGGAAAGTGTATGAGATGGATGTATAGATACTCCATGTTTCTTTCATTTCAATACAAAAACGATTGATGCAAATCTGAAATAGATTGTTGGCAATCACAAGCTGAACTGTTTCTTAAAGTTTTACGGTCGACTTAGTGATTTCACTGCAAAATGTTTTTTTCGGGCGATATGATGCTGAATGTGCTTGATGCTTGTTAGGTTACCGATTGTTGTATACCTTGTTCTCATTTGAGAACGTGACACTATTTCTTGATTTGACCAAGGTTTAAATAACGGGTGTCGTCGATGAAGCAGAAAACGCTTACTCTTCCCAAACAAATGGTCTTATTCTCCTTGTACAGGAATCTCGGCGTAAATCTTTCTCTTGTTCATATTTTGTCCTAATTTAATAGAGTTTGCGTTTGGATTATGATAATGTCGACATGTTGGCATTTTCTTATGTGTTCAATAACTTGCTGGTGCCTCTTAGCCAACTTTCTCTTGTTTTAAAACACGAAAGTACCAAAATACGTGTCTACATATCAGAAGAGAAGTATTTGCATTCCTTATCTCTCCAATATTTAAACACTTAATCACAGTCATTTCCTTTTTTAATTGTGTAAAGTTACATTTCAGAGGTCAAATGGAATTTTGTTTTTGTTTTCTCGTTCCTAAAGTTGAAGCACATAAAAATGCATGAAATAAATTAAATAAAGTAAACGTATTACTACGGAAATGCTGACAAACTCTGTACTTCACGGATGCATCATAAACTTTTCGAAGTGAACAAACATGAATTCATCCAACTTCTAAAACATTCGACCGTATCACTTCCCGAGTGGTGTCAATAAGTGCTGATGCATGACAACCGATTAAATCATAGAAGAAATGTCGAATGGTTACGAAATCAATCAATTTAAAAATCTATTTTTTTTTCGAAAATAGAAAGTAGTGTTGTTCACTTTTAAGTTCTTAGGTATGTTCACATGCTGATTTAGATTTGCAGGAACTATACAAGCCCAGCAACCGCGGACCATTAATTACTAAGCTCGCAATCTACCCTGGAAAATATTTTCTTCGTGAAGTCTCTTAAATGAAATGAGGAATACAAATAGAAGGGCTGACCTTTATTGTCTGTGGATATGGTAGTATGACAGCAGTTGGCAACGGACATATTTTTATTGACATGCACTATAGAATATGATCGTTTCCAACTGCGTTCAAACTACAATGTATTGTGTATGCAGTCAAAATGAATGTAATTCCTTAATGAAATGCGGATCAGTGAAAAAAAAATCCACAAGATGTGTGTTAGTCGCGTATGAGAAGCAGCCTATTCTTCTCACTGTCCATGTATTGCAAAACATTATCAGACTATATCATAAAAACGTTTACTAAAACAAAGTGGAGCTGCATGTTTATACCAGTTAGAAAATGTTAGCCAAACTACGTAGCTGAAATAATGATATCTTGAATGCAGCTCGAAATGATAACAACCACTGGCTTAAGTGTTTAAGAGGTTGTATATTTATGTATAATCCAACAAGTCTCGGTTTCCTTCGTTGGTCCGGTATCTGTAGCATCGAATGACAAATTGAAATAACGACCTTGTCGCATATTGTCATAAACTGACTCAGAATGAAGTGGATTTAACTAAACCGGCATTTCGAAATTGCAAAACCACTTCTGCAAACGGTTGCGCGATAAATGCAATGAAACGATCAATTTCCATAATATAATTCACCCGACTGTTGCCAAATGCTTGCAAAATGTAACTCATCGAACTGCGCCGATTTTATCAACTTTCGTAATTTCAATGAAATATGATATGTTTATTTACGAAAATAATTTTAAAGTCCTTACGCACATCTTATAGACGTAAAGAACACGAATGAATTTCAAGACATAAAAGTATTTAAAAATACGAGTATTGGTCCTGTAGCACCACAATAAAGGTTGTATTGCAATTACCTATTATTATCATAAAACCACATGCGGATTTTTATGTGATTTGATATTTTGGAATGTTTTACTTGTGTACAGACGATGTATTATCGCACCACACACAGGAACATCCCACGTAATAACCCATCCTAGATTTTTCTATCTTACCCGATCTGTCTAGAACCCTTACGTGCGTTTCGCGGATTTTTTTCCCCGCATCGGCGTATTCATCCGCGTGTAGGCGTATATATGTAGAAATCGGTAAAAATTACTATCTACTTTATATAATTTGGTATATTTTATATTAGTGTTGTCTGACGTTACTGTATTGGTAAATGTTATAAATGGTCTGAATAATTGCGTTGTCGATAGATATGACTTTTACATGGAATATTCATGTATGAACTGACATATCCAAGGAAAACACTCCATGCAAAGAAAATGCAAAACTAGCACAACGCAAGTTTGACAAAATTCCGATTTTTTTTATCAATATGAATGAATTATTTGATAATAAAGTTCAGAAGAAGCTCTGTCATTCTCTCGTGAATAAAAGATTCAAAAATAAAATCTGTCGAGAGTGATAATTTTACAGGGAAGGAATAGATTACAAAATTAGAATCCAGCACTGGGAAAATTTTAACAAAATGCACTTAAAAAATCAACCATGCTAGAATCACAAATTTTAACTGCACTTAAAAAATGAATGATCTAAACTTATTGACTTGTTCTGCATGCCAAGAAATAAAGTGTTAAACCTGCTGTCATATACCCCTAGTTAATTGCAGTTCTAGTAAAATTAAGTATTCCCATCTAAGAAAAAATTCCATTTGAGGAAATTACCCCTTTGCATATTGCATTCTTCATTAATTTATTATAAATATTGATTTCACCTATTCATGCGGCTGATAAACTACATTTCCTTTTTTGCTAGATTTCATTATCATGTCAGTTTCATATGTAATACTTTTTAATGCTTTGCGGTTAGTCTGATATTAGAGTTTGGCCTAGTTTCATTTCCATTGACGCAAGTACTCACACGACTGAGCGGGTGACCCCTGTTGATGACTATTGGTTGTTTGGTAACTGCCGAGGGCACTTGTCAGGGTAAATACGTCATCACTGTAAAATAGTCCAGTAGGTCACAAGGACACAAAGGTCACATATAAAGAGCAAATAGTGTTGAAATGTATGAACCGCATCGGTGTTATTACAAACTCGCACGAACTTTTGAAAGTTGATCAAGAGATTTCTTACATGACAAATTACGGGATTTACGAAAACTTCGCGAATGGAGGAATGCATGCAAATTTACAAAATATTAAGCAATATTACTATGTGTTCATGGGAAACCATTCAGAAATTTAAATGATATGTTTCCAGTTTTACTGAAATATGGCAAGACTTGTAAATTACACGCTGAAAATTAAAGGAACAGAGGTACTCGATATATCGAACATTCCTCCTCAACTAAGACATAAATCCATATCGAATTAAAACGATTTCGATATGCAGTAATAACACTAAAATGCAAATGTGTCTTTCGGTTAAATTGCGTATCTGCTATGTCTATTTGTGGCTTCTTGGTCAAATATCTTGATATCCGTAGTGAAACGCTGCACAACATTAAGAAAATTGGCAAACAGTCTAAGAGGTATCCTGTTTTCTAACAATTAAATATTTAAGTCGGCTGTTCATTATATCGATCATTCACATGAAAAGCCCCTTGCTAAATTAAGAAACATATTTTAATATATCTTTATGAATTCCTAGTATATAGCAAAATAATGTTTACTTTCTGTGGCTATCAAAATATTAGACGATAAGCCTGCAAACGATTTTCTTGGCCTATGTAATGTCTGTTAAATTTCGGACTCATTCATTGTGACCTTCCCTTCCAGTGACTTGGTCAGGGTATAACGATAATTGTGCCTCTGTTACAGGATCCATACACTATGTGTCTTATACCAAAAAACAACCCATGAATCCCGCCTTCTCTGAAATATATATATCTTATATTAAACCCACTCTCCCTTATTCAATAACAAATTGTAATTTTATTTATATTTGGAGGTAAATCAATCGTGGTTTAAATATAAATATGACGCAATCCTGAATCTTAAGTGACCTGTTATCGAAGTGTTATAGTTCATATCGCGTTATCTCTCAGGTGAGGAGCCTGTTCTCCGAATAGAGTAGATAACCACACCCTCAGACGCAGAAAGTACAAGAATACAATGACAGTAAAGGTGACTACAAGTAGTATGAACATTTCTCATTATTAGCATGATCTTCTTTATGATCTTTATTTTTCTGTGGTGTTATTTTCTCAGTTACAAAAGACGAGTGTTTGTCCTATACACAGATAGGAAGTGTAATGTGAAACAAACGTGCCTTGAATGCATTGTTCTTCCATTATTTACAGTGCGAGAATAACACAACGAAATAAAATATCTAATTTTCAAAAAATAATATTTAACTAATTTAGACCGTAGTTCAAAAAGTTCCCAGTAAAAGAGTTCTAGTGCGGTATTGATTAATTATTTTATATACAAAAACTGAGAGAGCATTTGGATTTGGAGATTACGTTTTCCTCTGAAACGCACTACAATGATAACTTTAACATATCAATAAGTAATATCAAAAGTTTTCTCAATAATGGCACAAAGTAAACGTGAGAAAAGTTGTTATTGGTTAATACAAGTTAAGTTTAACGATGAATCAATAAATTATTTAACAGCCTACTTTGGCACCTTGAATATGGATTGTGAAAATCTTTCAGCTGGTTTATTAAGTGATATAATTTGTTCATGTATGACGTAGGTAAATATACGTAAATGGTGACCCAGTGTTAATCTAGGACACACACCTCCTAGCCATCAGTAGCTTATCGACTAAGGAAGCTGGTTAATGATATACGGGACTTAGTGATGAATTCAGTTGAACTTAAAACCCTTTCTATATTTAATGGAACTAGTTAAAATAATATATAAGAAGCTGTTAACATAGTCCTTTGTTATTTTTGTATATAAATGTATACTTAACTTTTGCGATAGTTATGAAAGCATTAAAGAAAATTAAGGAAACATTTATTTTTACCTATTGATCCTTAGAGCAACTTATTATAAATCCTTCAAACCCCATATTGTATCAACCATAGTTGTATTGTTTCCGCTGTCTATATATTTATATCTGTATATAAATAGATGTTCCCCTTATGCTGCATCTAAACTATTTTACGTCACATGGTCATTGATTTTACTGGTGGACTACCAGTCTCAAAGAAATATCGTAATTGTAACATTAAAATTTGATTGTACATGTTTAACGTTACATTCTAGTCATAATTTTTTGCTCATTTTACTTCGCTTTCTGTCTGCGAAGGTTTCTGAAATGCACAAGTCACTCGATGATTGAAATGGACAATCTGGCGATATGGATAAGTACATGATATATCAATGTATTTTTGCATCAAATAATTCATGCAAAAAACAGATAGGGTTGTTCTAATCAACTATTTATAAAATCTTACGCCAATGAATATCATTTTATCACATAGTCGGTCTGTTACACAGTGATATGGACCTTGGTGTTACGTAATGTGTTGAAAACGGCACAACAAAACGGCTGCCTATGCATGACTCGTAAAAGTAAAAACGTCTCGTTTCAAAAATTCTCATATGAGAGGTAAGCTGATTAAAGACCATATATGTATCTAATCCATTGCACACTTCGAACATCAAATCTTATTTCTTTTAAATCATTACCCATAGATCGATATTACACAATTGATTTTAATAAGTACTATCATAATTTACATTGTTGTGTCGACAATAGGACTACCAACACACAATCAAGTGTCGTTTACAACTGACATTTTGCAATTTATATTACAAATAACAGATAAATTGAAAACATTTCGAAAAAATCACCACCAAAATAATCGACTATAAAACTAGATTATTATCATGTGTAATTCACTTAGCCGCTGCACATTGAAAGGTCGATACAAAGTTATAAGGTAATGTGATTCACTACTTGGGAGGAATTTAAGAGATTAGATATTAACATCCGGTTGGTAGACGATGTCTATTTTCATCACTGGTGCAATAATTTGTTCCCATCCTATTATATCAAGGTCAAACTCACCCATATTGTGTATCCTGTTCTGGGTATGTTTATTTGTTTAAATATAATTTGGTCTCTTATGAACATTTCAAGTTCACTTCACCTAACGCTGGTGTTGTGTTTTAACAGATTTTATTCATAACTTTCAGCAGGTGTATTGTACGATTGAAAGTCCTGATCCACAACGTTAAACGTAAGAAGGCCATACTACCAAGTAGGCGGAATATGACTGTGTATTGTGCAAGAACTGTAAGGCAAAAAAATGCAAAGACATAACAACTCTCACTGATAATAAAAATATCAATAGGGATCCTGCTATACTATACTATATAAAAACCAATGAATGCCAATATTGCTTTACTTAATACTCTAGGTAATTACTTGTAATTTACGACATTACCTCAAAGTGACTATTTCCTGTCGAGACAAAATGTACAAGTGAATATCACCTTTCAACTCAAATTTAGAATTAGATACTGTGGAGTCAAGTAATTAATTCAAAAGTATCTTATATCTGGTGCGTTCCTCTAGGACACGTCAGTGATGTTATTGGCGACTAAATAAAGGGAGTGTTGAAGATACAATTTTTGTCAAAATAAATAGCAAAAACCTGGCTAGCGGATGACCTTAACCAAAAGGTCAATATATTTTATAAATTGAAATATTGAATGATTTCAAAAGAACGCCAGGAACGTGTATATTTTCTGAAATACGCTATTAAAAGTAGACTTACTTGGACAATGCAAGATTTACGGGTGTCGTCGATGAAGTGGAAGACGCTGACTAATCAGTAACACCGGGTCTTAAACCCTTGTACTTTTCCCGGAGACTCCGTGTAAACATTTCGTTTGTTCATATATTACATAATTTCACTGAATTGGAGTTTTGAATTATAATTCTGTTCACATGTGAAATAAAGAATGTTGAAAAACGCGAGTTATTTAATACATCATTACATCATACAATTAGGATCCCCATGTTATATCTATTAAGAATCATTCATAAGTAGTAACACACGGATCAATATCGATCTATTACATAATTCAAATAGTCAAGAATAGAAGTGAAGGTTACTCAATATAGACTAAAATTCTAAGACAACGGCCCCTTACAATGAGACTTATACAATTGTACCTAAATCTTTTTCATAAAAAAATGCATGATGATTGATGAAGAAATCAATCATACTGTGCTCGATAGGAGACCTTGTTAAAGGCCGGTTTAGCTTTTTGTAGCTAAATACAATTTAGTAACAACATTTTGTAGTTCTCAATATAATTATGTATAAAGTTCGTATTTAACATCCTCTATGCTCCAAGGTTACAATCACTTTCTGTAAATGTACTTCCTAATAGTTTTTGCGTTCGCTACAGTAAAATATTATATGGGTGTGTAGTTGTAGTTGCTTTATCAAACACAAAACTGAACCATGAAATCCTTCACATATTAGTAGAACTTACTGCTAAGAGATGGAATTGAGAAAAAAAAATTAACACCGTCCGTTTTTTAAAGCAAAGTAACCACACTGTGGTATATTAGCCAGATTTAAAAGATTGTGTGTGACACATATTTAGTGATAAACACATGATTTTAATCAAAGGATGGAAATAATCAAGAAATATTCGTTGTCGGTATAAACATTGTCAATGATGGTTTGGAACAAAATCTATTCTGCAGCATAGCGTTAGGTAAAACATAAACACCTTAGTTTTTTTAAATTGTTTTGTTTTGGGTTTTTTTACCGTAAAGACATTCTAGAAGGTGTCCTTGGGGAAAGAATAATTCTTTTGATAACATAAATAGCAAAAAGTAGATGAAATTTTCGCAGTTTTGCATATGGCAAACACAAAATCCACATACATTTGTCACTTTACAATACTATTCAGGTAGCGCAAGGCTTACAAAACCTAACCTGAATGGCAGGGTCACCTTGTGGCAAAATTTACATATATACTCGATGAAATTTCACAACCAAAAAAAAAACAGGAAGATAAATCTGATATTTTTGTTTCTAACCGTGATTTATCATGCACCTTTTAGAGAAATTGTGTTGTATCATTGTCAAGGTTACTATTTAAAATTATTATTTTGTTGGGTTTGCATTTTTTGTGACAAGTTACGATTCGTGTTAATTTGATACTCGGATAAAGTGTATAGCTCTATCTTACACATATCTTAAAAACTGAATCAAGGCCCGTGTGAGGACTGTTCACTTTCACACGTTAAAGATCCCTCGGTGGCTTTACGAAAAAGAGAAGGCGTGATGACGCCGGCCCAGGGGTAGATAGTGTCAGATTATACAATTATTTTAAGGCATATTAAACCGACTTCAAAGTTACCCGAACATAAACCAAATCTAGGTAGGCCCCAAGTCCTCGTTTCAGCTTCTGGACGTGTTCAACGGCTAGAGTTAGGATAAGGCATTGTTAGGTCCTTCAGATGTCTCCTAACACTAGCAAAATTAAACGTTCACCGCTACAGACGGTTCCATCCCTCCACGGGGGGTGCAGATCGCCCCATCATGTCGCCAGAACGCTAACGTTCGTCTGTGAGACGATACCCGACAATAGGAGGAGCCGAGGAGACGGAAAACCTGTCAACCACCCAACGATTCAAAACTTCAACTTATGATATATAAATATTTTACATTGAATTATGTCCTAGTTCTGGTCAAACATGTGGTATTACAATCCGACGGCGATGCACAATAATTACCTCAGCTATTCATAACAGTCTTTAATACATGTACATAATGCGATGCAGGGATATCACGTTTAGCTATCACTTTTACTGCACTTTTGACGGAGTGATGAAAGAATATTATACAGTGAAAAGAATGTTCGATTAATTAATGATATAACTTTTTCAGTTATTATTTTTTTGTTTTATTTTGATTCGGTTTTTATCACTTTATCATACTTTTAAAACATACGTTTTTAAGATATACCACGAAAAATATTTTACTTGTTAGGAAAATTAAAAACTCTCTTAAAATTTTATCTTTAAATTCTGAAAGTAAAAGTTTAGTAACAATGAACTTATAACTATTTAAAAACATTTCCCACACGATGTCGAAAGACAGAAAACATATATAGCAACATTCAGTTCGTAACAATTTGAATCGTTTTTAATTGAAAAAAAAATATATAAAATCCACTACACGACAATATCAAAATTCAGAATAAAGATTTTATTTAACTAGTCCTGTTGTTGAATGTTGTCTTATCTGTAAAAACTTTATCGATAACATAGTGTTTTTCCTTTTTCACGGAGAGTCAATAAAGGAAATTAAAGACCAAAATTTATCCCGCAAAACATCTTCAGTATCAACCATATCCGGTGCGATAGTCCAATATCCGACATAGTGCCTGCAGGTCGACGTTGGAGTATAATTATTACTGTTTGAATGCCACTTTAGGACACTGGTGATGTTCTAAAAACATGCTAAAGATGTTGAGCACTTAACATGGACTTTGTTGATTTAGTCTTATATCATCACCATGAATGTAAATAAATGTTTTATTTCGAATATAACTTCCGGGTTGCCTCTCGGTCACAGTATTTATATTGCAACAAGCGATTCACGTTTAACATCATACAAAACACTTGATTAAAAATGAATGTAGGAAGGCCGATTTTTGTAACTTTCAATATATAATAATATCAAATAACGTCATTTATTATAAATAACCAACGGTCACGGGCTTTATCTTCAACAATCCATTGTCAAAAAAATTAGATTTATTTGCCAGGGTCTTTTATGATAAAACATTACTATGCAAATGTTTTGAAAATCCCCAGTAACCTTATTGTCACCCGTATCTCTGTCTCATCGAATGTCTGCGGTTAGTTGATTAAGTTATGATGACGTATTAACATCGCCAATGACGTAGGTAGGCTAGAGAGACCTTCACCTTCAGACAATTAACACGGATTTTTCTAACGTTAGTGACCTAAGAGGCATATTTAGCTAGCAATGTGTACATTTTTTCTATGATATTCAGTAGGTCAAAATGTCAATTGGGAGGGGTCGAAAGACCTATGTGCTCATTCGCACCACGATTTACTATTTATCTGTTTTTTTATACATATATTGATCATTTTGAGGATGAGTAATGTCCATTTAGCGTCATCAGACGGTAAACCATGGTTACAAACAGTGATGTATCCACGTCAAATCCGGCACGATTTAAATCACTACACAGACACGTTAATGATATACTATCTTTAAAGTATATTTTGATAACAGAGATAATTGCATCAATATATAACCAACTTGATAACTCGTACATTTATAAATGTTTTCCATTATCTTCATCACCTAAAAATTCTGAAAGTTATCGTTTATAAAATGCTATGGAACACACACATTATTTCATATAACTCTGTGTTTCTTTCATGGTAAGTTACAAAGTTTTTCTTTTATTTTTCTAATAGTCGAGCTGACTTTTTTAGAATCTCCTTAATGCTTGTTGACGGGTATACCAAGTACACATGACGTACTTTACTGTAAATATTAATTAAAAATATAGAAAATATCTCCCCTTCTCGTTGAATGTTTGGTCAATATCGCAAATATATCTACTAAACAGAAATCTTACGCTTGCACATTTGAGGTATAACGTTACATCTATAGGACAGCTTGCGGTATTGAATTATATGTTATTTTGCTATTTTTCAGCTGAACTACATGCATGTTTAATTTTGGTCTGTTGTAACACACGAGATTTTGAATCCATTTGCATACACATCTACATATATACAGGTACTGTGATAAATAATTGATCAGGCTCCATGATCTAATTTGAATTCTCAAATATTTGTATTTTTGGGGGCGAGTTCTCATGATGTTTATAAAAATTATAGTAATAATAACTAGAGTTTGCACGAGCTAATTAAAGATATTTATTTTAAACTACGCAGCGTTTAATCTGAGAACTCTATATATATGTGTGTTTATTTTCTTGTCATAGCGATTCTAACACATACACATACGAATCAACGTCATTCATTCACTACACATACATAGGAATAGTCACACAGAAAGAGTCCAATCTACGTCACGGCAGTGATATCTTTAAGTCTAAAAATCCGATAGGAAATACGTCGATAAAAGTATTTCACCACCAGCGAACAATATGACATACAGCAGTGTAAACAATACCCATAGTGTATACACCTACAGTAACATTAAATAGTTCACGCTGCTTCGCTTCTACACCCATAAGTAAAAGTAAGATTGCGTCGGGTTATTCATGTTACATTAAATATTTTCATGTGACCATGGAAGTGACGCGTCATTGAACTTAACCTGGCCAGGGGATCCCGGTGTCTACTTCTAAAATTAGCTAACAGTCATGGTTCGGGAAATTCCCCATGTATGTTAAATATAGATTTCGGGACAGTATATATGAGGTCGATAACGAGAAAAGTCTACCATACGAGCAACTAATTGTTAACTATCAACATTGTTAGGAACCATAATTCAAGAAAATCAGTGTTTTATAGAAAACAGCAGACAGATTGACAAATTACAAAACGAAAAGGTAGGTACTATACATTTAGCAGAAATGTTTGATACCACTGTAGCTTTTGATAAATATTCCACTTGTAATGGTCTTTTTCTTTAAAATCTATTTATATTTACCTGTGGAAAAATGGAATTTGTGAATGTGTATATATTGTTAATGGTATCCATATGTTTGTATGTATGTTTGTTTTATATATCTATTTCAATCGATTATTTTTATCTTTGCAAATGAACAGCTTAACGCCACTGAGAAACATAGAATGCATAGTATCCTATATTTTATCCGAAAATAAAGACACAAAATAATTGTGGTTATTCCTGGTTTTCTTGACACACCGTTTACATAATATTAGTGACAGAAATTAAATTTATGTATTGTCGTTTATACAGGAAACAGAAAGAGAAGACTCAATAAAAGTCTCCATGACTAACCAGAGACACACAGACCTTCCAGGTTATACAACGCCCCAGTGTACCACTGTAAACCAACATCCCGGAATGATGGAGCGACAGTACTCACACCCTGCTAACAGTTCTGACCCTACTCGGGTTTACAAAACCCTCGATGCCGAATCCAGTAAGGCTTTAGCAACATTCTTCAGAGAAGGATGTTTTACGGATCGAGGTTGCATTAATTCCAAAAATGTGGACAGATTTTTAGCCATTTCGAGATCGCTTCATCACAAACAACTTCAAACAGAATGTGAAATATTTATTAGAAACAATAAGTTATGCCGGCGATTAAGTCTGGAGCCAAGACGTCAGAACGAAGCTGCCCGCTACCAGTTACTATTTACCAAAAATGAAACAGACAGGAGCTCTCTTGGCATTCACTTGTATGATTGTAGAAGCAATTTTCAGAAGACATGCCGGTTGCCTGAACTATCAGGTGTCGGGTCAGGATTTGCTGTGTGTTCTTTACAAAACAATAACCACGACGCGCCTCACGTGTATCTGTCAGGAGGAGGGAAAAATTCAAGAGACGTGTATCATTGTGACATTGTGATGAACAAAATAAAGAAGTGTTCAAAACGTCTAGTGAAGGGTAGATCTCACCACTGTATGACATGTGTTCAGAACAAACTATATGTGTTAGGAGGACAGTGTAACCAAGAAGAAACGACTCGAACAGTGGAAGAGTTCGACCCAAAACGCCATTCATGGAAAATAGTTGGAAACCTGGAAATTGGCGTTCATAGTGCCACAACTGTAGCCCATGAAAATAATATCTACGTGCTCGGCGGAATATCAGACAATGGGAAAGAGACAGCGGTTGTTCAAATGTTTGAGCCAAACACAAAATCATGTAAAATTTTAGCAAGCCTTCCATTCGCTGTATCAAGGGCACAGGCTGTTGTTTTTCAGAAGAACATTTTTGTCGCATGCAGTGATGGACGTCTCATCTCGTATGATCCAAAATCCCAACACGAGATCTGTACAAACATGCCTGTTTGCTGTTCAAACTTTGCAATGTTTGCCGAGAAAGAAGGTATCTTCTTTGCTGGCGGAAAAACACGCAACGAAGACAATGCTCTGAAAACTGTGTACGTGTATTCTCCAGAAAACTGCACGTGGCACGTGACTGATAAGGACCTTTCTGTGTCTCTGTCTTTGTACGGTTCCTGTTCCGTAGAAATCCCTTCAGAATATGGATTTGTTCCGTTTGGATGAAATGTTTTTAAACAAAATATTTAGAAATCAAGTAAATTGTGCAATATTGGTAACAAAAAAGATCTTACAAATTACGTGTTTCATGCATAATAATATATAAAAGTTACTAGGTGCGAGGAATATGTGCAATATATCGCTTTATCTATAACATGTATACTATATATATATTGTATTGACGGATATATTTATGTAATAACTGTTAAAAGCAATGAACAATATTAAAAAATTGAAATTTTCGTCTGATGTTGTATTTTTATGAATTAACGACATACATGTATTTAGGCGTAAACGACGACAGGAACATCGATATTTCCAAGGTACATATGTATACACATTGCTTGGTTTCAATTCATAAAACTCTATTATAGAATTCTCTGTAATTTTGTACATTGGTAGCATGTGTTATCATAACGTTATGCATAGTCAAGCGAGATATCCGGACTACTTATTTGGTATATCTAAAGAGCAAAATCAAAGCTGAGCATTTAAAAGATGAAAATAATAATATTAATGATAATAATAATGATAATAATAAAACAAAACTAAGTAGTCAGGTAAATCGTAAAATATCTCATTCGTTGCTGTCATTTTTAGGGAGCAGAATGCTGTTTTTATTTGAAGATGGAAAAAAATATTTTAGAAAGAGCTTGAAACCATGACCAACTTTGAAAATGCGTTGCATCGAATTGATTTGAACATATCTATTGCTGAGAAAACAAGCAAACAGATTGGGCACAAGTTATTACAACGTTATTTTAACCCTCTCCACAAATTATATAAGACAAACATAATGGCAAAAAACAAGAAACTAGGAAACACGAAATATGTTTCCTACAAGTTTCGTTTTAAAATGGTCTCCTTATTCCTAGAGGTAAAAATCTACCTCACTTATTATATAAAAATAAATCAAAATCTATTGTTGCATTTGATGAACAAATATATATTTCTAAATATCCCCGCGTTAAGGTCTACGGGAAAGTTATGGTTTCCACAAAGAAGGATATCGGGAGTATAATCTATATTGGCATACAGTGTATTTAGACTTTGAAATAGTATTCGCCTCTGCTGACCAAATCTTGCACAAGAACAAAGGCTAATATATAAAAAGATGACTGATCAGACTACTGTTAATGTTAAAATATTTTAACACAAAGCCTTAAAATACATACATTCATTATTCTGTAAACAAATTCCAAAACAGTATTTCTTGTCTTAGATTCAAACCTCATTTCTAAGTACTAGTTCTGGTTGTGCGATATTGCACCACCGGAAGTTTTCACGGGTTGTTGACCTACATTCACTCTTTGAATATTCATGAGGTATGGCCATGAGTAAGCGTTGTCAAGCCAATGAATTATTTTGTGGTGGTGTTACATCTCACTCCTACAGGATTGCGTCAGTAATGTGAAATACAGCTACATATGATATATATATATATATACAAGTGATTTAACTGGAGCGTGCAAGGGTTTTGCCCTTGTCGATAAACGTATTTAACAAAGTACAACAGACATATGGACACTTATGAAAATTGTAAAAAAAAAGCCTTCTCAATTCGTTTTAGTCAAAACGCGGAAGTTTTGAAATATCATTTAATGAAGAAAGAAGAAGTATAATTGAAATATAATCAAGATATCTAGAATATTTTATTTGACAAGGAAATTAATTTCAAAAATATCTTTTCTCATTAAGGATAAAATAGTGCCTTATGTGATAAGAACTCATTCTGTCTGAGATAATGGGTTCATTGCCAATTTAATAAACTGACTATGTACTGTCAAAATTTAGCTAAACCACAGTAAAACGATGTCCAATTCCAAATCACACAAAAACAAATGTTGAACATTTAATTGTTTCTTCCCTTTCAATTATTATATATCGAAATAAAAATTAAAAAACCCGTTTTACTTTATGTTTTTCAATATAGTTTTATATTTTACCATATTAAAACGATTTTAAAAAATCCATTTATCTTTTTATCCGCCGTTCCCATTTTTATTTTGTTGGAATTAATGTCTGGTCCATAAAATTTTATGGAAACAATATCTCATGGCCTTAAAATAGGTGTGTCCCTACTAATAACCGAATGTTATCACTTGACCTGGGACTAACGCGTGATCTTTGTATTCTTGTGACATGTTTATACGCCGTTTACACGTGGAAATCCCAAGAAACTTGTCCTATTTTTAGATATCATGATGATCTCATATAATTTCCGTAGATTCCAGGATTTACTTTTTGTAAGATTCCACATTACCCACAGAGTGAGATACCTGCTACGTAATTTGCATATAAAAAAGTGGTTTGGGTTTTCTAGATTTACATTTCATTCTCATTTGTGGGGCACGTCTGATAACAAGCGTGGAAAAGAAAGAAAGAAAAAAAGCTGCTCCATGACTATTTAAATGGATATGTCGGTATACGCCCGAGTCCTTGGCCTGTATTCACGAAACCGTTCTCATGCTCAAACTCAACTTTTGTGCTTATGCTCAAGTCTGCTCCAGTGAGAACGTACTCAAAATTCGTACTCATCAAACTTTCTGAGAACGTGCTCAAGAGTTGAGCACAGAATCTTTCGTGGATACGACTTGAGCACGAGAATAAAATAGGTGAGCACAAAACCTTGAGTCTGAGCATGAGAACGGTTTCGTGAATACGGACCTTGGTTCGATCTCTGTCTTGAATTAAGTGATAATTTGTAAATATGTAGTACCGATGACAACTTGATTCAGCTCAAAATATGGCTTATAGATGTAACCTCCAAATATTAAGGTTTTCCCGTTGACCGAGCATCAAATTAAAACATTAACAACCAGTGTCAAAATACTAACCCTTAACATGTAATTCTTCATTACTTCAATATTCCAATTTTCCTCGTCATCAGTCTGACGTCGTGGTATTCCTCATTTACGCATATCTAATTGATAAAAATATGAGATATGGTCAAAATGGTTATTATTCCACCAAACCCTTTCGTAAAATATCATTCTAAAACATAATGTCCAGATTAATAAATCTGATCATTTTATATCGATAAACGAGATTTTTATCTCCCTATTTAATGCCGAATAATCTTTAGCAATTAATAATTCATATTCGGAAGTAAAATCTTTTTAAATGCCTTTCATATGGATTCAAACGAGAGAACGTATGTCCTGTATCTTGAAACACACACACACGCACGCACACACACACACGCACACACGCACACACACACACTCTCTCTCTCTCTCTCTCTCTCTCTCTCTCTCTCTCTCTCTCTCTCTCTCTCTCTCTCTCTCTCTCTCTCTCACACACACACACGCATACATATACCAATAGTTACATAAATTTGTATTCCTGTGTATACATTCTCTCTCTCTCTATGTGTGTGTGTGTGTGTGTGTGTGTGTGTGTGTGTGTGTGTGTGTGTGTGTGTGTGTGAACTGAAACTTTCTCATGTAGAAAATTTGTAATCATAAAGTGGTTGACAGAAATGTATTTTGATTTCCGGTTAAGATATACTATATATATATATACATTTATAAATCTATTTTGCAAGTATACGTTGCTAAGAAATATATATATATTTTTCAGTTTACAGAATAGTTTCAATGGCTTGCTTGTATTTATACGCATACAGTGGTCGCATGGAAATGTCAACTGCTGTCTTCTGTCATCGCGTTTTCAATACACACCTGATGACAACGCCAACCATACCACAAGGTCAGATGGAGAGTCACAGGAATATACGTAAAGGTGTCACAACTAGATGACTGACCACCTTGATTACTACCCAGCGACGTTTTTTTTAAATGTTTTCCTTCATCAATATTACGTGGTTGCCATGGTAGCTTAAACAATACGTTGTAGATGTACACACATGCCTTCGTTAATATCATCCTGGCTACATCATGTGTACACGAGTGCACACTACTGTATACACATCACACTTGCAGGTGTCAGATTGTTCCGGGCTCCGAATGTTACACGGCGTGTCATCATATACATAGAACCTAAAATTAGCACGGAATCCTGTGTTAAGGAAAACCCGCGTTGCGTTAAATATAGAATTTTAAGAAGCCTCCGGAAACCAACGGAATTCTGTCTGTGTCGTGCGAGAAAGTATAATCCCTAGTACATTAATCAACTTCTCAGCCATAAAATCAGAACATTCCGCTTTTTAAATTGCCAAACAAAGTCCAGGAAAAGCATTCTGGTATTTCATACGGATGTAATGTAACTACGTTAGCACCTGTGTGTGTAAAAGTATCATGGACAGTCTTAAAATTTGTGACGTCACTGGAATTGAAAGTTTATATGATAGATAATATCAAAATATTGGCACCACACGACAAACACCAACACAACTATGTAAAAAAGTAAAGCTGACACCAGGTTGACCGGAAGTGTAAGTTAATTCCAGCACCACGTGGTCAGAAAAGTGATCTAAATGTATGATGATGTGTTGACACTTACAATGCATGTTTACTTTACAAAAGTAGTTAAAATAGACGATGCTTATATAATATATCAGTACTACATGTGGATATCGAATCTCTGCTGTATTATTTTCAACATCGATAAAGTACATGCACTCTATGAATAGTTTTCATTTTAATTTCCTACTTCGCGCGTTTTACCCGGGTATTCCGATGGCCAATCAAGGCCTTACATCCGAACTAATATGACCGGTTAATATAACTTGGAATAATTTGTATCGTGGTTGTTGAAAAAATAGATCAAGCTTGATTTAGAAAATGACTAGTTTCAATCGACTCGTTAAGTTTCTAGGGTAACAGTACACAGTTTCATAGTGTGGCCATGGTGGTATTTTCGTTCATTTGATCACCACATTTTAATCAAAATCTTAAAAATAAATCCTTGCTAAAATTTATCTTGTCATGTTGAAGTGGACAATATGGGTTTTCAATTTTTTTCAGAATAATATTTTAGCTTTGTATTGGAAATTACCAAAAAGTAGCTTTACAGGAAGTGAAATTTTCATAGTGTTTACACATGGTCATGTTGTGAAGGATTTATGAGTGGGAATTTGCTGAATTGTGAGTAGTTTGTTACGATGACACAGAGAGAGAGAGAGAGAGAGAGAGAGAGAGAGAGAGAGAGAGAGAGAGAGAGAGAGAGAGAGAGAGAGAGAGAGAGAGAGAGAGAGAGAGAGAGAGAGAGAGAGAGAGAGAGAGAGAGAGAGAGAGAGAGAGAGAGAGAGAGAGAGAGAGAGAGAGACAAAAAAAGGTAAGATATGAAGTACGGTCCTATTTTTATGTCAGTTATGTGTCCATCCTGTTCTAACGGCAGTAACAGGAACGATTTTCATTACAATTGATTTTTAACACTGGCAATCATATTAATCTTTGCCAACTGTATCTACGTTATCTGATCCAAAATGACCACAGCAAAGCTTTGTTGAAATAAAATATTAAAAAGGTAACAACTTGCCAGTGTCACTGCACTTTTGTTACAAATGACAAATTACATAGTAACACTAGGTATACATACTATCAAGATGTTTTCCATAATTATGACCCTTGGATTTAGTTAAGTTCAAGAAAGTTCTATCTGCTACTAATTACCACTTGATATTAGCTTTAGTCAACTAATACCTTGCTGTAGTTATCAACATCAAACAAAGCGCTGCTGCAAGATACAACCCAGAACTTAGAGGATAAGGCAATATTCCATCGACTAGCATAATATATATGGATGTGTCAAGACGTTGACTTCCTGTGTCGGATTTTCGTTAGGCTAACATAATTATCATTTAAAGAGAGGTAATTGATCCATTGCCAGATCAGAGACCGTAAATAAAATTGCCTTCTAGGGAATCACATAACCGCCAAACTCCTTTTTCAAACATGTGATACATTGTAAGATATGTTTCGTCTGTCTTATATCAACAAGCGTTTTTGGTGTATGTAATTACACACTACATGGGTCAAGTAATACTGGCATTATTTCAAGACCACGATGTATAATAACATGTTAAGCGATATTATTACGTAATGCGTGTACATTCATTCCCACCTCGCCTACTGCACGGCGTCATATTTATAACAGCGCAATATAGCCCCTTGAAATTTTATAAAAAAAATAGTGACAAGGATTATAATACATCTTTTCGGTGAAAGTACTCGTCACATTAAATATATGCTTATGAATCTTTACTGTGCAGTCTCATTGTGTTGTCCAAAATAATCTTTCATCTACATGAATTGTCCATAATCGTAGTTTCATCAAGAGGGAGGAATTTTACGTAAATTTGACGTTTACTTAAATTTGGCGTATCATCCACATCTTGAAATTTTAGACAATTTGATTCTTAACTGATAATAATGTTTACCGATTTTACATTCGGTAACGTTATATTACGATCCTACCTGTATCACTTCCACTGATGACCTCCGGATTCGTATTCATCGACCCGTTAAAAAAAAAAGTTTGAACAAAAGAAAAATACACAACTTTCTGTGCACGTGTTTATATCTTTGAGCGCCTGGAGATGCTTCGGCATGCTGGAATTAGTCAGATATCCGTTCTTAATTCCTCTGAACTTCCGTATTTTGTCTGAATAAATGTCTATATCAGAATTACTACATGTACCTTGAGTACTTCAATAGATCACCTGTTCATGTTTGTCTCTCAAATAAGTCTTTAAATCGTTTTAAAACCCATCAAAATAATTACTGGATTGTAGAAGAAGAAGAGGAAGAAGAAAAACAACTACCATAATAGTAGCAGCAGCAACAACGACAAGATAACAATCAATATCGACATCGTTATATTCATTCGGATAAAACCGGTAACCACATATTTTTCGTTTATTATGCCACATCATTATACTGCATGATAATTAGGTACCGACACACTGAAAGGCGTTATACATGTTCAATGGGTAAGTTACACGGTTGTTCCTAAACAAACAAAGAGTAAAAAAAAACAAGCCAAAAAACAAACAAACAAACAAACAAACAAACAAACAAAAACAAAACAAAACAAAACAAAAGAACAAGAAATACTTAGCCTACAGCAAGTAGTTCATAAATCTATCTCAAATTCCATTGATTGATTTCAAATATCTTATCGAACTTGAGCAAGACTAAGACGACTCGTGCTAGTTACCAGGGACGTAAGATACGTCCCTGTAGTTACCCATGGTTGTTTGACTCAATAAAACTTGACAAACAAACATCATGTTGGTGTATCGACATAATCTACAAGATTTCAATTATTTGGCCATAACGACAATCTATCAACATCGACGATATAAACAATAGCTTATATTTTATTCTCAGAATATTACAAACTAAAAGTGAAAGCGGAAGTGTTATACTGTGTGGCGGAAGTGGGTTAGATTGCAATAGACACATGCGAGTATTGCAAATGAGCTTGTAACCCGAATTGATCTGTGTATGTTACGGATATCGAGGTAAGAATCGAACACCAAGAAACGTCATTTTATGTTTCCCTGAAATCAAACAGGTAGGCAATGTATTGTTACCATAACTTCCACCACGAACTTTGATTCGAAGTCCGTGCTTTTTATTCTTCACATTGTACCATTACGATCTTATTACATGTCAAAAACAATGTATATTGTATTTTTAATTGTTTGAAAGAAAAATTAAGAAATGAACCCAATTTACTCAATATAGCCTGAGACGTATATATGTGATATATATGTCTCGGATATAGCTGTATAAAAAAAAAAACATATTATCAGACATGGACTAGGGGAAGCAACTCTTATTCACAATTGGTCGTTTTCTTTATTTTCAGGTCAAACATATTTTTCTGGTCAGTGTATAGTTTGACTAAGAACATGGCGACTGCATCTGTGTCTTCGGGCGTGGTATGTATTTATTTCTCTTTATTGACTTGTCATATTTCGGAACAAAGAAGAAAAATGTCAAATTACATTATTCGATGTTGATAAATTGTATTTTATATATATATAAAAATAGATTAAATGTGTGAGGTCAAGTGAATTTTTAAGTCTGTATATAATAAACAATAAACAAAAGTCAAATGCTTTTATAACCAATTGCAGTGTATTTACTTACATTAAATATATATGCACTTAATTTAAAATTTATACATGAATTATTGTCAACAATGATTATAAAAACCATTGATGATTAGAATCTTTGTTCTTTTAGGAGAGAAACAGAATTTCTGTTAGTTCATTGTCTATCTCCTTTGAAATGGATGTATTCAGAATTTAATGTGCTTGTCATAACATGTACATTGTACACATACAAAATGTACAATGTACATAATTCTTAGACCTGAAGTTATGTTACCCTGTATAGCAATGTAAAAATATAAAACTATGTATACATTGCTATGTGTGTCTGTACTGTATTGTAATGTCAGTGGTAGAACACCACTAGAGTTTATAATATTAACTAAAGGTTTTTTTTTGTATTTTAATTTATTGAACTTTTTTTACAGATTATAATTTAGTTATCTTCTTTCATCATTTCAGAATTTCAAGTTCAGGGTGGTGGAAGGAGATTTGTTTTCCTGTCCAGCCACAGATTCCTTAGCTCACTGTATCAGTGAAGATATTCGTATGGGCAGAGGAATTGCTGTCTTGTTCAAGAAAAAGTTTAAACGTGTGGATAAACTCAAGGCTATGAGTATGTTTAATTTCATTATTAAAAAAAAAAAAAAAAAAAAACTCACTGGAATTGAATGAAACAGATTTGAAGATTTTAGAGATATATGTAACTCATGAAACCATGTCTTATTATGAAATTGCTGAGATACACTGTACAAGGTTTTTCCCGATTGCCTGGTTTCTTTTTTGAAGTACATGTTTTATGAACTGACTCATGAGTGTCATGATAGCTCTACCATCTCTATAAAGTAACCTATAGTGGTGAAGAAACTGGATGTTAGCAGCTCCTTTTTGAAACCTTATCCCATTGTTAATGCGCTATCGTAATAACGGTTTAATAGTTGAGAGTTGTCCTGGGTAGCCCAAATTTCCTCTAGTCCCAACACCAGATGTCAGACATTTTGATAAACAGACATCTGGTAGAAATCTTCAGCTATATGTAAGTACCTTGTTTCCTCTTGTAAATGCAGCACTTCTCTTGAAATCTTAACGTAGTTTTCAACTGTAATTATGAAATTACTGACAGTCAGTGGTTCTCTTATCCCCCTTTCCCCCACGACATGACATTACACTTTTGACAGAATGTGAGGGCTACTAACCAATGGTGAATATGGTCTAATGTCGAATGATAGGGCAAATAGGAAACTTTGGCTACCGAAGAGCAAATAAGTTTACAACATGCACAAGTACGTTTTGTATCTTGTTTCAACACAATAATTTTATGTAAACTTGACCTATTTCACAACAATTGCAAAACAAGTTATTTCAAATTACATTAATCACTCTTGTCGACCGGGGTGTAAGTGCCTCAGGGGTCTTATTGTGGAAGGAAATCAGAGTAACCAAGGCAAACGATGTGGTTATGCAGGGGATGCCATACCTTTTCACACCCCTTCCAGGAATCAAACCCAAGACAGCTAGTATTTGTGAAAGGCACGTGCGAAAACCACTGCACCCTCTGACCACACAGTAGTTACCTTGTTTGTCTTTTCAATTAAAAAAAAATTGTTATTTCATAGATGCTTGATTTTATGGATAGGAACAGCAAAGTAAAGCTACCTGTACTTATTTCAACAACTTATGGACATGCTGGTATGAATTTGTCAATCGAGCGTGCCCATGAAATTAGTGAAAATTAATCCTCCTCAGAAATGAATAATTTTATTGTATAATGACCTACAAATGTTGGTGTTGTTGCTAGGTGACATTTATTCATCCATTTGTATCTATCTAAAGTATCAATTACACACAGTGTGTAGAATCAGTTCGTTTACTATGTTATCATGCAGAAAGGCTCTTAACACTGTATTGATTTGTTTAAATTGTAGAAGGTTGATGAACTCCCGGAAAATTACACATGTGATTCTGAACTTGTTAGATTCAAGATAAAATCTCTTATCTGGGAATATATACATTATATATAACTTCATTTTAATACATTGGTTGTCAAAATGATAGTTACTGTCATATTTTTTACACCATGTAATAGAAAGAGTTATTTTTATCTTTTACAGAAATACATTCAGGAGACCACATCATAATTGCATAGTTTTGTTGTCTATTTGCAGAAAAGAAGACAGGGGAATTAGCTGTTCTGAATGATGGAGGAAGATTTATATATTACCTGATAACGAAACCTAAAGCTAATGATAAACCAACCTATGATACACTGAAGTCTAGTCTGGTGGAGATGAAGAAACACTGTGTCAGGAACAATGTCACTTCACTGTCCATGCCTTGTATTGGTTGTGGTCTGGACTGCCTTAACTGGGAGGAGGTGTCTACAATGATATGCGAACTCTTTTATGACACAGAAATGACAATCACTGTTTATCAGTTACCTCGAAAATCTTAAATGTAAAAACAAGTTTTATATTTGAAACCGCTGTGTAGTGGATATCAACAAAACATATACCGGCTTCATTTCTACAGGCATTTCATTTGTTGAGGGTTTAATAATTTACCTACTCGCATTAGACACATACTATGTCGCAGTGTTACCAAGTAGACATTTCAAAAAAATATTATGTGACTGCTGAAAACTGCTTTTCAGCTACCAATCATATATATATTTCACCTACATAGTAATATCAGCATCAGCTATATTTATTTCAGGGGGATCGCTGTTTACTTCTCTTGGACCATCCTATATTCAAAGTCACAGGTCACAGAGGTCAAAGTTGTAAAATCTTTTGAACACCTTTCTTCAATGACCAAGACTTTAAATGTCAGTAATGCAAATTGCTGTGTATTGTAAAAGATATTGAATACCAAGTGAGTGACACAGGATCATTAGGCCTCCTGTTAACTATTACATCCAGGTTCTCAAATATTGCTATTGATTTGTAGATAGCAATGCCTTACGGTGTGCGGTCATCCAAGCATGACTACTCATCAGTTTAAACTTTAGTGTAAATTTAGGTGACCATCAATCAATATGAAGTTTTGTGTGGAGTAAGAATTCTTAGTACATTAGTGTGTACATTGTATATAATTTTGTTTTAACGAGGAGTTTAATTTCATGTTCTGAAATTTTTCAAAAGCTAGATGAATCAGCAATGATCAGTACGTGCATCTTCATTGTACTATCAAATGCTTTAACTTTTTCTCTGAAGTCTTTAGCTCTTTTCCATTAGCTGTTTAAGGAACAAACACACTGAAGTTATTAGTGGTATGATATGTTTACTTGTTTTGTGTTTCGACAAATATAAGACAAAGACAGCAATTGTGTTGTATACAAGTTATGTGAAATCTAGTGTGTTGTGTACAACATACAGTGTGTATGTGTACAAAATACAATGTGTATGTGTACAAGATACAATGTGTATGTGTACAAGATACAATGCGTTTGTGTACAAGATACAATGTGTATGTGTACAAGATACAATGCATTTGTGTACAAGATACAATGTGTTTGTGTACAAGATACAATATGTATGTGTACAAGATGATATGTGTATGTGTACAAGATACAATGTGTATGTGTACAAGATACAATGTGTTTGTGTACAAGATACAATGTGTTTGTGTACAAGATACAATGTGTTTGTGTACAAGATACAATGTGTATGTGTACAAGATACAATGCGTTTGTGTACAATGATACAATGTGTATGTGTACAAGATACAATGCGTTTGTGTACAAGATACAATGTGTATGTGTACAAGATGATATGTGAATGTGTACAAAATCTTTGACAATGGATGTATTGTGTACAGTTATATACATTTTGTATAACTGACATTGAAACTATGTATATGCACGGCACCTGTAGCTGATGTGTTTTATACCTAATGGTAAAATATTGATTTGGTTGTATACACAATAACTAACACTAGTTGTTTGTCAAATAGTATTAATCTTGTAACTTGTAAATTTTTCATTTGATAACATTTTAGTTTCATCAGCAGTGAACAGTGTTATTAAAACGTTTGAGAGATACAGACTCCAATGTATTAACATGCTATGGATTTTGCTTAATTAACCGGTAGAATTACACAAGATTTTTTTTTTGTATATGTTTGTTATTGGATGTGTTTATCAATCAATCGTCGTTGTCGGCGATGTGATAAAAAAATAGTTCTAATTTAATAAATAATGGAAGCATTTTGTCTATCTTTCTGTAGTAAAAATGTCAGCAAACATGGTAACACACGGTTTTTTCTTGAACATATGAACTGACAACACCAGACTTTCTCTGAAAGGTTTCTTTTTTTTTATCGACATTCTTTGACCACAAGAAACGGAATAACTATATATCTACATCGACTTGTAGATAAAAGCGCGACTCACAAGTGTTGATTTTTTTTATTAAACTTGACCTGTTGTGTTAATGCTGTCGACACATCGACATAAAGTTTTTAAAAAAAGTCTTATAAATGTTGCAAAATAACACGGCCTGTCACAACGATTATCTCAAAGAACTTAGTTTCGATAATACGACATATAAAGTGGATGACAATTACATGTCACAAGGACAATACATGGACAATGAAATAATGTCCTAAAGGACCACCTTCAACAATCTGCTGAACATTTTCTGAACAGGAAAACGTCTTCCGCCTGTCAACAACATACATTAATCTAGGTTAACCATAGTAATGTCACGTTCTCAAAAATAGATTCGCGTCAATATCATCGATCAAATTTACTGTAATTATTTATTCTAGTACTGTACAATAGAAATCGTCTTGGATACATTGTACTTTAAGGCTTATATATCATTTCTAAGGTAAAAATCTTTCGTAGATATCACATAATTGTACACTCAATTCTGCTATCCAGAGTCCCAATTATGTCAATTTATTTTTCGTGGTTTGTCTACAACGAAAACAACGAAGCTTCTATACAATGCACATTTTATTTTATTCATTATGTTGCTTTCCTATTTGTTTCTTGTGATTTCTACTTTGGTGGGAATGAAGGAGAATTAGCTCTGATTATATTAGTCCGCACGATACATTGTTTGAAGCCTGTTTCGTCGGCTTAGTAACAGTTGTGTGTTGAAATAATGCTGTTTGCACTGTATCGACCCCAAGAGTGTTTTATAAAGAAACGTTTAACAGAAAAAAAATATGCTCTGATGCATCACGGTTTTCTCGTTTTCGAATTTTTAAGATAGATTTCTAAATTTTATTTTGTGGAAACAAATATTCTGTTTTTGAGGCAAAGTCAACTTTAAAGTGATTTGATTCTAAATGAATAAATGCCAATGCAGACACTTGTTTGATTGATGGAAGGAGTAAATGAAATTTTATTTAAAATACTATTTTATTAACCTTGAAATAAAATGGCATAGTCCTTATGTTTTACCTCGCCAAAAAATGTTATATTGTGATAAAGTTGGCTTGTAAACGCATCGCAACTGGAGGTAATCTCCGACAGCTTCACTGAGATAAAGAATTTAATTGAAAAAAATTTTAATGGAGTAAATGTCCTATCAGCCACCGCCATAAAATTGTGAATATTTTATCAGTAGATCTAAGTGAGCAGGGAACGTTTGGCCATATCGTATATATACTGAACACACTGTACACACAGCGAGTCTAGCTGCAAGATAGTTGTTTGATCGTCAGGAGTGCAGCCCGGGGTACAGAATCGGTATGGGCAGTGACTATAGCTTTCCCATGGTGACCCTACCCCGGGACAGGATTGTAGTTGTGACGGGAGCTAATAGAGGTAGGTAAATATTTAATTATTTTTTCTTCCGATTGTGAATTAATTTTAGTTTACTGAAAAAATACTTCATTGGAAACAACTTTTGATAGAAAACGTGTGTATGGTGCTTTGTAGTACCCAGTGGTCACCGCTAATCAGCATGTCGTGAAATCTAATTGGGGAATATATGCTCTAACTCAAGTTTGTGGCCCACTATATTCATACGCTTCACAGTGGTTTACGTGTATAGATACCTCAAGGCAGCATTTTATCAGGTATAAGTTCAACTCGTCACTCTTTTTGTTTACTTTAATGCACAATGATTCGCACTCGCTGCATAATGTGTCTACAACCGTGATATATATACACACACGTATTCGACTGGTGTCATTGTCAACTCCCAGAGATATGTATACTGAAAGTGACCTACTTTATATTGAGCGTTGGACCGGGTGGCTCACATATGTACAAATGTCTGTATATAAATATAATTATAGGGTACATGTAAAAACCTCTTATTTGTTTTTTTAATACCAGTTGATCGCTCAACTCTGGATTAAGAAAGAAGTTAAAATGTACACCAGCATATTTATGTTACTGTGGTAACTAGGTCCTTTTTCTATCTAACAGCTAATGAGTCATTTAAGGTCATATGCAGCAGCCGTCAACTTTTCTCCTAAACATCGCTACCGGTTATAAACAACGAAGCGGATTTTCATCAAAACTTGGTCACAGAATTTTTTTTTGTAAATGGTGGTTCTCCGCTGCTGGAGGCCTGAGAGACAAGTCCCCAAAATGGGGAATTCATAAAGTAATTGAAAATCTTTCTTCTTTTGTACGCATCATGAGATTTTATCCAAATTCGGTCTGAAGTATCCTTGGGTGAAAATGACTCAGTTTTGTAGCAACGGCGGTTCTGACAACTGAAGTATACATAAGGGTCTCGGTTATTAAATCGGGTTTAATATGATATTGAATTATGTCATACGTCCCCTTAAACATGACTGCGTGTATGTATTGATCTGAATTACAACATGGGTTATTTGACATACAAAGAAAACAATCAGGGCAATATGCAAAAACCTACTACACCTATTAGCACTCATTTATGTACTGAATGTTAATATGTTTCATGCAAATTCATTTTGGAGGCAATAAAGAGAATAATTGATATGTTAAAACCTACTTCAGAACGAAAGAGAAACATTCCCCACCTCAATCGACTGCCAAGCTTATCGTCATACCATATGACAGATTGAAACGAGGGGGAGTAACTCTGGGAGATCAGAATGGAACAGAAATTATTCGGTCAATAATAGCCTAACCTGTAAGATTCAATAACTTCGATGTCTCTCTTAAGCCACCGGAAACGGAGGCTTTGCCATCGCCGAGCTATTTTATTTTCCACAAATGAACAAATGCGTTTTTTGCATAGGGAATAACACAGCTGTAACCGACATTACTACAAAAGTGTATTAAACAAATATTTAAGCAACTAAAATTGCCAGTGTACTATATCACTTTTATTCCATGTCCATATTATCTGTGAAACCTTGATCAGCTAATTCTTATCCGTTTCTAATTACTTCCTGTACGAAGGAGTTCATTTCTTAACTGTAACTACCGCACCAATATAAGACTTGTGCCTTTTATCACGGTTTCCTGTTTCGGTCTACATTCACATCCTGACTGCTCGTCTCTCGTTTTACACTTGTATGATAGATAATATACTTCTGCAGCTCTTACCAAGCCCTTATCTGAGCTTGAACCCACTTATAAAGTACTTTTCCACATAGTAGCATGTAAGCAATATGTCATATCAACGCTTGTACCACTATATGTTGATAAACTTAACAAAACTGACAGATAACTGATGGCCATGAAACATACAACACTGACAGATAACTGATGGCCATGAAACATACAACAATGATAGATAACTGGTCATGAAACATACAACACTGACAGATAACTGGTCATGAAACATACAAAACTGACAGATAACTGATGGCCATGAAACATACAACACTGACAGATAACTGATGGCCATGAAACATACAACACTGACAGATAACTGGTCATGAAACATACAACACTGACAGATAACTGATGGCCATGAAACATACAACAATGATAGATAACTGATGGCCATGAAACATACAACACTGACAGATAACTGATGACCATGAAACATACAACACTGACAGATAACTGATGGCCATGAAACATACAACACTGACAGATAACTGATGGTCATGAAACATACAACACTGACAGATAACTGATGGTCATGAAACATACAACACTGACAGATAACTGATGGTCATGAAACATACAACACTGACAGATAACTGATGGCCATGAAACATACAACACTGACAGATAACTGATGGTCATGAAACATACAACACTGACAGATAACTGATGGCCATGAAACATACAACACTGACAGATAACTGATGGTCATGAAACATACAACATGGTCATGACAGATAACTGATGGTCATGAAACATACAACACTGACAGATAACTGATGGTCATGAAACATACAACACTGACAGATAACTGATGGTCATGAAACATACAACACTGACAGATAACTGATGGTCATGAAACATACAACACTGACAGATAACTGATGGCCATGAAACATACAACACTGACAGATAACTGATGACCATGAAACATACAACACTGACAGATAACTGATGACCATGAAACATACAACACTGACAGATAACTGATGGTCATGAAACATACAACACTGACAGATAACTGATGACCATGAAACATACAACACTGACAGATAACTGATGGTCATGAAACATACAACACTGACAGATAACTGATGACCGTTAAACATACAACACTGACAGATAACTGATGGTCATGAAACATACAACACTGACAGATAACTGATGACCATGAAACATACAACACTGACAGATAACTGATGGTCAGGAAACTTATAAACATAAAACACTTAGAAAGAGCTGATGACTATGAAACGTAATTTCAATTCCATTGTCAATAAACGTCACGACACTTTATTTCAATCGTCTATATATCAAAGGATACAGTCTCCAAATTAAATGGTTCTGGTGGTTTTTTTTAACCGAAACGTTAAATAAATATTTACTGTTTTCGTGCATTCTACTTCTAATTAGGTCTTGGATACGAAACAGCCAAATGGATAGCCATGCTTGGGGCCACAGTTATTCTAGCTTGTCGATCTGTAGAAAACGGCAGAAAGGTAAGTTTTGTGCAAGATTTGTGCTTCGGGGTTTTGATACAGTTAGTTGGGATATATTCATTTTAACACTTTCGATGGCGATATAGCGACGCTGCCTTTTCTGTCGAAACCCCCATAAAACACAGGAAAAAATTTGTTTCCCTTCACTGTCGAAACTATCTTCATGGAATGTTTTTCCATTCTACACGCAAGCTGTTTTTAAATATAATCATTAACTTTGATACTAGATGCATTGCAGGGATAAATTTTAATAACAAGAAAAGAAATGATATACCTATGACGGGTTTTTAGGCTATGGTAAAAATGAACATGGAATTCCATGAGGAGAAGAAGAAAGGTACCAAAGGCCTGTGTGATTATGACGAGCTAGCCATGGACGTCATAGAACTTGATCTGTCGTCTCTAACCTCCACGAAAAAATTTATCGAAGAATATTGGGACTCTGGTCGAAATCTCCACGTTCTCATATGTAACGCGGGCGTGGCTATGTGTCCCCCAGGTAAATATAAGGAAAACCTGTTTAAATAGACCGACATTTATTCAGGTTAATTGAGTTTCGCCATCAGATAGTTTTATGATTTTCATAATCTTTGATATATGATGGAATTTTCTGTTTTGTAATCTAGTTTTATTCATTTCCATGCACAAATAAGATTTTCTAATGAAAGAACTGTATTAATCAATTAAGCAGTATTTCATTGATTCGATATCCACACACACACACACACACACACACACACACACACACACACACACACATACATTGTACTTGTATGTATATAACTTTCATTGTATTCTCCTATACCATCAAGTTAAACGTCATTCTACCTATTGTGTTTTTGATATACCACTTTTTCATGACCTACTTTTCTAACAGATTAATGTAGTATAATCACCGTCTGTTTTATATATTTTAGCTTCTGATCCTCATAGATTCGGTGTGGGAGATTTTCCTCAAAACTTTTTTTATGCACATTACTAACAATCTGATTTCTTAACATATTACTTGTTATCACAAAGCATTAAGCTAATTTCCTGTGATGTATGTACACATGTTTATGATAAATGATTTTATCTTAGGTGTTATTTGGCATTCTAATACAATACTGGCTCTTTCATTTTACTAATATTCAAATTCTTTCTTCGTAACAGAGATTACAGAGGACGGATACGAACTGCATTTTCAGGTCAGTAACAGACGAAATTTTTTTTATCAAATGCGTTTATTTAAGTGTAAAACCTTCATTGCAAAGGAAAGACATATATTGTTCACATATGAAACCAACTTGAAGATAACTGTCTGACGCGGTTGATTTGTTTTATTGTAATAGTAGTTAAAGTATATCTAAAATTATTTAAAACTATGACATAAAACAGATGTTAAATGTTGGAGTATATAACACATCAAATTATTTTCATTGCTACCAAGGCTTGTTCTGTCTGTGTTTTAAATAGTCATGTTAGGTTGAATTGTATGATCGCACAATTTTATATAACATGGACGGTATACATATTACATCGTAGAATTGGTAAATTATGTACCAAAGAATCACCATTGTGTCGCTATCAGTATATTAATTCTTTGACTATATCGTTTCGTTTAAAACATAAAATTTGAAATATAAATATGCGATACGATGTTGTTCTTCCTATACCATCGGCTTTGACAAAGGATATAGACGAGATTTACGATGTCATTAAATTAATATCCATATCTGTATGCATACTATTAAGACTTATTACATGTGTGAGGTGCGACTTGTAGGCCAACTACCTAGGGCATTTCCTGCTGTGTGCAGAGTTATTGCCCCTGATGGAAGCCAGCGGTGAAGACTGCAGGGTTATTCTGGTTTCAAGTTTCATGCATTTTAATTGTGGGTTCGACACCAAGAGAATTCAAGGGATATTTCCTTGTACACTTTACAACAGAATTA
This sequence comes from Ylistrum balloti, assembly GCF_031769215.1. Classification (NCBI taxonomy): domain Eukaryota; kingdom Metazoa; phylum Mollusca; class Bivalvia; order Pectinida; family Pectinidae; genus Ylistrum; species Ylistrum balloti. The sequence goes on from NW_026781891.1 coordinate 488,899, forward strand.
TTCAGTACAGCAGGTCTAAACTTTACCAGGCAAGTACAAAATTCCGGAATTTTATTGATCTGATTTTCTAACTGCCGAAAATCATTCCGGAATGACTAAATTAATCTTCAACACATCATCACATCAGCTACATTACTGAATTTCAGTGATATTTGATTTCTGAATACTTGTATTTTATTGCATGTTTTGCTGTCCCTTATAGATTCAGTCATTTTTCTTAATGCATTTCATTTCACTGAACATATTCAATAAGTATTGGGTAACAGACAAAAGCCTTTATAATCAGTCTCCCTATGGTAGACAAATGATCTATATCATAATCATAATATTGCACATGAAGATAGCACGAAAATACGAATTACCTCCCCTTTATTAAGTTACAGAAAAACAATTCAAGCATGTCTGGTACGTTGAGCGATCACTTCGTCTCCAAAGAGTAAACAATAAAGTATAAGGAATTTTCATATTCTCAATACAATTTCTTCTTAAAAGCAAATGGTCACGGAAAAATATTTCATATATGTTGCAAATCAAAATGTAACCGAAGTCTTTTTTGCCGAAATAGCATGAAATAGCCCAGGTTTTTCTGGTCATATGCTTATAAGTGAGGAGTAATGTCTCCATTTTGGAAAAAAAAAGTCTCGGAAAAAAACAAACAAACAAACAAACAATATGTAAAGTACGTGGACGTTATTCTGTTTGGGACACCTTTGCATCTATACCTTGTGATTTCGATTTCATTAAAAGCAGTTTGATAAAGCTGTAACTATACATGCAGGTGATGCAGACATACACCATGCGACGCTTATTAGAGGGGAGTAATGTCTCTATCTGTAGTGTCAACCCAGGTTGGGTGTACACAGATATCAACAGGGGTCTTGGTGATTACGGCTTTCTCATGAACTGGTCATACGCTACGGTGGCCTGGGCAGGTAACAATCTATAATAAACTTACTTATTCTCAGTTTCTTTTTTTCACTGAAAAATTCCGTCATTTTAAAGGATAACGCGTACAAAAGATGCACACCTTAAATTATTAATAAGATAAATTTAGAAAATAAAAGGGTTGACTAAATGTAAACGAATGATAGGATCCACTAGGGGGATAAAAAACGGGGATATCAACAACTTTACTAAATGGTAACTGGACATGTTATCAATCCAAACTTAAAACATATATAAAACGATGGCAAAACATGGAGACAAGATAGATATACTCAGAGACCCATGAGAACAATCATAGAAATAAGACCTGGTAAACATCTTCAAAAACCTCAACGACAACTGGCATACACATTTTGTTTAAAACTTAGTAAGTAATGTCACGTTCCCAAATAAGAAAAAACAATCTTGATAACAACGAAACAACATTGAATACTTACGAGCATCTCCAAAACATCTTAATTGATATTGTTCTAGGAAATGGAATGCTTTCCAATATTTGCTACCATAAAACGTTCCGCAGGTTTCATCAACTTGCATATCCGTCGGTTGCCTTTTATGTATTCAAATGAGTACAAGTCCTCATTCATCAAAGTTCGATATTAAAACATGACATTACTATCTGGAAATGGGAAATTATAGTGAAATCGAAATCCTTACCTTTTATTACACAACTCAATTATTCAATTTAATTCGATAAGACTTTTTACAGTAAGTGAAAGTAAACACCCCATGTAGCCTTAATGTCTAGACTAATGCCGATGTCATATGAAAATGAAAGTTCCCATTATTTCTCTGTGAATAACAACACCTCATTATATATATCTCCACTAAGGTATTCCAGATTTGCAGTAACGACGATATAGGATAATCTACTGAACTTTGTTCATATCGACTGACAATTCTTTGTCCATTTTCTTACTGTCACCACTAATTACGTATGTAATCTAAATCCTTCTTTAACATTTAATTTGCCTTTAACATTGATATCATTGGTCCGTTTACAAGAAAATAAATCCTATTTCTGAGGTCACCATTTTAAAGTTTCGTATAACCTGGTAAACAATTCATGTGAATATTCACATGAAAAAAAAAGATAAAAAATTATCTGATATTCTGATAATGGAATGTGTTGATGTTCAAAATTGCTTTTTATATAAATATGTTTGATGTTTTGGGAAGGGGAACACGGTCTGCCATAAGAAGCATGATATATTCAGTATTTGAATATATGGCGATAGTAAAGAAATGTTAGTGCCTAGCCATTTTCTGATCTGTTGCGTCTCGTTAGGTTTCAAAACATCCTACCAAGGTGCCACTGTGACGATAAATGCCGCTGTGAACCCCGACAAACCAATTAGTCCTTATTACAGCAATAATTACCCGGCGCATCACAGCAGTACTTCAAAGTAAGTGACACAGTGTCAGAGTGATATCAAAGATTGTACAAAAGTCACACAAGTAATGAGAACCTTTTAATACAAATGTAAAGTGAGAAAAAGTATAGAAAATGAATTAAATTTCATCATACAGCAATTATTTCGGTATTATAGGAAGCGTCAGTGATGCTAGGTGCCTAAATGTTGAAGCCTATTAGGTGACTGAAGGAAATCAAAAGTGATCAAAAGACAAGTCAAAATATATAGGGAAGTGCATTAACCCATGATTAAATGAATTTTTTAATTGTTATGTGTCTGATGATTTGAAACCAACGTCGTTTACGTGTGTATTTAAATATCAAAATATAATATATGGAGCAAATGCAAATGAATTAGGTCACTGATTTTAACGAAACGATAACATTAATACTTTATACATGTAGTTAGTAAAATGCCGTTGCTGACATTTTCAACACCTGTTTTCCAGGAATGAAGATTATCAGAGACGTCTCTGGATCTACACTCTGGATTGTTTGAACCCATTCATGAAGTCCGAAACAAGGAAAAAGATGAAGACATTTACTGTAGCGATGGGCATGGAGGATACCTGATTTATTGAGATAAAGCAGCTTTAGAACTTTACGTATGTAACTTGTGCAGAATGTACTACTTTGTCTCCAAGCATGTGTAATACATCGAAATTGTCATTTGAAACTCGCGTTGAAATATATCTCACAAATTAGTTTCAAATGATATATTTGAGAGAATTTCAATAGAAGAAATGGATTTGCACATTTCCATATTTTTGAAATTCACTGCGTGACTAATGATGTAAATGCCAGACACTAAGTTGTACGTCTAAACAATCAAAGTCGACGGTAATCGTTAGGGATGTCAACAACATGAACTTGTGCCTAATATGATATGTATCTACTGCTGGAGATTATAAACTAATTCTTCTGGTGATCATTTGTTGCATGTTGAGGAACTCAGATCTAACCAGCCTGTGTATTCTTGAAAACACATAAAAACTACCAATTCCAACCAACTACCTGTCCATTCGATCAAGAACATATTAGCCATACATTATCAAGGACGTGGCAGATGAAGATACCCAAGACGAGTGAAGATTTTGCAATGTCTCCTACTCAAACCAGAAACTTAGAATACAACTCATGTAAAAAGGAAATTTCCGTGTCTTTTGTAACGGACAGGGAGGAAGGTTGTGACTTCACATTTGCTCTACTGTATCTAACACTAAAGTATTAAAATGTGTCATTCACTTGTGTTCTGGTTCTTTTGTACAATTAACGAGATTACAGGTGATATCCACAGCTGGTGGATTTGCATGTCACATTTCTATTTTTTGAAATACTACGCAAAAGCACCTTCCCGTCCACAGTTATTTCGATCACTTTGGTTTTTCTTCAGTTGCCACATAGGCGTCAAAAGCTAGGTCTTTAGTATCACTGATGGGTCCTAGACGGACGAAACAGCTGTATCATGCAGGTTGGTTTTTGGCTCTGGTGTAACTAACTCTGTTATCCACTTGCGTGTCTTTTGTACACTCGGTGGCTCTACTATATCTAATCCTAAATTTTTTTTAAAAGGTGATGTCTTATGTTCAATCTTCTGTATAAAGGCCTGATCATATTGGTCTGATGTAAGTAAAACCTGATATCCAATAATCCATTTGCCGTGCAAAAGATGCATTCATTTTAATACAAATGAAAGAAAAGGTACGGTATAGCCAAATATTGAATATAAGTGCATTATACAACGGTCGTTTTAGATCTCGTCAGTGATTCTATGAACCAAAATCGTCAAAAAGGCGACCGAGGAAATTTCAAAAGCTTTGCTAAGAGGCAATATTTCAAATGAAAAGTGCATATGTATATTCTGAACGGTGCAACTTTTTGTAATAATTGAATATGATACAATAACCAAATCAAATACTTTAGATAGGGATAGAGCAGGTTAGGATTTCATTGATCTGTCTTATAAAAAATCAGAAAAAAGGATCTACTTATGTTCTTACAGAAAGTGGAGGCCCTATTCCTCAGGATAAATCTCTTATCTTAATTCCAATGCTCTATCTTAAGAGCTACGCTCTTGTTTTACTCTTTGACTGTTTTCATTGGTTTAGAGTTTCGGATGTTTAAGTGTGACATTCTGGATGCTAGAAGATTACCGGAAACACCTTATTTGAGTCCACGATTCCCTATAGATAAAGGAGGCCTCACAGATTCCAAGTGTCGTATGAATTTGTGAACGTATATGTTAGGAATCTACAACTACACTTATCATGAATTTCAAAGGCAAATTCTATTCATGTCTCGTTTCTGTTTCCAAAATTTAACAAACAAAAACCGAAAAAAAAAACAATAAAAAACAAAAAAAAAAAAAAAAAAAAACCAAAAAACAAAAAACAAAAAAATGTCACCACCATTATATAAGCGGACAAAATAGAATGGTTATCATCCTCCCAGATGGAGTTCATGGTCCAACGTAAGCATGGAGAGTCTACTATATAACCACAACATGTCGGGACTAGATCTTGTGTGTACCTTAGGAACGTGCTTGGAAATACAGACGCATGCCACAAACAGCTGTACAGAAACAGATCGAGAAATATATCAAATTCAAAACATTGAGATATCAGTTTAGAAGAGTTCTAAGATTAAATATATCAAATTCAATACTTTAAAAGTATAGCACCTAAATTACATTTGAAATGAGGAGACAATTTCACAGCTTATATTAATTATGTACAACATACCAAAATATTCTTTTCCAAAAGAACGGATATGAATTGATACACCAGAACTTTACCTACATATACTCCAGTATAGTGTCATATATTTGTAGATACTTCCGAACAGCAACAGATGTATGTTACATGTAAGACTTTCCTTCTTAACATGTATTCCTTGGGTTAAGAAATCAAATAATTTTTTCCATGAGCCGAAATGTTTAACGTCACATTTGATGAAGTAATAAGTACGGACATGTTTTTATCGTCATCTTCAAATGGAGGCAAGAAAGATGCAATGATCAGCTTTAAAGTCAACGATCTCTTTACAAAAATTGGCTGCGATTTTATCGAGCACTGGTGTCCTAGAAGGAAATGTTCTACGCAATAAATATTGCTAGACCTGGCTGTGACGTCAAAGAATGCCTCATATGCCGGGAAATCCGTCCATCCTCCCTAGAATTCAAGATCATTTGCTCCGTGCACATATCCACAAGAATTTTAAAGAACATTTTGTATCAATGAGTCAAAGCTCAACTTAATCATTATGCAAAATATATCACTTTTCTATGGTAGAACAAAAAGGAGACCTAATTGATAAATCAGACGGACGAAAGACAATTGCGGATGGATACTCTTTTGGACAGACACTTCAGAAGAGTAATGTATACTCCTACGCGAAATCAGTATGTTGGTACATGTTTATGTATACTTTGCACCGTGTATTAGTTGCGTTCGTAAACCAATATGCGCATATTATATACAGAATATAGATCTATGTATGTTGTGAGTGATGACATAATATCATAAAAATCATTTATTTGATACAATTTTGTCTGTGTGTATAGATGTGTGTTTTGGTACAAATGGAATCGAAAGGTTCTATTTACAGCAATAAAGCACTGTAAGGAGTATTCTCGTTTAATGTGGAGTAGAGAAAGCAATCTTTGTCCAACTACAATAACTGAATACTTTTGACGTACTTGCGTTTACCGAAACGTGGCTAAACCCCTCAAACAGGTCGTCTAATGATCTTATCCACGGCCATTTTTATCCACCTTTTTGTCAAAGTAGACAAACACGTATAGGTGGCGGTGTCGCGGTCTATGTTCGGAAAAACATCATCGTCAAACAGCGTAAAGATCTAGACATAAGGAATGTTGAAAGTGTATGGCTAGAATTAAATTTGAAATCTCAGAAGCTGCGACTTGGCAGTGCTTCGCACTCGTGAAAAATACCAAAATATTAGCCACACAAGTGAACTATATATTTGTTATTATTGAAGACACTATTAAATATCCTATATATATCCATATTCTTTACTCTCTGCAATCTTCATTTGCGAGGTAATATAGGGAATAATAATAACTCATATTTAAGTTGTACGCTATAACATTTCAAACACATGATCAGTACTCGGATTGTAATCTTATTGTTGACATCAGCATTCTTTTTTTAGTTAGACAAGACCACTCTGTTAATATATCTATGGTAAAAACAGTTTAGGAGATGGTTTTACATAAGCTTCAAGCTTGTTACCAAATCCTCTTTTGAATTATATGTATATCCACGGACTTATATACATATGTGTATATAAGTCCGTGGTATATCTCAATGTTGAATATTGAATAAAATATTGTTTAACCTAAAGGTGTGTGTACTTTACTGTTTTTTTTTTTTATGAAAGTGTGATATGAAATAAAATTCGGATAATAAGATATTCTATATAACCTTGGACAGTGCATAGTGCACTTCTCGTTAAAAATGATAGTACACATAAGTATCAACGTCAACATAATATATACATCGTACATTTCTTTAACAATGCTTCTATGATCCGTCAGTATTGTTTTATTTACTGTAGGTGCATCGGTCAGTATAGATTCACACCAAGTATCAGTCGTAAACTGTACATATGCCTTTGAAATAGCATTGTATGTAGATGAACGAAATGTATAGAGTGATAAGCTTAGAAATAACAAAAAACACAATATTGGCCTTTCATATGAAATCCGTTATTTCGAAGTTATCAAATGAACTTTGATCAGAGAACTGAACTAAGTGTAATTTTCACCCAAAAAAGACACAACTAATTTTTTACTCGGATTTGTCAGAATTATCTCAATGTGTTGGAAAGTTACTATACTTGATATTCAGAGGCACACATAATAATTCATAATGTTTTATTTCACTGTTAAATATTCTGAACTGTGGCATACATTAAGGATATTTATATTTTCAAAACTAAATGACGCTGCATGATCTGTAGTTAAAAATCGTTTACCTGAAACGAGAAATCCGCGCATGCGCGACGCGTTATATCCGCAACAGCTACATATGCTTGAAAACCGAATGAATTATGCAGTCATATCATTAATCGTACAAACGGAGACATATCTTGACAAAATCTATCATCCATTGGAAATGGAATATGTTAGAAAGACTGATAACCAAGGGAACATCATAAGGTTCAAGCGATTCCAAGGACGATGTTTCAATAAAGACATTCCTGGCAATGTGGGAGATCAACTTGAAAAGGTAGCGAACCTCCAATGTAGGCCGGATGATGTGTTGCTTTGCACATATCCAAAATCAGGTAATAATTTTTAACTTGTTCTTTGATGTCGTAATTCTACGGAGCCCCTGAAGGGATATCATAGTTTTTCCCCTTAAATCCGAGGCCTCAGTTTAGCAATCCATGGCCACGGTTTAGTAATCCGTGGTCTCGGTTTACTAGTCCGTGGTCTTGGTTTAGTAATCCGTGGTCTCGGTTTACTAGTCCGTGGTCTTGGTTTAGTAATCCGTGGTCTCGGTTTACTAGTCCGTGGTCTTGGTTTAGTAATCCGTGGTCTCGGTTCAGTAATTCGTGGTCGCGGTTTAGTGGTTCTGTGGATTTGAGGTTCAGGTTCTGCAACCAAATCTGATATTTTACCAGAAAGAAAAGTGCCTTTGAATTGATTTGTTTAAAATCAGTTTTTGCATCTTACTGCAGATGTGTTGATATTTCTATAAAAGTTTATAATTTATTGCTGTCTTTTATTGTTTTATGTTGATGTTGATTATACCTGTATCATAGGATAAAGGCATTTTCCACACCCCGTCTCTAATTGTTCTTCAAACAAAATGCATCTCTATTTTTCCAGCATATTTCTTGTATGAAGCACAGCAGATAGTATCAATATGCATGGAATAAGAACAAAAAATAAGATAATTGGTAGTTATGTGTTATTGCATTTTTTTCTTGCTGTTCTTATCCCACACACTTCATTGCATTGATGAAGTGTTAATCACATGGAGCAGGCACGTCAATTCACGTCACAGATTTACACATATATGTGTATTCCTTCATCTACAGAAAACACCTCGTCTGGATCATGTTTCACCTAATTGGGACTATTGGACTTTAAAATGCAAGACACAAGCTGACTGTGTATTGTACCATTAATATGGCAAGCCATTTATAACATTTTATAGTTTTTAACAATACGGTACAATTCATTTCAAATTTATTTCACTGAAGCGGAATACACTTCACACCATAAATATATATATACGTGTTTAAATTGTATATTATTTCACTACATGGAAAAAATTACCTCAGTGGAAACAAAATCATTATACCCCTGAGGTGGGGTGGGATATACTGAAATTTTTTGGTCAGTCCTTCTGTAGATGTACCATAAGAGTCGGACGTTCTCTATGTGAAATATTGTTATTATACTACTTGAATTGTAGGATTTCTATATACATGTATAACAATAGAAAACCTGCTATTTAATTACAGTATAATAGCTATATTTCACACATAGAACGCCCGATTCCTGTGGCTGTACCGGCTACTCCCCCTAATTTCAACTACTTGATGGATTTTAACGAAACTTGCTGGCAATTAATGATCCATGCGCATAATCTATATCAGATTTGGTTATCGCCCCTCTTCCGAAAGTTATGCCCCATTGGGCACGCAAAGTTGTACCCGCTGTCCTCTTAAACTGCATGATAGATATTTCAACATGCGGAGGTAGTTCGGTTATCTCCCCTTTTTTCGTAAGTTGGTACACATTACGTAAATTGATCAGTAATTCTAAAAGACTGCTTTACTGTAAAATCATGCTCCTCCATAATAAAAATTTACCTCAGTATTAAAATAGTAGCTCCATATTACAGTTTACATCTCACTAGTTTAGATCATGTGGAGTAGCCACAAACCCGTGACAATGAAAGCTACAAAAGACGTCCAACTATACTGATAACTATCTTCTTTTGATAATTTAAAGACGTGTCGTGTTGCACACTTGTTGCCAAGTCCGTTAGGTAAACCATTATTTCAGTTAAATAAAACATGCCATTTATAGATTCTTTTGGTATTATATAAATTGTAAATATATATAAAAAAAAAGTTTTATAGTTTTTATGCTTTACGGCAAAAACCGAAAAACATTATTGAATAAACCGCTCTCACATCAAATCGGATTATTTAAACCGTGACGTCACAAGGGTATTATTTAAACCGTAACTTTCACGTGATTATTTAAATATGTGAAACAGACGTTTGATTATTTAATCCTGAGACCACGGATTATTTAAATTTGTGCGTATCAAGTGATATTATTTAAACTGAAACGGATTATTAACTAAAGCGAGACCAACAAACGTTATTTAATGTGTAGCGTATGGATGTATTTAAACGGTGTTTCACGGATTATTTAAACTGAGACCGGAAATATGCAAAGTTTACTGCATTTGTGCGGAGGAACAGAGGCCACGTATTTATAAATTGTACAATTGTTTAATAAAGGTTGTATTTAAACCGAGCCCACGGATTATTTAAACCGAGCCCACGGATTATTTAAACAGAGGCCACGGATTACTTATACCGAGGCCACAGATTACTTATACCGAGGCCACAGATTACTTATACAGAGGCCACGGATTACTTAACCGAGACCACGGATTGCCAAATAACATTTTTCCCTGATGTTTAGGTCGACTTGGTAATACAGGGACGTGCCGAGTGTGCATGCTAATACACAATATGCACATGTAGGTTATTTTCCGAAAGATCAAGTTATGTAACAACATTTCGCCACGATACCGCCAGACTTCTGTCGCCATATAAGATGAGAGTAGATTAGGAAGACAGCGTGTTAATACATAATTTAAATTCAAGTTAGTATTCAAATTACAATGACATGATCCATATATTGATTTTGGTTCAGTAATACTGCTGGTTCACTTGTGAGTTCATTTCTACCCAAGCTGTGCTGATTAGAATATTCATCAAAGCGATACGAATTATCAGCTGAATAAAAAATAACTCAAATTTCGTTCGATGAAACCGGTTTTTTTTTTTTATATATATATGAACACGTGATATTTCTAATATGGCCTGGTTGTTTCTCTTTATTAGTATTTCTTTTTTTTATTACCGATCAAAACAATTTTTTTTTTTATAAATACTTCTTTATCTAAGTAATCAAAATATTCAAAAGCAAGCCCACATCTTAATACGTCATGCATGTTCTATATTTTTTATGCCGACAAACTTAAGTCTCACGCGTACAAATATTCGTTTAATTCAAATCAAATAATGGAATTATTATACCATTAGTTGTAAAACGAGTCCAGAATATTCTTCTGAACACACGCTTGAATACAAATTGTCCCTTATTGTTTACTAGACCTGCGATAAGTTTATCGTTTACATTTTCCTGTCGGATCAAATATAGGTTATCTGCCAATATTTGGTAGAGCAAATAGTCGATAAATTAACGGTGCCGTATTTTCATAGTTTTGAAATGTTGGTATTTTCTTCTTGCTTTTTTAAAACAATTAACCGCTCTGTCACTCTCGATTATGGTAAGAGTGTTCAAAGCTCAGACGAAACTCTTTTTATTTATCTATTTATTTTCGTTCTGTTTTCATATCTTTTTCCCTAATCTATTTTTTTACCGTGAAACTGGTGAATACCAAGACATTTACCATAATCCTTTCCTAGCACAGAGTAATTTTTTTTTCACCCCGACCGTGTCACATGACCCGAATATACGGACACATGAAAAATGAACATTTCTTAGACAATGTGTCATTTTAAATAAAATAATATTGATAAATACTTGCAAATACCACTAGTGCGCTTGTGATGATAATAGTAATACAAACACGGAAAAATGAACGCGTACATGTCCATGTTTGGTCACAACACGCGCTAATTTCTAAAGCCTCAAAATCTAATATATCTCGGAACATTTTTAAGTTCTTTACGAGTTCTTGAAAGGATCAGTGTCAAGTTAACTGTCCGGCATCCTCATCAGTGTTTAGACTAAAGGTTTCCGGATTAGGACTCGATAACGGTATCATATTCCAAGGCTGACATAATGTTAACATACACGTGAGATGGATTTCTTGAGATTTTAATTTACTGTTTCATTATTCGCTGATTATCTTATTTCTAAAGTAAATCTTACACGAATATTATCACATTTGTATAAACAGTTTATTGTTATTTACATTTTCAATATTTATGTATCTTTCACTTCGGACAATTTTCCTTCCCAATCTTCAACATGTAACATGGTGCTTAAATCACTCCAACAAAACCGTTATAGACAGTAATAATACGATATCATATATTGAAGGTACACATTGGTTGTTTAACACGGCCAGGATGTTACAAATGGGAATTATTCAATATTCCGGAACTCCGGAGATGATTGAGCACCAGGATCTTAGAGTTATTGACAACATGAAATTTCCAAGGATGTTCCATACTCACTTGAATTATCAATTTATTCCTAAGATGGCAAAGGATGGACAACTTAAAATAATCTACTTGGTGCGAAATCCAAAGGACGTTGCCTGCTCCTCTCATATCTTCCAGAGTAAACTTCAAAATGCTAGTTACACTGGTAACTTCGACGGATTTCTCAACGCATTCCTATCGGAAGAATGTAAGTTTATCTTTAATCATACACAACGATGTACAAATACTTCAGACTCGACATTATTTGCCATCAATACCTTTTTTTGTCATTATTCATTACGATAAAAAGGTTCAAAATAAATAATTAGATAAAAAGCAAATAAATATGCTTATATATATAAATATATTTTATATGCTTTATAGTTTTAGGTTATGATGGGTCCTGGTTTACCCATACAAAGGAATGGAATACTGCGAGGCTGACTAATCCGGATCTTAAAATATTGTTTCTAAAATTTGAAGATATGAAAAAGGTAAAACAAACAAACAAAATTTCGTTATTATAAGAATACCAGCCAATCTGTCTTTATTGGAATGGGGAGTAAGGACGGATATTGGCATACTTCAGTTGGTGTCCTGATCAAAGTATGGAATGATTCACGAAGTTCAAGTGTTCCTAGTTTTAATTTTTGCAGTAAACATGGTGTGTTATTAATCAATCAGTCAAATATCGGATTTTCAATGTATTTAGCATTACCTGGTGTCCAGTGAAAAGATTGCTGCGCTAACAGGTACATAATGCTGAGTTACGAACGAAAACTCTGTAAGGAGATTGTCGTGTACTATAATGAGTAGCCTCCCTTGCCGTTACCCATCGACCATCAGTGCTAAAAGTATGCTTCAAATACATAAATCAAATTTCTTTTCAATATTATCTTTTGAAATAAAATCGTCATTTTTATATTGAATGGAGAGCAGTGAAATTGACACACGTAAAATAATTATTAATCATATGATTGACTGGTATGTAATATATTACTTTTAGAGTTGCATAGTTCCAGTCATGGCCATAACATTGTTTGAGACTTGTCGTGATCTTTAAAAATTATTTTTATTTTACGTAGAATCTCCATACGAATATTGTGCAGATAGCAAAGTTTTTAGAAGTCAACGACGAGGAAAGATTTTTGAAAAAGGTTGAAGAAGCTGTCGGATTTGAAAATCTTAAGAAAGAACATGCGACAAGACTTGGAGAGAGTGATAGATGGAAACACCTTGGAGATAACGGGAGAATGCCCATATATAGAAAAGGTAATTCATTAAAACGTATATTTTCCTACAATACCGTCCTTTTTGTGAATTGCTTGAAAAAGGTAATGACTCTTTCTGTCTGTCTGTCAGGCTGTCCGTCCGTCAGTCTGCTCTTACATGTCTGTCTGTCTGTGTCTGTCTGTCTCTCACGTTGTTTTTCATATACTTGTGATAAAAAAATCTCATAGTTCTTGGGATATGTTTGTGATTGTGAAACACCAAATTTCATTTGTTCTACGAATTTTCGTGTTGTTTTAGGGTACCGTATCAGTATGATATAAGAATAATAGAATCCTACATGGGTCTGTTCTCCTAACAGAAAGATCACGACCCAGTGTAAAAACCGGACGGTCCCTGCGAAGTATGGGAGAAACAGAAAAACGATAGTTAATTTTTTTTTTTTTTAAAAAATAAGAAAATAAATAAAAAGAAAATCTACATGTCAGTTGGTCAATATTTTCTACTTCTGACTTTTTTTCTTTCTTTTTTCTTTTTCTTTTGAAATTCAGGAATTGTTGGTGATTGGAAAACCAAATTCACTGTAGCACAGAATGAAAAATTTGATGAAGTCTTCGAGGAAAAGATGGAAGACATATCTGCCAGCCTTGACATTGTCTACGAGTGACTGACCATACAAATATGTAATACCGAGGAGACACAACTTTCTATATCGTTTTTATATCAAGATAACCTCGACCTTACTACCGATGAAGGGAAGGTGTGAACGACACACTTACTATAGTATTGAACAAAGTAGTGATACTATTGTATTGAAGTATTCAAATAATCGAGTCAAGTATACAACGACCTCTGTGATTGGTCGGGGGCGGAGTTTAGACAACCTGAATAGTTGATCTGACACCCAATTTGTTCCGGTAGGCGGAGTTAATGTACACTATCAGTTACATAACAATTACTAAGTAATCGCTGGAAAAATGTCCAACGACGGCAACAGTACGCAAAATTTTCTTCGACGAAATTATGTCCGATACGAACGATATGGGGAATCCTGTTTTTGTACAAGGCGATGTGGTTGTGATGGATAATTGTGGATTCCATCACCATAGACAGGGAGAGCGCATTTTAAGAAATATGCTGAAAGAATATGGCGTGTCCCTGGTTTTTCAGCCGCCTTATTCCCCGGAATACAACGTAACTGAATATGTATTCAATGTCATGAGACAGAGGCTTCGGGCAAATACCCGACTTGTGTCAGAATTTCTGGAACTTGCAGTAGTAAATGCTCTAGATATTCCGTCCAAATATATGGGACCACATGTTCCCCCCCCCCCCCCCCCCCCCCCCCCCCCCCCACTTTCAAAAAAAAAATAAATAAAACTAGTACAGAATGACTATATGACTATATTCACTGTTAAGATGTTATGAATTCTCCGGTCCCAGTGCTCTAACCTGTTGATATATATTTTGTACGTAAATTAGTTTAGTACTGAGTAACTTTCGTTTTCTCGTTGTACCATCGATGGAAAAGCAAGGTTTCATTGGGTGTAGAACGAAACAAATGGGACAACCCAATTAGGTCTGATCTGAAGCCACCTGTGACTTGGACTCTTCCAATTAACCTCTCGCGACAGTCGAGTGTTTGTAAAATGCCGATGTCTGCACAGTATTTTTTCACCTGGCTCCACCCACAATCGATCTAGACTTGGCTCTGCCAATCAGAGAGCTTGGTGCATAAATTTAAGGAATTCGATTGGTGAAGTACTTCAGTACAATACTATCAATACTTTGTTCAATACTACAGTACTTGAAACGAATGATTTTTAATGAAAAATGTTTCAAAATATCGTTATTATAAGAATACCAGCCAATCTGTCTTTATTGGAATGGGGAGTAAGGACGGATATTGGCATACTTCAGTTGGTGTCCTGATCAAAGTATGGAATGATTCACGAAGTTCAAGTGTTCCTAGTTTTAATTTTTGCAGTAAACATGGTGTGTTATTAATCAATCAGTCAAATATCGGATTTTCAATGTATTTAGCATTACCTGGTGTCCAGTGAAAAGATTGCTGCGCTAACAGGTACATAATGCTGAGTTACGAACGAAAACTCTGTAAGGAGATTGTCGTGTACTATAATGAGTAGCCTCCCTTGCCGTTACCCATCGACCATCAGTGCTAAAAGTATGCTTCAAATACATAAATCAAATTTCTTTTCAATATTATCTTTTGAAATAAAATCGTCATTTTTATATTGAATGGAGAGCAGTGAAATTGACACACGTAAAATAATTATTAATCATATGATTGACTGGTATGTAATATATTACTTTTAGAGTTGCATAGTTCCAGTCATGGCCATAACATTGTTTGAGACTTGTCGTGATCTTTAAAAATTATTTTTATTTTACGTAGAATCTCCATACGAATATTGTGCAGATAGCAAAGTTTTTAGAAGTCAACGACGAGGAAAGATTTTTGAAAAAGGTTGAAGAAGCTGTCGGATTTGAAAATCTTAAGAAAGAACATGCGACAAGACTTGGAGAGAGTGATAGATGGAAACACCTTGGAGATAACGGGAGAATGCCCATATATAGAAAAGGTAATTCATTAAAACGTATATTTTCCTACAATACCGTCCTTTTTGTGAATTGCTTGAAAAAGGTAATGACTCTTTCTGTCTGTCTGTCAGGCTGTCCGTCCGTCAGTCTGCTCTTACATGTCTGTCTGTCTGTGTCTGTCTGTCTCTCACGTTGTTTTTCATATACTTGTGATAAAAAAATCTCATAGTTCTTGGGATATGTTTGTGATTGTGAAACACCAAATTTCATTTGTTCTACGAATTTTCGTGTTGTTTTAGGGTACCGTATCAGTATGATATAAGAATAATAGAATCCTACATGGGTCTGTTCTCCTAACAGAAAGATCACGACCCAGTGTAAAAACCGGACGGTCCCTGCGAAGTATGGGAGAAACAGAAAAACGATAGTTAAATTTTTTTTTTTTAAAAAATAAGAAAATAAATAAAAAGAAAATCTACATGTCAGTTGGTCAATATTTTCTACTTCTGACTTTTTTTCTTTCTTTTTTCTTTTTCTTTTGAAATTCAGGAATTGTTGGTGATTGGAAAACCAAATTCACTGTAGCACAGAATGAAAAATTTGATGAAGTCTTCGAGGAAAAGATGGAAGACATATCTGCCAGCCTTGACATTGTCTACGAGTGACTGACCATACAAATATGTAATACCGAGGAGACACAACTTTCTATATCGTTTTTATATCAAGATAACCTCGACCTTACTACCGATGAAGGGAAGGTGTGAACGACACACTTACTATAGTATTGAACAAAGTAGTGATACTATTGTATTGAAGTATTCAAATAATCGAGTCAAGTATACAACGACCTCTGTGATTGGTCGGGGGCGGAGTTTAGACAACCTGAATAGTTGATCTGACACCCAATTTGTTCCGGTAGGCGGAGTTAATGTACACTATCAGTTACATAACAATTACTAAGTAATCGCTGGAAAAATGTCCAACGACGGCAACAGTACGCAAAATTTTCTTCGACGAAATTATGTCCGATACGAACGATATGGGGAATCCTGTTTTTGTACAAGGCGATGTGGTTGTGATGGATAATTGTGGATTCCATCACCATAGACAGGGAGAGCGCATTTTAAGAAATATGCTGAAAGAATATGGCGTGTCCCTGGTTTTTCAGCCGCCTTATTCCCCGGAATACAACGTAACTGAATATGTATTCAATGTCATGAGACAGAGGCTTCGGGCAAATACCCGACTTGTGTCAGAATTTCTGGAACTTGCAGTAGTAAATGCTCTAGATATTCCGTCCAAATATATGGGACCACAGAATCCCCCCCCCCCCCCCCCCCCACTTTCAAAAAAAAAATAAATAAAACTAGTACAGAATGACTATATGACTATATTCACTGTTAAGATGTTATGAATTCTCCGGTCCCAGTGCTCTAACCTGTTGATATATATTTTGTACGTAAATTAGTTTAGTACTGAGTAACTTTCGTTTTCTCGTTGTACCATCGATGGAAAAGCAAGGTTTCATTGGGTGTAGAACGAAACAAATGGGACAACCCAATTAGGTCTGATCTGAAGCCACCTGTGACTTGGACTCTTCCAATTAACCTCTCGCGACAGTCGAGTGTTTGTAAAATGCCGATGTCTGCACAGTATTTTTTCACCTGGCTCCACCCACAATCGATCTAGACTTGGCTCTGCCAATCAGAGAGCTTGGTGCATAAATTTAAGGAATTCGATTGGTGAAGTACTTCAGTACAATACTATCAATACTTTGTTCAATACTACAGTACTTGAAACGAATGATTTTTAATGAAAAATGTTTCAAAATATCGATATTAATGTTTGATAAAACAGCAAAATAAAGTAAATCAAGGACACGTTGATTTAATTGCTAAAAATTATTTTGGATCACGTTGAACTGTCTGTTCTCATTATATAATAATTATGTTTAACTTAACATCTCTGTTTTAAAGCAGAAACGTCTTAACGTGTCCTCAAACAACTCTGTCTTTTATCATTTAGTATTCATCTTTTGTGTTCTACTGTCCTCTCCTTCCTTTTAGTTTTTTACTTTTCAGTGAGAAAATATTTTAACTAAATTTGAAAAGAATTACAGATAGTTATATGGTATACGGAGAACTGTGAGTTTCTTATCTTGTAAATTTACGAAAGTCTGTATGATTAGTTTTTGGTCTAGAATCCTACGGAGAACTGGGAGTTTCTTGTCTTTTAAATTTATAAATGCCTGTATGATTAGTTTTTGGTCTAGAATCCTACAGTCAAACGGTAGTAAGTTCTCGTATATATTGTACAATACTTTATAAATAGAATTAACCACAGCTGTAATAAAAGTCCAGGGCCGACATGAGTAACATTCTATATGAATGTGGTCTAAGTTACATATAGGATATGCAAAGTACTGTGAATATGAGTGGTTAAAGTTTAACAGATTTTTAATGATCAGTACATTCACCAGTGGAAAAGTGATGTTTTAATTCCTCTAAGTCTGGATAATACGGGATATTTAAAAACAAATTAGAATATGAACAGCTTGATGACAGAGATCGGATTACAGTGTGTAAATTTAGAACAATTGATAATAAATATGTAACTGAAACAGGAGGTTGGAGCGATAAAAACGATAGAATTTGCACGTATTGTAACGACGGGAAGATTGGAGCCGACGTTCACTAAATATTAGAATGTACTAAATTTTCCAGTAAAAGACAGTCTTGTCTCGGAGAAAAGTATTGTACTAGAGCAAATGTAATTAAATTACAATCCTTAATTAACACTTAGGATATTGATCTATTGAAATATTTATGTAAATCTATCCGATTTATATATATATATATATATTCAATTGTTTGTCCTCCGTAAGTCTATAAGTACGCGCATATCTCCCTAAAATTGTGAACATCGTAGTTATATATGTGTTTTGGTTGATTCCCTGTGTTTAAAAATAAATTGTTAAACTGACCGTTACCTTGAGTCCGTCGGCCCGGTGTGTTCCCTTAACGCCAACTTTCTTAAAAACACATATGGCAGTTGGTGCTGTTTTTACCATTTCAGTCAACAAAATTGGGGTACCTCATGGGGGCTCTGGGGAACAGTTACTGTGGAGTAGTTACCTGTGACTTGATAATATTTAGCCATAAATGGGGATATTTTCAGATTTTGAATTGAGAATTAAATTGAAATGTTAGGAAAAAGGAAGATTTTTTAAATGCTATATTATTTAAATTTAAGGAGAAAAAAGAACTATTTGAAATTTATATTGTTCAATAAAAAAAAAATTATTTGAAAATTATATTATTTAACAATAGAAAAAAAACATTATAACTTATCACACTGAACACTCCAAGCCAACTGCACTCTGTATAAATACAGCGACTGCATCATACTTTATATTCATAGTGAAACACTCATATCAAGTAACATGGCAAACGCACAGCTGAATTTGAAGTTCGTAATTAACAAGAAAAGGGGCCAGAATTTAGCCTATAATGGTTTCATCTACAGAATCATACGCAGAAATGGTGAAAAATCTTGTCGAGGATCCCTCTCTGCCCTTAACAACATACCAGTTGCTTTTGGAAGACAGGAACACAACCATCCAGCAGATCATGCAGAAGTTGTGGCACAGCAGATCAGAAACAGCATCACCAAGAGATGTCTTGAAGAAGTCAGACCCATACCAGCAATATACGAAGAAGAACTCCGCAAGCTCCGAGATGAAGAATGGGATGAAAACTGCAAAGCGGTGGTACAGCGACTGCCTACCTTCAATACAGCCAAGTCGTCACTCTACAGAGCCCGCCGAAAGGAAACCCCAGCGCTACCAAAGACTCTTTCTGACATCAGACTGGAAGGGAAGTGGACAGAAACATCAACCGGAGACAGATTTCTTCTTTTTGACGACGGAGACCAGCAGAACCGAATTATAGCCTTCGCCACTACGGAGGACCTACGATATCTCTCAACTGCCGACACATTCTACTGTGATGGAACATTTTACACGTGCCCGAGCTTGTTTCATCAGATGTACAGCATCCATGTGGTTATTGAAGGAAGGATGACGCCAGTCGTATTTGCGCTACTACCAGGAAAGAGTCAAAGAATCTACACTCGACTGTTTACCCTATTCAAGGAACACATGACTCAACTGTACCTGCCTTTCGCCCCAACCCATGCATTCGCCGACTTTGAAGTAGCAGTACACAACGCCATTCGCCAGACATTTCCAGGAATCACCATGAAAGGCTGTTTTTTTCCATTTCACCCAGAGTGTATGGAAAAAAGCACAGACAACTGGACTGCAAACTCTATACCGGGACAACGAAGATGTTAGGACCCTTATCCGCCGTGCAGCTGTTCTACCACTGGTACCCATGGACTGCATAGAAGACGTGTGGTTACAGACACTAGAAGATCTAGAAGACGCTGAAGTACCACAGAACACAGCACCTTTCACAGACTATGTTATAGAGCAGTGGGTGGAAGGAGACAGACCGTTGTGGAATCACTTCCAAACAGATGGACCACGAACAACAAACAACCTAGAAGCCTGGCACGGCAAACTAAAGAAGAAGATGAAACACGCTCATCCGAATATATTTGCCATCATACAGACATTCAAGGAAATAGACAATGCCGACGTCATCAACAGAATGCAGAGAGAAGCTGGAGGAATCACCCGACCGCGTGCGAAGAAGTACTGCAACATTGACCCCCGCCTTACAACACTCAAAGAAAGATACGGAAACGGAACCATTGACCAGATGACCTACGCTGATTCAGCATCACAGCTACTTCATCTTGGATAAATAGACTCTGTGCTTTATGTGAATATTAATTAGTGCTACATACGTGTTTATGAACATTCTAATAATTAGTGCTGTTAGGTATTTAATTTATGAAAATAATGCTTGTATATCAAATTTTGAAAATTGAAAATCAATTAATAAAATCTAGTTTAGTATGTATATGTTGAATTTAGTGCTACATTATAAAACTAAAAATAAAAAAGTGATTTCTGTGCTTAATTTAAATGATAATATGCTTATTATTGTTTATTAATTGTAATCTTCATATGGTCTATCATTAATGTCATATTAATAAAATGTATTAAGTTTATATTATGTCTGAATTTCTTATTACTTACCTTAAAAACTATTACAGGTATTTATCGGATATATTTACCTGAGTTTACCTGTATACCACCCCAAGTACCCCTTCTTGGGGCCCCTCAATTATCTTGAACAATAGAAAAATAATCCCTTTGATATTCTGCAGAGTTGGCGTAAAGGGAAACAGCCGCTACAACAACATAACCCGTATCAATGATTTTCATGGTTGGATGACTGTAGGCATAAGACACGCACGTGCAAATACACTTGTCCAATAGGGCCGACGGTAGTGGTCGGCATTTTTTTGTGCACGGTACACACCGTGACCACTCAAGTGCATCACCAGTATTCAAGATTATTTTTTTTTCAAATTAATTTAAGCATAAGCATTCTAAGAAGTAAGTTGACTTACCTTGAAAACATTGCTGACGAATTTCACATAGCAAGTATCACGGATCTCATCTAGACAACAGTCAGTATCTCTGACAAAAACCTTTTGGTTTTAATAGTAATCCTTGCCGGAAAGATCACGAACATTCACAGGGTGGAGGTGTTGTTGTTTATATTTCAAATTTGATTTCTGCTCAGCTTCTTTTTTACCTAGAATTTTCGTTAGGTGAGACCGTTTATATTGATTTTTTTTCAATAGCTCCTCATATCTTCTTTGTACTGTATATAGACATAACGATTGCGTAAATCCATAGAGATTGCACTTGATGAAACTCCTCGTGTATTGATAGTTGATTATATAAACGTAGCTCTTCTAGGTGAAACTTGTCATAAACATGATATTATCCGCACATGCTTGTTATCTAAAGTTAGTGACCAACCTCCCCGGGTAGGCGATACACGTGTGCGTCTTTCCTTGACCCCGTGCTTGTGAGTGATACATGCATAGTTGTTTTTTTCCTAATGTTGTTAAAATCGACGTGAGTATGTCAGACCATGTGACGCTTCTATTGTTTAAATCAAAATAAATACATTTCTCACTGAAAGATTTAAACGAGTGATCTGATTTTTAAAAATAAAAATGTTAATTATCACAGGCAATAAGTTCGTAATTGTAACAGAGACCGTTACACAAGTCCCGTTACAAACCCACCATAAAAATAAAAAGTGCGTTGATTGGGTCCAATATTTAACGCAATGTGAGATATTTTCCACGTGCGTTGAGTTAGTCCAGTTTTTATCACGATTAGAAAAAAAAATCTCAATTTGTGTAATTATTTCGAAGTGGTTGCTACATAATATGTTATAACTCGTTTTAAAAAAAATCCAAAGTGAGTTGAGTGTTCCCATTATTAATAAATTTGAAGCCATATTTCAAAGTGCGTTGAATTTGCTCTCAAAATTAACGTAGTGTGATTTTATTTCAAAGTGCGTAATTTTTTTTTGCCCAAACGATCGGCCAAAGTAAACCTGATATCGCAAAATAATGCGAATACCTGGCCTTTGGTGTCTAGACTTTCGTTTTAAACATATTCTGTTTATATCAAATATATACAGTGAGATTGGGCACCAGTTATCAAACTGGTATTCAGCCCTTTTCCAATAATATTGATCAATATACACCAACACATGATGGACAGTTATATATAACCGGTAGTAGTTATGTATTATATAATGTCTGCAGTATATATGGATGTAGTCTTATTTAAACTTAATTATGTCTTATCAATTTTAATACTAGCACTGATACATTTATTTATATATATATATATCAGTGCTAGTATTTAAACTGATAAGAAATAATAATTAAGTTTAAACCGACTCCGGCGGCAATCACAATGAAACTTATCACTTTTCATACATCGAAATCTATCACATCCCGTACCGGCGTTTTCTTTCTCCGTGTCCTTTGTTTATCCGTCTTTTATAACGTAGATCACACACATTTGCCGCTAGAACTAGAAGACATTACAATTTCAAATCACTTCAAAATTTATACGTTACATATAGTTTGTTCTACTGAGCAGTCTTGAGACAGGAGAGAGAAAAATAGGTAAAACGAAAGAAAGAAAAAAGATGATTGCGAGGAAGAAACAAAATCTACTAGTATCTTTGATATACTGTTGAGTGGATTAGGCAAATAATTTCATTTTCTTGTTTTGATAACTCATGATTTCCAAATAGTAGAAGGTGCAAGTCCAACGGAATGAAATCATTTAGCTCACGACACAATTTTATACTTAATTTATTACAGACAAAAATGAAGTGAGAAGCATCTTCAGCATGATGTCGACACTGCCAATTTCCATAATTAATCAAATTAGCATGAAATAAGTCTTGATTTAGAGGGCTTGATCAAGTTCTGAATCTAACGTGCAAATTGGTATTTTTCTGTCACCAATTCGATAGTAGTAGGCAATTTGTATATCTCGAAGTTTAAGAAGGGAAATTTGAAAGGCCGAATATCATACTTGTTGTCGGATTTAATTTTCTAATTGGTCCCAATGTCGGATTGTGGAGGAAAAGAAGGACGATCTTGTGAGTTGTTAACGCTAATTCGGTATAGAATAATTGATGACGCTTCGAAGATTATAGATCTGCGGATGTCAATGTATCCGTTCGTCAGTTCGCCAACCCGTCCGTCTTATGTTTGTCTGGATGTCTTTATGTAAATGTTTGTCCGTCTGCGTATTCACCTGTCTCCATTTGCATGTATTGTGTGCCTTTATGTCCGTCTGTCCGTTAGACTATCTGTCTCTCAGTTCGTCTTCCTCCGACTGTGTCAACCTTTGTCTAGCTATTTGGCCCTCTGTTTCTCTCTCTGTCTCTCTTTCTCTCTGTCTCTCTATGTCTCTCTCTCTCTTAATTTCCACATATGACATCATTTGATATAAATTGCATTATTAAATTTTATTCGAAACTGGATACATACCGACTTTCTTCCACTGTCCGAGAATTTTTTTTTTGTATAAGCTGAAAACAAGTACCTGTCATGATTGCCTATTTATAGACCAATCTGAATTATATAACATTGACATTCATACTAAGGGGCCCAAGATCAAACATTATATCGACAGGATGCAATTTACAAATGATAAAAAGTTAAATAAACGAATAAAAGACAGAATCTTTTGTAATCAAGCATTTTCATATAGATAAACTTGTTGCACAGACAATAACGGACATTCATTAATAAATACCATGAAATAAAGACACGGTAAACATGTGTTCACAAGAAACCGATACAGTGTACAAAACCTCAGTATACCGTTCCGTACATAGCACGACCGCATTTATAGAAGCGATTAGGAATGGGCACAAACATTGTTGGGCATTGTATTTTGTAAATTGTGGTAATGAATTTCGGTCTTCACTTCCGTTTAACTGATTTTATTTCATTATTCTTAAATGCTATCATTGGGTATCACGGGAAAGGTAACGTATATACAACGTATGTGAAAGAGACCGGCAACACCTGAGCATAATATCATCACAACGCAGTAAAATGTTACAATGAACTTGTTAATTTTTCATTGAATGATATATGACTAACCAGTTATAATTTTTTTATTCCAAGATGAGCTTTTGTAACGATTATACATTATTCATAGAAAATGTGAAACCCATACTGCAGGCGTCATCTTACAGTGTAAAACAGGTTATCTGTCGTACGACATTCAACGTACACTTACAGAAAAAAAAAACTAGCGAATAGATACTTTGTTCCCTCATTAAAAGATCAGACTTGTGTAATGTATATTATTTGGTTGATTTTTAGTGTAAGAATAGGTGTGCAGAGCTTGTTAATATGGAGATATTTGCATTTTTAGCATTTTAGTATAATCAGTCATTAATATACTGACCACATCATCGTCATCTTTGTTTTTCTTGACACATGTTTTGCATTCCACACAAACACACATACAAAATATGTTCAATAGACGGAGTAAACTACATACTTAATAAGATTTCTAAATTTTCACTTCATCATGTGTAACGTAACGATAGCACAGTGATAAGTTCTCCGCTCTCGACTCCAAAGGTGCTTGGATTGAAACCTCAATTGACATTTTTTTAACTGAAAAAGGGAACTTACATGATATTGAAACTTTCACGACATTGTTTCTATTTTGCTTCGTTAGAGATCATTAAAAAATAACGAAACAATTAAATCGTTGATTGTTTGAGATGTGAAATTTTATCTTGATATAATGTTTTTAATTCTCACGTGGTTTCCAATCACTGAAACTTCAGGTTATCTCTTAAGCGTGCGAATTCTTTTTCTCATAAACAACAAAAAAGTTGTATGACATAGATATTTCTATATGGAACTCTCATTCTCTCAATACATTTATATCAATTATCAGTAAGAAAGAAATAATACCTGACAAATGTTTTTAGGTATGTGATTTACGTAATTAAAACATACTTCATTTCCGTTTGAGAAATCCTGTCAGATCTCTTCATTACGCATTTTAGATTAAAACGAAATACAGCTGAATGTAGATGCAGCAATCCATGTGAAGACTTTTATTACTATTTTTGTGTTTGTCCCCCTATACATTCATAATCGAAATCTATTAATAAGACAGTTACAACCTTTCTTTGAGAATTTAACTTGATTTACTCATATATGGCGATCAGAAATTAAGCAAAGATGATGATATCTCTTAATTGCAAAAACGTAAAATAGGGATTTGATTGAATGTGACCCTCTCTCTGTCGCTCACTCTCATAAGAAAAAGTCAAGGTTTTATGTACAATATATTAAATTTAATTTAGTTAAGCCATCTGCTACTATATATGTTTGTGTATTTATATAATAGGAAAGTGCGTTTATAAGGTTCTTATAACTTGTGCCCAATCCTTTGGCTTATTTTGGCGAGAAAATAACTTGAAATGCCACTTGGAAATAAATTATTCATCATAATGGTTCGATAAAGTCACAACAGTTCATTCACCTATGAGGTGCTATGTGCAAACAGCAGTTATCGTGGAAAGGTTTAGATAGAAATGGAATTATTTCTATGTGTCATTGGGACAAACAAGTAAGTAAGTATTGCAGCATATGTCAAATTATATCATTTCAGGGTTGTTGTCGTGCCAGGACCTCAACAGTGCGGTGTTGTCTTCTTATGTAACTGGAAGTCTTCCTATAAGCGACGTGTTGGGCATGAAGTGACGGTCAAATCCCCTAAAGGTCAGTTTGTCGTTTAACTTTACCGTCACACTGTACAGAGGTACTCTTTCTTTACAAAAGTATTTGCAGAAGTTGAAATAATTTAGTTTTCTATTTTTAGCAACACACTTTCCACAGCTACTCTATAACATTTGACCAGACATCGGTATTTTTTTTCTCTGTATCTGGCACTGGAGATTAAAATTACGGAAAGAACTTGTTCGGAATCGGGTTAATTCATATAAAATAATTTTCCATTTTGAGTTTACAAACGGAGACCTTGATAATATTGTGGTGTGAACGGATGTGAATTTATCAATTTTCATTATTAAACAGTTGTCTTCGTTCAAATCTCAATTTGCCATCATATACATCATAGTAAATTATTTGAGTTTTTTATCGCCCCTGATGAAATATCGTTACATCCACGTGGGCATATTATCGGCATGTTGTCAGGCGGTTGAGGAACATCTTACATTGTATCATACCGATGGCTTTCTTTAGATGTGCTGTTTGAATGAATTATCGCATCATGTATTTGTTTATGGTAACTTAGTAATTAAACCAACTAGTCAGTTATCGTTTTTAAATTAATGTTATAGTATATACACGTATATATATGACCACTGGATTTATTCAAAATATCAGCAAACCTCAGCATTCACAAAACTTTTTTATTAGCTTGAATGTAAAATTGAAACACTCTGTCAATTATCAGCTAGTGGCTAAAAGGACTAACTGTACACACTGGATTTGTATGAATGGTTAAGAAAATTGAAAGTCATTGTCAAATCGAAATAGTCAGCGGTAAATTCAAAGGAATAGTAACAAACATACGTCGAAGACAAAATTACAATATAGTATTATGTTTGATTGTGATTTTTTTCTTTTTAATGTTCTTTCTTTTCAGCCTTTGTTTTTGTTTGATTTTTCTTCTTCTATAAACGTGAGTTCAACAGCAATAGTAAAATCTAAGATTCCATGTGCGACATCTTGTGGGTTAGATAAAATGACCATTTTAATCCTTTAATGTGCACCAAAGGAATCATGAGGTCACAAAACGGATTATTGTACTTGCTTTGAATTTTCAAACGAAGTATAAGTCGGTGATTGATCAGTTTTTCACCCTAAAACCTGCTTGTTGAATGGCGCTGAAAGCAAAGTGATTGGGACCCTAGGAACATTGACATGCTCCAGTCTTCAATGGTTTTAACTACAATGCATGTATTTCTAAATTTGTATCGATAGTTGTGTATTTTGTATTGAAAGCTGTGTATTTTGTTGAAAGCTGTGCATTTTTGAAAGCTGTGCATTTCGTATTGAAAGCTGTGCATTTTGTATTGAAATCTGTGTATTTTGTATATTGAAAGCTGTGTATTTTGTATTGAAAGCTGTGTATTTTGTATTGAAAGCTGTGTATTTTGTATTGAAAGCTGTGTATTTTGTATAATCCCTCGAGTAAGAATTTGAATCGAATTCAGTTTTGCTATACAGATTGTTAAACAGGAACGTGTTGTTAGGTTGTGGTGCTTCAATTTAAATACTAAATACAAGTAGCCCCGCAGGCGATTTTAAGACCACGGTGTTCGGGTCTAAATCCCATTACTTGACATTGTCCATATCACGTGTCCATCAAGGAATGTAGTTTGACCAGCCGCACATTCGCCTGAAAATATTCCTTCACTCTGCTGTTTTTTCCCATTCATCCACGTCACCTCGTTCACAACCTTTCCTTGTATGTGTACTGGATCGTCACATGACTACTGGACACTGGCGAGGTCACATTCACCTATAATCCAGGTAAGTTCACATGGAACAGAGCATGTAGTAAAAATGTAATCTATTGATTTACATGAGGGTACATGTTGTTTTTAATAACAAATAACTGTTTTTTCACATCTTATCATAGAAAAATATCTACATACTTACATTGTATATAAGCGTTTAGAGTGATGACATAGTTTAATGTATTGGATAGACGTTTAGAGAAATAGAGCTAATACATTCGTGAAACATATGTTCATTTTTTTTGCCTTGCAAGATATGTTGACCATTATCAATGTTGAAAAAACTTTTCTGAAAGTATGGAAATCATGTCGTAACATTCACCGATAAAATCAGGTTTATATAAGATATATAAGATATTCCAATGCTACGTGATTTATAACCCAATGACATGTATCATACTGTAAATAAAACAAACTGTCTACCAACATCTCCATATTATGTAAAAGCTTTAAAATACTATCGAAGGCAATCATGATTGAACGAAAAAAATCGTAACTAAAACCACCACTTACAAAAATGAAAGGAACCTATTTAACCATGGCCAAAAATTTCTAATTCTATGTGAGTGCCTCTTTTGTACAGTCTTCAAACGTGCAGATGGCAAACACTACTGGTTACTTTTAGTCGTCATGGTTTGTCTAACTTGTATGCAAAGTTGAAATACATACACTTGATTTTGACCCTTTAAAAAAATAAAAAAAAAAAAATAAAAATAAAATAAATAGGTTAATTTTGCAATTTATTCATTATGGTGCACTTCCTTTCTAGATTTTGATATTTATTTTTGTGATTTTGGTTTTGTCCGAGAAGGACAAAGCAGACGTAAAACTTCTTTGTTTATATGAGCTTAAGCGAATTAATTAGTCATGTATGGACACCTTTTTATGATACTCGTTAGCTTTTCATAATCACTAATTAAATATCACTAATTGGGTATTTACATTGTTGTAATCCGACATACAGATTGTCTGTACCTTATTTAGCTATCTCGAATCTTCAATCTTATGGTCTAGTTATTCGACTTAACATGGCGTGAATAATTATTTTCTGCCTTTTAAATGTTTCATCTTCATGCCTTATACAAATTAATTCAAATCATAATTTATTAAATGATATACTACCATGAACAAACAAATAAATAACTCAAATGGTTTTACATTGATCATATATTGTTTTTAGCAGCCAAGTGTCTGACAAAATCCTCATCTGGTGACTATATACACAAAGATTGATATGGAACTTGTTGAGAAGGTTGACAAGCAAGGAAATACCATCATATTCAAGCGATGGCAGGGTCGAACATTCGATAGAGACACTCGTGGTAATGTTGGGGATCAGCTTAAAAAGATAGCGTCATTTAGGTGTAGAGCAGATGATGTGCTTCTTTGTACATTTCCAAGGTCAGGTAAGTTTTTAACCGACGATAAATTAGCACGAGTGTAAGTTGTGTTTACCTATCAATGTGATAACCGCCAATGACAAATTAATTGCACTAAATTAGGCAAGGAAAAATATGCAAGGTTTCTTGTAATGAAGATCAGTTAATCTTTTCTAAAATTTCTCCGGAAGTAAAAGCAATTTAATGTCTTTTTTATTATTCACTGTGTACTGTTGCCTCTTTTAACTCGACGACGACTTGGTATAGATAATACCTTATTACATAATACAAACCTACAGCATGATCACACAGGTTCCACAGGCAGTTAAATATTCGACACTTAAATATACTAAATAATGTTTGCCCCTTCTCACAGCTCATTGTCATAGCTCAAACTAACATTAAACTATTGACATCGATGTCGAGTCCTCAAACGCAGATATAAATGTGTAGATCTTTCTGAACTGTACGATACTAGATCAAATGTACAACGCCGACTGATCTATGGTAAAAAAGAAATTTTCATATTGTATAAATTTGCTTATTCACTTGTCAAAGGTTACGATCCGCCAACTTACCATAGCGAAGATGTACATTTGTTTTGAAAAGCAAAAAGAAGATACTGCTATGTCAAAGGATTCTAAATTAAAACTGAATTTTCAATAAAACTAGAGAAGATGTGATGAAATAAAATATTTATATGGAAAGTCCTGAAAATGATTAAAGGAATAAGGCCCGATGTTCCGGAAAGGTAAGCGTTTCTACTTCATCGACGTCATCCGCCATATAAAGTCAATCGAAGCAAAACTACATAATGTCAGGTTTTAAATGGAAAACATGGTAAACAACAACGGAACCGACAGGTATATTTATCAGTTCAAAACACTTCCAACTTCCTATCCACACTTCTTTATTAATAATTTTGTCACTGATATTTTTCACGGGAATTCAATGTTAACATTTGCTCGGTTGAATGTTATTTGCAATACTGTGAGAACAGAATTGTTGTTTCAGCCAATGTGTTGGAAGATCATGGATAACTTATAAAATGTGCTGTGTTGAATAGTCACGCAAAGTTATGTGTTTTTAGACAATTTTTGTCTTTAAAATTCTTTGTTTAAGCGATGAGTTCGTTAGCTGCATAATTCTTATTTGCTCAAATATATTTGTGCTAGTTACACACTACATCTATATTAGAACATTTAGAATATATATACAAATGGAAATGACATTCATTGCTTCCTTGATAGAAAAAAAGAAGAAAAAAAAAAAAAGGAAAAACAGTGACATATCATCGAGTTCGATGGAAACTTTAAATAATTGTTTTTGCAAAGTTTACACATCACTCGATAAAACATAACTATTACACATCAGACAATCAATCGTATTCTAGTGATAACAGTATGTTTGACTTGTTTGAAACACGTAACGTTGTGCCGTCGTTAGACATAGCTTGGCTTACAACACATTTCGTTTACATTTTACTTTCCTTCGTTGTAACTATGCAACAAACTACTTATATAGCAAATTGAAATTTAAGGTTTATTTTAATCCGTTGTAATCGAGTTATGTATATAAAGTTAAAAACTTGAAAACGCAAGCTGTAAAACATAAGAGCTTTAATTTCTTCTTCATATGTTTTACAAACATTTTAATTGTTATGTCATGAATACCAGTTCAATGGTAACGTCATATTGACACGTGAGATAATATAGTAACAGCTCTGATAATTTTAGGTAAGACTATTAAGTTTAGAGTTTAATGATTAAATGCTTATATAAAGTATTTTTCTTTCTCTTTCCTTGCGATATGACTGTCCGATAAAACTTTACAAAATGGAAATACGAAGGGTTTTGTATTTGAAAGTTCTTGTACCCAGATGTTTGCTTAACTTAATTTAATAAAACCGTGGTACAAGTATATGTTGTTTATGTAAAACTCCTTGCAACCTGGACATGTTATCACGTAAATTATCTTTTTGTTGTATAACACGACATATTGCAGGTTATGTTGAACTCATTTGTTTCAAAATTATAAGACTTCCTTTCCATCATATACTTGTATGTACCACAGCGCGGATTTTTACATTTTACGGCTTTGAATTCCTGTTGTTCTTGATACTTTGATATTTACAAGTTTGTGTTGTCTTTTGCCGTTAATTTGAATATAATGTGCCTTGTTAAATATTAATGTATTGTTTCTAAGAATTATTGCCATGACTTCCAATATGAATTTCCTTTCAAGACGATTGTTAATTTTTTCAATGCTTTTCTTTCCAATATTCAACCGCTTTTATTCCTAATTCTACACTTATGTTGGAGTATAGGTTGAAGACATCTAATATTATTAGCTGTGCATCCTTATCAGTACCTTCCGGTAGATGTCTGAGAAAGTCCATGTTATCCCGAGCATTGCTTTTCACTTCTGTACATACAGGTCTTAAAAGAATGTTTAAAAGATGACGTAATCTTTCTGTCAGTCCTCCTATTATATGTCTAAACATGAGATCTTCCGAATTTGAGCTTGTTATAAATTCTTTATTTTGGAGTTTTATCTGCGATTATTTGTGAAGTTTGAGTAATCCATCAAAAACAACTTTCTATGAATTCGAAATCGATAAAATAATCTTGTTCTTTTTCTCATATGTTACTTGAAGTATAATTATTGATCAAAATTTTAATCATTTGCATTGATATTTTATCTTGATTTCCATTCACCACTTTGTAAAATTCAGTATTTTCAAGAATATTTCTTATTTTTCTCTTACAGTAATCGCTGTCTATAGTCACTACTGCGTCTTCTTTATCGGCTTCTTTTATCATTACTACTTCATCTTTTGACAAAGATTGTATTGCTCTTTCTTGTTTTCTTGTGATGTTGCTTTTGATGGGTTACATAGGAATGTTTTACATTTTATTTTTATTTTCTTGTCATATTAACCTTGTTTAACCGGACTGAATTTTCTGTACTGTGTTCTTTCAAGGTACTCACTGGGTATACAATATGGCCAGGATGATTCAAACAAAAAATCTCCAGTACTCAGGAACACCAGAGATGATGGAATTCCAGGAAATGGAAATAATTGACGAAATGAAATCTCCAAGAATGTTCCATACACATCTGAGTTACCCATTCATCCCAGAGGAGGCAAAGAAAGGACAACTGAAAATAATCTACGTACTTCGGAACCCAAAAGACGCTGCGTGTTAGAATATGCAATTATCTTTTTTTTTTTTCTCGGTGTTTCTCTGAATGTCAAATCGCAAATTTTATTTTATATAAGTTATAGGATCGGGCGGATCGTGGTTTACTCACACTATGGAATGGAACAATGCAACGACGACAAATGAACATCTTAAGATACTGTTTCTTCGATATGAAGATCTAAAAAAGGTAAAGAAATTATCATAAATATGCTACAACCATTGGCGTTATTTGAATCTGCCTAACCAATCAAATTTCTGATTCAAAATTTTAACATCAATATCATGACGAATACAGATATATGGAACAGTACATGTATTAAAATATTAATGAATAAGAATTTAGAATCATATTTGAAATAATATTTAAACTGAAGATAGTTTTGTGTTAACTAACATTATTTCAAACAGGTAA
This sequence comes from Ylistrum balloti, assembly GCF_031769215.1. Lineage (NCBI taxonomy): Eukaryota > Metazoa > Mollusca > Bivalvia > Pectinida > Pectinidae > Ylistrum > Ylistrum balloti. Next base: position 521,550 of record NW_026781891.1, read on the forward strand.
TATTCGCGGTGTTTATAATTTCACTGTATTCGCGGCCAATAACATGAAATTATGTGGAAATTGATTTCCAAGCAAACATTCCTACGGTGAATCAAATTATCACATTGATATATTTGACATATATGTGCGAAATTTCAGCTGATCATATTTCTACTAGTGCCAGAAAATTAAATAATTTGACTCTTTTCAATTCAAGCTTTGAATGTTAAATACAGCGCGGTCTGTTTCAGTGATAAAATCATAACCGAATTGAAATGGAAACTACACCGATTGTTTTATTTTTAAAAAAAAATTGACAAGCATAAAATTTCTTTTTCCTTTTTAGTTTGCCTTTTCATCGCTTGATCTTAATATTATTGGTTTTCAGATTGTTCAGTTAGGATTTCACTATTTTGCCTGTTTTAACAGAATCTCTACAAGAATATCGTGCGGATAGCAAAGTTTTTAGAAGTCGATCGCGAGGAAAGCTTCTTGAAAAAGGTAGAACAAGCTGTTGGATTTGACAATCTGAAGAAAGAACATACAACGAGTGCTGGTGAAAGTGAGTTATGGAGACATCTTGGAGACAACGGACGAATGCCAATATATAAGAAAGGTAAACACATATTGATATTATAAAGGATGGTTGGGTAGTGCAGGAGTAGATGGTTGGGTAGTGCAGTGGCAGATGGTTTGGTAGTGCAGGAGTACAAGCACTCGTCTTTCTTCAAGGCATTCTGGAGTTCGATTTCGTAATCAGAAATTGGAACCTTCATTAAATCTTATTACACTGAAATTAGGCTTTATATAGGTATCTCTGAAATATACACGTATGAAAATTATTCCATTGAAATATACATTTTAAAGTTAAAAAAAACACTTCATATATTTCATTCGCAATGCTTGACAGATACTTTTTGCCGTAAAGTGTATCAATTCGGGCACGGTATCGATTTGGGTAGCGTCACGTAACGTCCATAATTATCAACAAGTGTATAAAGACTTAAATATATATTATATATATATATATATTTGAGAAAGTGACACTTACTTGGATTGACCAAGGTCTACATGGCGGGTGTCGTCGATGAAGCAGAAGACGCTTACTCTTCCGGGACACTTGGTCTTATTCTCCATGTACTTTTTCAGGAGTCTCCTTGTAAATATTTCTTTTATCCAGATTTTGCCCTAGTGTTGTGTAATTTGAGTTTGGATGATTCTTATGTTGACATGTTGGTAATTTTTGATAGTTGTTTTAGTGTTACCTGTAGAATTAGAGCCAAGCTTCTCGCCATTGACATGATTATCAATTAGGTCACAGATATGAATCTAAATTTTGACGTGAACGTATTCGACCTCATACCTGTATATAATTTTTATCTTGTTATTTATAATACAGGGGTCATTGGAGAATGGAAGACCATGCTCACAGTGGCGCAGAACGAAAGATTTGATAAGGTCTACAAGGATAAGATGAGCGATCTGGCTGGTAACATCGACTTGGTTTACGAGTGAACTTCGAACTATACGCTTGAACGAAAGGAGTTGGCCATCCAAGGGAGTTTGGTTATTAATACTTTATGATAACCGATATAAATGTTATATATTTGTTTCAAACTTGTATCAAGTTTGTAATTAATAAAATGATTCACCGCTGTTTGAATGTTTTTTGTGCAATTATGTTGAGTAGATACCGAAGAAAAAGTACAATATTTTATATGTCATGGAAACAATGTCAAGCCATTGATCATTATGACAATGCTGAAGAATGTTGGAAGAACTTACCACCAACGTCGACAACTATACTATAAACCAGAAACTCGATAATTTCTTCTTTGATTTGGACGTATTTTTCACGAAATACGCGTCAGCATATTTCACAACCATGTATTTGTACCAGCGTTCACCTTTCTTGGAAAGGGGCTTTAATCAGTGCATGCCCCTTTTTGATAACCATTGTCATAAGCATTGATTAGGTAATACATACACTGCCTCTCAGGTTCAGATAACGTCATATAAAAAATCTGTAGATTTCTATTTGGTATACAAGAGAGAAAATGAAATCAGTGAATTCACGATTCGTCATCATCAGCCGTATGTATCGGCTTCTGTGCCGGAGTCCTCACAAAATTTTGAATTCTACTGTTCAATATATCAACATCAAAGTTATATCGTATAAAAGAAGTTTTAAAGCACAATATTGGCAAAGTTTTCCAATGATTCGAATAGTAAATAGTTTTACTGATATCACACAGCATGTATAAATTGACATTAATTTATAGGTAACCGGAGGAAAAGTAGTAATCTTCTTCTCTCTAAACAACACTGGAGGTTTGGGCAATTTCCTTTTGAAAAAAAGTAGTAACAGGCGCTTTTCCCTCGTGTATCTTTTGTACAATAATCCAATGGTATTATTTCACAGAAAATCTATCTGAATGTTTAAAATTTAGTGTATACAGTATCTATATAGATATATATTACTGGTCCAGAATCTATAACAAAGGCAATTTGTTTGGGAAAAATAGATTAATGTTTTATTTTATAGATTATCTTCCGCGGAACTTAATATTGACCTTCCAGCGAAGGTGTGCACGCAACGAAAACGACTTGTTAGGTATATTTTGTGTCAGAGAGTGGTTATGTACCTCCCTGAATACATGTAAAATACATCATACATCGTATCTCAAGGATAACAGCAGACACGACCGTTGAATATATTTTGTAGATATTTTTCACGACAGGTTTCTATGTACAATGATAAACAACCCTGGAATATTGAACATCTGGACCGAAATATCGATATCCAACGACACGATCTGGAATAATAATTAGGACAGAATAGTAAACAGAATGATTGCAAACTGACTTCCCATGTAAAAATTAAGAAACAAGCCTCTTTGATCAACAACATTGAGAGGTATTCTGTTGAATTATCCCCCAAACGCTTTTTTATTTGACATTCTCATCAGTGCCTAGAGTTGTATTTGATGTTGACAGGCTTTTCAACACTTGAGTCGTCTGTTTGGTTTCGATTCAACTCTTTGTATATTTATTCATTTATAATTTCGTTAAGGGTCACTTTGACGATTGTTTTAACGATATCGGCTCGTCCGTTTGAGAGGTACATGTATAATATTGTTTTGTAACCGCGGGTTTTACAAACGATGACACGTTTACACAGTTCAATTGTATACACATGTAGTTGCACATAAACTTAATGACGTGAATGATTATGAGTGATAAATTTCCTGTAATTTTCTAATACGAATGTCTTTCACGTGCTTTGACTGGTGGTGCGAAACTTTTTCAATAGTCAGGAGTTTGATATTTATCTGTACATAACGTTTTCAGAGTACAAAGAAATAATTATTGTACATGCCAAAACAGTAAACCCCTAAGTTATATACAATGTAGATATAGAGGGCCTTCGTTCTGTTTATTTATTGATTATAACAGGTTCTCGAAAGATACAAACAACATTTAACGCATAAAGGATCAACAGTAGGCCTACCGCAAGTCATTATTTTCATTCAGTTTCGTTATCGGCTGTCTGTAGGGGTTCATTTGGTTTCCATCGCTTCAATTATTATGAAAATTTCAGTTTGATTTTGTCTTTAAATTTACTGCTTTAATCGTTACTGAGAACATATATTAAAACATGACAAATATAACTGAATGCTTCTGATTTTGAGGTGTTGATAAGTGTATAAATGCGCATGGAATGCCATGATACAGTAATATACACTACAAAAATACATGAACGTTATACAATAATCGATGTTGGCATTTATGCTATTTACGCTCTTCAAATTCCATGCAATTCTTGAACTAAAAGTAATACTTAACTGTAGTTATTTTGTTTGTATAGCTATTCTAAGTATATAGGTTGTGTCTCATCTTAGAGAAGGTCAATCACATACCTACATATAGTCAAGTACTGGTGAATCTTACATTTCCAAACAAAGGGATAGAGAAAAATAATATCATTCTTCGCTGTCATACATCATTATATCAATAGTACACTACATGCGAATAACATTGTATACATATTTCACTTTAAAATAATTTTGAACAAATGTAAAATAACCGATCTCTTTCAGCAGTAAAAATACGCATATTCAGCAGACTATGTTAAATTGAGACGGAAGCAATTTCGCGGTCGTCTGTTTGCCGAGAAAGACCAAAATATCTTACACAAAAATCGTTACAGGGGAAAGCCCTTATGGTATTGAATCAAATGTTGCGTGTAAACGCCATAGGCCAACTATGCACGAATGTTGCCTTTAACAATATATATATTTCCAGGTAGAAATACATTATGAAGGAATAAGATTTAATCGTGTGGCCTCATCTACAAAATACATTGCACTGTAATTCAATTCGTGTTTTTTATGACCCATGTCAGCAGAAATGTCATCGAGCAGTGACTTTTGAAAAAATCATGTAGGTTAAAAAGGACGAACTTGACAAAGGAATGCTTTTTTGTGTTCCATTTTTCTGCAGTTAAATGGGCTAACGTTAATGTTATAAAACCTTGGAGACGAGTGACGGTAATAATGCCGCTTGCCATAATAATGTTTTTTCCGAGATACCCATCTGTTTTACTGGATGTTGGAAATGGGACACTTGTGTGAACTTTACCGATTACACAATTACTTGTGAGGCATTCCTTCACATTAATAATACAGTAATGCAATCTATCTGAAACACCGGTATTTAGGCATTGTCATCATACTACAACTTACTCAAACGACTGACTGCCCAATAAAGTATACCTCCTCCCACCTGCCATTGTTTTGCCTTCTATAAGGAGATTGGAGATTATCCAATATTATTGCTTTTAATAAATAATACAAAAATTGTGTAAACTAAAATAAAACTATATTATCTCTTAAGTAAAGCTATTATGGAAACCGTGTATTGATTGATTTAGATGTAAATTCTTTCGTCTACCAGTCAAGTCAACTAACCCATCAACAAACAATACTGTTTTATTGTTGTTCAATCAGATAAACCTCTTCATATTACGCGACGCATAGTGCGTTCTTTGCACCCAGGTGTTCTTATGTTACACAGGTACAGTCCCGCAATGAAACTTTTTTGTCATTTTTTGAAGTATCAGGAAGCCGGTATTATATAACCTTTTAGACGGGCATATTTTTTCAGAAACACCATATGTGAACAACGTTTTGCTTGATTATCTATTTCAAAATGGAACGTGTTGAGAAAGTCGACGACCTGGGAAATAGCATCGTCTTTAAGCGGTGGCGAGGACGAACCTTCGATAGAGACACCCGTGGAAATGTTGGGGATCAACTAAAAATGATAGAATCATTTAGGTGTCGACCAGATGATGTGCTTCTTTGCACATTTCCAAGATCAGGTAATACTTTTGTTTACATCGCTGTATAATCTAGTCAACCTAGACAAGTGACTGAGGGAAAAATGAAATTCTGCATGATTTCTTGTACATAAGTTGTTAGTGAGTTTATGGCATGTCAAGTGTAGCACTATTCAATATATATGTTATTCATATTAAATGTGTTATGATTGATATTGCATATTTTATCATTGTATTCCATAGTCTTCTTTTAGTTTATATTTTACCTTTCATATTATACATGTACAATTTCTAGAATTTGTACTGAGTCATCAAAGGATAGCACAGTGGTGACACATTTAATTTACACTAATTTACGACCCCTATCGACAGGCAAGCTTATCGCTATACCATCTACCATATTAAGTAATACAGTCCGCTAAAACTTCCGTGCGCACATCGTGCATACATCGTCCGCCTGTACGCACTTTACAGTGTTTAGCGCACAACTGACTTATATTAACGGATTGAAAATTGTGAGTTATGAAACAAGGCCCATGGTATAAGTCAAGGTCACTGATTATACCCTTATCATTTACAGGTCTCCAGATAACACTATTAAGAATATAGAATATATTTGTTAGAATAACTTTGAAAGTCCAGGTCACTTGGCCATACCCATGTTTTACCCATGAGGTAATAGCGAACATAGGCGTATTAGTTTTAGTAGATGATTTTGAAGGTAATATTTCATTCGACCTTTCTCGAAATACCACCGAACCCTTCCTTATTCAGTCTTGCTAGTACACATTTTCACATCCGCTGGAGTGCCGAGTGGGGTGCCTGGTATACGGCATCTCAAGTAATGTGCTGCTTTAAGAAAGCAATTTCTATTTTTTATCAATGCTGTTCTTGCAAAACATAATTATTGTTCATTTCATTTGTTTGAACGTATTGATACCATTTAATCACAATATTTGTATCCAATACAAGACTGCTTTATCACATTGGGTACTGACTTACTATATTTGAACGTATTTCAAAGGTACTCACTGGGTATACAATATGGCCAGGATGATACAAACAAAAAATCTCCAGTACTCAGGAACACCAGAGATGATGGAATTCCAGGATATGAAGATAATTGACGAAATGAAATCCCCAAGAATGTTCCATACACATCTGAGTTACCCATTCATCCCAGAGGAGGCAAAGAAAGGACAACTGAAAATAATCTACGTACTTCGGAACCCAAAAGACGCTGCGTGTTCATACTATACATTTCTGTCTAAAGTAGAAAATACCAGTTACAGTGGCAACATGGATGGATATCTGAATGCCTTTTTATCTGAAGAATGTAATTAATAAAACGCAAATACACATTATCTTTTGCGATAATTCACTATTACATTTCAATGAATAGTTTTTAAGCTAACAATGAATGATAATCTTTACAATGCATTTATTTCATCATTCTTCTTTCCGCTTTAGCAAATGACCATTTTTTTCTAAAGTTATAGGATCGGGCGGATCATGGTTTACTCACACTAAGGAATGGAATAATGCAATGACAACAAGTCAACATTTAAAGATACTGTTTCTTAAATATGAAGATCTCAAGAAGGTAAAGAAAATATAAAAGTATATATATATATATATATATATATATTAGTTTTTTTTAAACAAACAAATAATGATTCATATATAAAGTAAAGGTAAAAGTAACTTCATACCAATAAATCCGACTTGTCTTGAATCGTATCTTGAGATGTCAGCAATGAAATCAAATCATCATGGGTGTAAAAATGTTTGAAATTTGATGTTGATATGTCTGTTTCAAAGGTTAAATATCATGTCTAAATGGGAATGCAGACTACACACATGATGCCTTAAACTGAAATCGTTCTGTATATTAATGCCTGTTTGTTTATAGTCTTAGGACCTTAAAACTATAAGACACACATGCTTTTATAGAATCTCTACCAGAATATCCTTCGGATTGCTACATTTTTGGAAGTTGATCATGAGGAAAGCTTCTTGAAAAAGGTAGAACAAGCTGTTGGATTTGACAATCTGAAGAAAGAACATACAACGACTGCTGGTGAAAGTGAGTTATGGAGACATCTTGGAGACAACGGACGAATGCCTATATATAAGAAAGGTAGTATAGAAGATATTTAACTTTTAAGGCGATCTCCCTTTTTATCAAAAACATGGAAGCAAAAAAACAAAACGTTGAACAATGGTTTCATGACAAAATAAGTAATTAAATCAACGTTTGAACCTTATTTGAAAAAAAATATTTGTAATTTCGAATCCAATTAAATAATGCCGCGGTTACAAAAGAGAATAAGATTCCACATGCTTGGCAACTGTCATCAACATCACCTTACTTCATATCGCATAGGGGAATTGAATATTCCCAATGAAAATGGAGACGACCCTTAATGTGTCATCGTTTTAAGTCTAATTGTGGCAAATTAATTTGTTATTTGTCAACATCCTTAACAAAAGTAATGGTTGATGACTACTCGACAGCTATTAGGTCCAATGGTGAAAACACTGAAAATACTGTAAAAACAGCCGCTCGACCGTTTCCAAAGCTGTTTCCTGTGACACTTAAGATTTGTACTTATACTCTCGCGAACATCTGTCGAGAGTATACAGTAATACCCCCTCACGCTCGTACATACGTATCATTTCTTCTATCAGTTCAACTTCTAACCTTGTGTTGTCAAACGCACAGTCATTGTTACTATGAATGGAAATCAAGAGACATGTTCATGTCACCTCTCTACAGGATTCATTACTGAACCGATTGGTACAAAAATTCTCGCATGGTCACGAACATCGCGTCCTATACCAGTTTGACCTCAAACTGTTTATTGTCAAATACTAAGTCAATGTTAACAAAAATGTTCACGTCATTACCCTAAAGGCTCTATTGCTTCTCCGATTCGAGCCAAACTTCACACGTGTTCACAAAGTTTTAACCTTCGATAATAATTTTATACTCCCTCCCTTACGCGACGAAATTGTAGGGAGGAGGGGTATACTGGGTTCAGCTTGTCTGTCAGTAGGGGAAAACATGTCCATACAACTCCTCTTATACCTGTGAACCGATTTCAATGAAACTATACAACAACTTTTGGGTTCATTGTGCAGATTTGCATGCGGGATTTTTGTAGCAGAAATGTAAGTTGCTATGGTAATGTGGTAACAAGTTTTTATTTAATGGACATAACTCATCAATAATTTGATCAATTTCATTGAAACAATTTCTGTATTTTTCCAGCACCGTTTCTATGAAAACTTGATATGTGCTTCTGATTCTGATATTTTCCGACTGTGCTGAAAACATCCGATATCATTTGGTTGCTATAATAACCACATAATGCCCATGATTAAAACATATCTTTTCCGTGTTGTCTTAATGTTTTCGATAAAAAGAAAATGGTTCCCATTTGGTTGCCATGGTAAACAAATGATGGCCTCGTGGATGTACTAGTAACCGTAACCAACACCTGTACTGCAAAAGGTACAAATGCGAACTCTTACAAGAGGTGATGTTTGTGAACCCGTCTAGGTTTCCATATACTCTTACTTAGTCGCAGAAATTTGAATCGCGAAGGCATTTGTATCATGTGGGATGTCTTGATGACGTTTGTAATGAAATTTAACAGAATATTCTATCATTGTATTAATTTAATAGTGCTGATAGCACGTAAACCTTGATAACACCCTGCTTCATACTTACTATCCAATCAACAATTGCAGAATTGTGTGAATGAATATGATCATGGCATGGTGCCTTTCCATGCCGTCACAAACATATCATGCTTTACTCATGATTAAGAAAAACATTAATAAAAACAACATGATGTTATTATCCATATTCAAATGGAAAAGCAAATAAAAAATTTGCCACAAATATTTGAAAATATGATAACCACTACACAGATTAGGAGACGTAAACTAGCAGCAACGCAACTGATAATTGTTTTCCTACTGCAATGCTTGGTGTAAAACCCTTTCTGCCTACAGCCTTCCCCCATTTTAAGTCATGCACAAGCTTACTCATGCATAAATAAAGTCACTTGTTACACTACCTTTTAATGAGTCCAGCCTTTCTTATAGTTGTTTCATAAATCCTTATTTTATGTGTGCAATGAATAATGGAAGCAGCAATCTCTGTGGGAAATCTAATACTTCTAGTCTACTGAATAGGCTTCATTTAATTATCCTATTACCGAGTGTCAGTGGCCTCGTAATTATACCCTGACTGTAGAAACACAGTTAAGTAGCGTGATATAATGGTACACGATATCACAGATGGGTATATGTTAATGTCATTCAATACCAGTATAACAAAATTATATGTACATAATTTCTGTTTTGTTACTTCTAATACAGGGGTCATTGGAGAATGGAAGAACATGCTCACAGTAGCGCAGAACGAAAGATTTGATAAGGTCTACAAGGATAAGATGAGTGATCTGGCTGGTAACATCGACTTGGTTTACGAGTGAAATTCGAACTATACGATTGCAGGAAAAGGATTTAAACATCCATGTTTAAAACAAAGCTCTCCAAATATAGGAGCATGCTCTGAGATCAAGCTCAAGTATATTTGTTTTCAGCGTATTACTTATGTTTTAACCAGGAACATGAACAAATGAATACTTATTAAATGTTACATGATTTGAACTATCATTCAGTTATTAAAATTATATAATACTTCATAAAATTATTAAAACAATCACAGTTATATGTCACTTATGTATTTCCGACTTGTATCAGTTTTGTAGGTAATAAAACCAATCAGCATTGCATAGATGAATTAGATTTGTTATATGTTGCATTGGTTTTTTTGTGAAAAAGTGCAATATCTTGAATGCAATGTAAACAATGTTCAGCTATTAACCTGTAATCAGGAAAAATTAACGGCGCTATGACAGTATAATAGTTCCATAAGCAGGTTGTCGAAAATTATGGGGACGTGTAACGGTCGTCATAGTGATCTCACTGAGATTTTTCCTTGGTGCGATATGAAGATGGGCATGCTTGATGTTAGTTTGCATGTTGGTTCTCTTGTGTTATATATATACCTTGTTCACCTTATAAAACGTGACATTGCTTACTTGGATTGACCGAGATTTAAGACGGTTACTCTTCCGGAACATCTGGGTTTTTTTCCTCTCCTTATTCGTTTTCAGGAGTCTCCGTGTCAATCTTTTCTTGGTTCATATTTTGCCTTAAGGTTATTGAATTTGAGTTTGGATTATGGGTATACTTTTTTCTCGCTACTATTGAAAAGAAAGTTCTTACAGCCAATCAACAAAGGTGTTCTGTCAGTTTGGAAAAAAGGTATGACAGTGTACAATGTGAAAGAAAAACTCAAAAGTTCTTTATTGAAAACATATCAGGGAATTTGTTGAAATACCATGTGAATGATAATGAGTACCAGTGATATCACGCGAGGTCTGCCTTGTTTTAACTCGCCTGTTTTCCCCATAGACTTACTAATGATATAGACGGATTTCAATTTTGATCTAAGGACACATCAACTAGTTTACAGGAAAATTATACCTAGGAGCTACATCACTACGATTAATGGAAGCGAAGAACTTACTACATATAGAAATACCACTTGTTTTACACATCAGAATTAATCATATTTCTAAGCTTGATACATACTTTATGTAAAGAGGAAATCTATCAAATTAAAAAGCAAAATCTAGTACTGATGACAAGTATAAACGAGATATATTACGATTTCTATTCTGCTGTATAAAACCGTTTACAATAATGGGAGAAAATAAGTATATATGCCCATGTTTCAGTCATGTATTAAACGCATGCTTTATGCAAAGAAATATACATACTATGTAAACCAGTTTGATTTATAAAATATTTCAATATCATCCTAGATCTCATCACGTGTTGCTAATTAAATAAATTCTCGTCCATTTTCAAGCGAATAGCTTCAAGTCTGTTATGTTTGACAGTTCTATTACAAAGTAAATTTCTAATATTGTCCATGTTGCTTCAAAATATATCGATATTCTTTGACTAATTCATTTGTTGTTTTTAATATGCAATAAGTACCGTCATGGAGTAAGCCTGAGGCGTTGAAGACATAAAATATAGCCCCGCAAACGCGGGCATTACCCCACAGCCTTATGATAAAGTTGGGTGCAGGGCTGAGATTGAGAAGAACCTCAATAGGCTGTGTAGGTCCATAGGCCTAACGTGCCCAGCGAAAATGGTGATCGCTGGTGATGTCGTTCTTTAGATAATGAGCGCAATGCAAATTCAAGATGGTGGCCGTAACCGCCATATTGGATATCGGGCGACGACGAAAAACAATAGGGTTGTTAAGGTCCATAGACCCAACATGCCCAGCGAAAATGGTGATCGCCGGTGATGTCGTTCTAGAGATAATGTGCGGAATGCAAATTCAAGCCCATTCGGGCTGTGGGGTAAAAACTTTTGTTTAGATTGTTCACGTTCATTGTATTCATTTAATGGTAAATGGTAAAATCATCACTGTAACATGTGTTGTATTTTTTGTAAGTGCTGCCTACATTGTTTGCATGGCAGTATCTAAACGTTACTTAAAAGTGAAGAGGCTGTGTGGGTAGTTTGAGGCTCCTACAAGATATGCCAAACTCTGATAAAATATCGAATAATTTTCAGAGCAGTACGTGCGAGAAATAAATCTTTTACTGTAACTCAGCGAGATCGGGCTATCTCAGTCTCCAGCTAAGATCATGAAACATCCTAACCTGGCTAACGCCGCGGTTGGGATTATGCTACATGGTCTTAGCCCTCGACTGAGAAACCCTGCTCTCGCTCAGTTGTAGGTAACATATTGTATTTGTCTTAAATTATTTTTTGAGAAATGTAAAATAATTGTTTTGCTATTTTCTCGCTTTTTTTTTTTTTTTTTTTTTTCTGTGTGATCTCTAAGAACGATTATGACATAATACTATAAATGATAATGTTCATAGAATCTTTACATGAACATCCCGCGGATAGCACAGATTTTAGAAGTTGAGCAAGAGGAGACATTAGTATGATCACCGTATAGTGACTTTAAATGTATTTCACAAACACAATTAAACATATAACTGATAAACATACAAATGCAGCATTGCATTGTGCATATTTTAATAGGAAAGGTAATCCACAATTTGCTAAAGCATTTGAAAATATGATTGTCATTGTACAGTTTGGGATTGCCAAACTCGGCAAATAAGCCCACGTGTGAACATCTCGAGTTTCCCTACACAGGAGGGGTGACTTGACTTAAATGGCTAATTTATGATTCATGATTTTTCCTTCGTAGTAAAATAGGTTTTCCAAGGATACCCCGAAAATAGGATCGATCCTTGAAAACAAGTTCAATAAAATTTGTTTTCGACATATAATCTATTTTTCAACCAGGGTATTGGCAGAAGAACAAATGAGGCTATTTGGGATGTTTAATACGTTCAACCATGCGACATGCTTTGAAATCATAATATGCTATATAAAACAGTCATAAACGTGGACATTATATACCATAGAAGTATGTCTGATTTGTATCAAGTTTGAAATTAATAAAATCAGCTATCATTGCTTAGATGAATTAGATCTATTAATTTTACGTTGTATTGCTATCAGAGAAAAGATGCAGTATCTTTAATACCATGTTGAACTAGTAATCGTGATGATGCTGCTGAAATAATTATCAGTTATATTGCACACATCTAAAATTATCAGAGGAAATCTTTTTGACTGCTATTAATTCATAATGAAGTTACATATCTTTTCGTCTGTCATCAGGAAGAAACTTTCGAACATGCTATGATAAAGAAATGGTTCCAACAACAAATGATTAAATGACGCTTTCGTCATATATCACGTAATGTTACGTCTTCGTGTTTTACAGGTCCCTATACATTCAAACAGGCTTTATAATGTATAGGACTGTAAGAAATCATCACACATTTACAGCCTGGTGTAAGATATGACAAGACATGCACTGATACGCAAGACTAATAACCATCAATAAACATAGATAGATGCAACCATCGTGGGTTGTAAGCTTTGGTGTTTGTTTTCAAATGTATGAAGAAAATATCAACATATGAACATTATATATATCATTTTAATTACTATGACTGACATGTGATTATTTAGCTCAATGTGTCTTTGTTATAATCTTATTGTGACTTCATACTACAATGACAGTAAATAGGAAAGGAAATAACACTTCAACCCATTTTCCGACGACTCGGATGCAGATCTTTAAAAATAACTTTTAAGTTAAAACTTATGCATGTGATATAACACAAGTTCTTATGAGATATAAGTGGCAGGAAGCAGTTAAATTGGTCTTTTGCCAGAACAATGTTTAAGATATATATTTATAGCAGGTTGGGTTATGAAAAATACACCCTTACATGTATATATACTGGTAAACTACTATATGGTAACTGCAGCTATAACCGCGGAGAAATGGAAATTGTGTAAGATACAGAAAAAATAGTAATTTCCTTCCGACGATAAAAGTCGTTTACTCTGTCGAGGGCAATGAATACGTTTTCCAGAAATCCCCTTTTCCAAATTAGAATAAATGTCCCAAAATGAGATTATTACTATATGATGTCCAGATTATATCTCACGTGATATTGTAACGATGTCCAGATTATATCTCACGTGATATTGTAACGATATGATGTCCGATTATGTATCAAGTGATATTCTAACGATATGATGTCTGATTATGTATCAAGTGATATTCTAACTATATGATGCCCCGATTATGTCTCACGTGATATTCTAACTATATGATGTCCAATTATGTATCAATTGATATTCTAACTATATGATGTCCCGATTATATCTCAAGCGATATTCTATCTATATGATGTCCGATTATGTCTCACGTGATATTTTATATATATGATGTCCCGATTATATCTCAAGTGATATTCTAACTATATGATGTCCGAATATGTATCAAGTGGTATTCTAACTATATGATGTCCGATTATGTCTCACGTGATATTCTATCTATATGATGTCTCGATTATGTCTCACGTGATATTCTTACTATATGATGTCCCGATTATGTCTCACGTGATATTCTAACTATATGATGTCCGATTATGTATCAAGTGGTATTCTAACTATATGATGTCCGATTATGTCTCACGTGATATTCTATCTATATGATGTCTCGATTATGTCTCACGTGATATTCTTACTATATGATGTCCCGATTATGTCTCACGTGATATTCTAACTATATGATGTCCCATTTATGTCTCACGTGATATTCTATCTATATGATGTCCCGATTATGTATCAAGTGATATTCTATCAATATGATGTCTCGATTATGTATCAAGTGATATTCTATCTATATGATGTCCGATTATGTCTCACGTGATATTCTAACTATATGATGTCCCGTTTATGTCTCACGTGATATTCTAACTATATGATGTCCGATTATGTCTCACGTGATATTCTAACTATATGATGTCCCGTTTATGTCTCACGTGATATTCTATCTATATGATGTCCCGATTATGTATCAAGTGATATTCTATCAATATGATGTCTCGATTATGTATCAAGTGATATTCTATCTATATGATGTCCGATTATGTCTCACGTGATATTCTAACTATATGATGTCCCGTTTATGTCTCACGTGATATTCTAACTATATGATGTCCGATTATGTCTCACGTGATATTCTAACTATATGATGTCCCGTTTATGTCTCACGTGATATTCTATCTATATGATGTCCCGATTATGTATCAAGTGATATTCTATCAATATATCTATATGATGTCTATCTATATGATGTCGATTATGTATCAAGTGATATTCTAACTATATGATGTCCCGTTTATGTCTCACGTGATATTCTAACTATATGATGTCCGATTATGTCTCACGTGATATTCTAACTATGTGATGTCCGATTATGTCTCATGTGATATTCTAACTATATGATGTCCTGATTATGTATCAAGTGGTATTCTATCTATATGATGTCCGATTATATCTCAAGTGATATTCTAACTATATGATGTCCCGATTGTTCCTGCTGCCCATGTAGTGAAACTGGGACATGTCGGCTAGAGTTGTCACCCCTCAGGAGTGCCGTGGCATTCGGGAGTACTCGGGTGTTTTCGTGCCTCCGACGGGTGACTAGTAAGTCTCCGCCTGTCACTGAACAACACTACATATTTTCAACTTGTGTTTGATATTCTGTGTTACCGTGTATAGTTCTTGCGAGTATACTCCATATATTATCATGACCAATATTGTAAACCGCACTAATTTACTACACCCACAAGAAATGGTGGGATGAACGTTAGAATTCAAAACTTTTTTTTTTATCTTCATCGACGTATTAAGGACGTTTTAGTAGGCCATGTAGTATATGGAATTTATAATAATCGTCCAACAATTTTATACGCCATTCGCCTGTCGGCTCGTGGTATATAAATTTATTAGATTCATTCATAGACTCCATATTACACGAACAAGATTGTAAGTAATCTATGTTTACTAAAGAGATACTGAAAGGCCACATAAAAATAATCTTTGGAAAACAGAGCATTACATGTGTTTCTTTATAGGATTCAAATTGATTAAAACCGCACAGAAAAAAATAAGGTATGCAAATGCTTTTACTTTGCAGATCCACCGCTGGAAAAAAAAAACAAACAAAAAAAAAAAAAACGTTTACATAAGTAATATAATTTAAAGTCTACTAGGAAAGCCCATTGGTGCCAAATCAAATCTAAAAAAACGTATTGCAAAGGTACAAAATAATGATTGCAAATTATGCAAAAGTACAAAATAAGCGGTCGAGGGTCTCGGGTTGTGTAAGTTACAGTGACTTACTTTTGGTATACCACACACTCCGTCTCACAAGTTGAATCATACCCCAGGTATGAATTTCCATTGACTTTAACTGTAGTATAGGAGATACATTGTATCATGGTACATAATATACATTCCTAATATCATATTAATGCGACTGGCCTTTTAGTGTTTAATATAATGTACGTGTAACAATTATAGTACTATGAGAAAATCTGAAAAAACGTATATTTTCCGATTTTTCTAACATGTAGCTGGGCGTATAGGCCTAACAACCAGAGGCATCATGGGAGAGAGAGGACCTACGAACATATACGAATATTGGGCAAGTCTTTAATTCTATTAAATTCGCAAACTATGTGCAAACATGAAACATTTCCTTAGACGGGAAGACAACACCCATGCAGTTTGTAGTGTTTATATTCAATACATTTATGATATTCATTAACATGATAGTAATGTGTTTGCAGGTTTGTATATAATCAGTGCTTGAAGCTCCGTTCTGTTGTCATTATAGTGATTTTTCTGTGTTTAATCTACAGAAGATTGACCAGTTTTTTTTAGCATATGAAACACGGATCTTTCTTGATAAATAGGCCTAGTCGTAACTCACCATGTTTGAAATATTTTTCGCCAACAACACATGCTTTCGGTGCATTTTGTCTGGAATACTTATGTTGAACACAGATTGTCAACTGGTATCTACATTGCACAACGAATCTGTGATTTATGGATTTGAACGCCATTTGTTTGATGGCAGAGGCAATAACAAGTTTCTATATATTAAATGCCGTAAGATTCCACAATGATTTTCTGGACTTGCAGTGACTGGTTTCCTCTAGAGACATAAGCTAAAGAAAATGGCAGCTGGAAATTCTTTTCAGAAAAAACTTTCCTTTTGGCTTTCTTGGTTTCTTACCGGACATATATTTTTCAGAAGTCCCAGTCTATTGTTCTGAAAATAACCTTGATGTGACTGACATTGCAGTAAATGGCATGAACTTTTTGATATTTTTTCACCTGCAAAATATCAGTCTTGTATATTGTTTTGTCTTTATCCAGATACAGATTACATGTATGACAATAGTTGATCAAGCATAGACACAATTTAGACTACCAGGTAATTGTTAAAGATTTTATCGTTATTTCTCAAACAGTAAAAGCAGTGTCAGAATGATTAAATCATATGTACACAATGTTGTGAACTTTCAGGATTAGAAAAATACATGTATGCTATGTGAGTGATGCCTACAAATACCACCTGATTGAAAGTATATACTTAAAGGTATATATCATTTATATCTAGGCAGTACATTTAACTTATATTTAAAATTGCTAGAAATTTGTGTATTTGTGAACCATGCATATATTAAGGAGTTCACATCATAACTAACATCGATTATTTGATACCTTCATGAGGTATAATTTCATATTTTATTCATGTTAAAATCTATTCATTATAGTAAGTTCTTGAATGATCATGACAGGGACGCAGGGGACGATTAAATATAAATATTATGTCAATTCTCTGTTTATATTTATCATATAAGCATTATTTTAATACTGACAACTTATTACACACATGTATAATTTGTAGAGGGAAGAGGTAACAAATTAATTTCAGCACATACTCATTTGTCTTAAACACACTTTCAACAATTCAATAATTTCTATATATTCAAACAATGTATACAGAGCAATTCTTGATGTGATATCTTTCAGGTTTCTGATGCCACAGTATGGCATCAAATTTTGCCCTTGCACGTCTTCCTGGACTACCAGCAAAGGTGTTTTGGCCTGTGCAGGTACTAGAAGAACAGGATAGCCAGAGAAAGGTGTTCTGTAAAAGAGAGGATACATAGAATTCACATATATTTGTCATTATCCCCTAGTATGAATCCTCTTGAGATTGGCTGGTTGCCGTTTACTCTGTAGTGATACTCCGGTGATACAAAAGTATCACCGGAAAACAGCAACAACATACCATTTGTTGTAACACATAATCCATGCCATGACAATATAATCCAAGCAGCAAAGGACGCTATTCCCTTACTTCACAAAAGCGAAAAAATGCGGAATTTGATTCAAGCATCGGAAATTCTACAGAGAAAACGGCAACCGGCCAATCTCAAAAGGATTCTTACTAGAGCCAAATTTGATGATTCCGGACAACAAAGTTTTACTGTTTCCAAATGTGAAGACGCAAGATATGGAACATGCAATTACATACATGTCGGCGATAATCTGACTCTACAAAATGGAAAAACAATCAAACCAAACAATAATATAAACTGCAAAAGTAAGAATTTAATTTGTGTTAGCATGGTAACCTCAGCTCAGGGACTGCAGCTTGTTATTTGTTGTACATGTCTTATAAACAAAAAACAACAGGGAAAAGAAATGTTGTCAAATGGTCATTTATTAAATGACAGGAACATTTCAAATATAATCATAATATCAATCACTGTTGTTATATAATATATAGATCTGAATGACATTAACTTCAGTCTATATGTACAACAAAAAGATGGGGTACAAATTATCGGCACCGATGAGGGGCGCAAGATATCTATGCATGGAGGGATACATGATATGTAGAAAAATGCACCTCATCACCCCATCCGGAAAAACAATAAAACCAAACAAAGATCTAAACTGCAAAAGTAAGAATTTAATATATGTGATAGTCTGTCCAACCTGCCTGGAACACTACATCTGCCAAAGAGGAAATGCACTTAGTGAGTGAGTCCAGGTCCGCAAACAACAAATACGCACACTAGAGACACAGAAAATACCACTTTTATCACTTTTACAAAATGGACAAAAAATACTTGGTAAAGAAGAAATGTTTGTAAAAATATTTAAACCAACTCTGAATGCAAGTTGATGTTTTAAACAATATTTTACAGATATTTGATTGATAACGAAGCGCTCATAATGTTATCTCTATATACTGAAAACAATAACGTTATCTCCCCTTATTCTACTATGTATTATGTATGACGTCATAATGCCGGTTACTAAGACATCATAATAAATGAAGATGGCCGTTAGGCCTGAAAATGTTAGTGGAATACATTTGTCGTGTTGATTTGAATTTTTTCAACTATCTAATCGATACACAAAGCATCTTTAAGTTACATATATATATATATTTGACTATGTGATAAACAGCACTGTATAATCATGTCACATAGTCACCAAGGTTTTTTGGAAATGCTTTAATACAGTCGTGATCTAGCAAATATGATCAAGTCAATCAAAAAATCAACAGGTTATTGTCAAAATTTGATACAAGTTTGTATCGGCAATCTTCAGTTTGCTGACCTTTCTCAAATTGGAGATTTTGCGCGACGTTTTATTAAGCAAATACAGCATGTGCACAATATATGTACACAATACCACTAAGAGGGTTGAGGGAGGAGATTTTGATGGAATTTTATGAAAATAAACGGGAGATTCCACCGTATCCGGGGGATTTGTAACGGATGACTAATGTATATGATAACCGACAAAATTTAACCACCCCATTTTGTGTAAACTTTTGCGCCAAGATTTCAGGCTTCCAAAATATTCCAAAGTAGTGGACATACATTCAAGTAAGTTGTTGTGCTTTATACGTTTTGAAAATATGTATCAATTATTTGCTGTATTTTTCAGAATACCTGAAGAAACGACCGAAAACACTAAAAATGTATGTAAGTGATACCCAATAGATGATGTGCATAAAAAGGAAAATACCAGGAATGCAAAGGTTATATCCACCGTGCATTCATTATTTTTCATATTACTGTTCTCATGAATATATATATATATATATATACATGTGTGTGTGTTTGAAACAGTCTAAAGACAGTCACATACAATGTAATTTATTCTCTTGATTGATTTAAAGTATATATATGGATATATGGACTTTAGACCCTTGGACCAGATGAGCTATTGCCACATTGTGGCGATTTTCCATCTGTCGTCAAGTTCTTCAATCGACTTCTTCTACACTGTTGATTAGATTTGACCAAATTTGGCGGAAGCATCGTGAGGAATTGGGGATAAACAAATGCACAAATGGGGCGGCTGTCCTCCCTGGGGGCTGGATAGGGCCTAAAAGTTGGAATTCGGCTCTGTTGCTTTAAGCATCTTCTTTTCTGGGACTTAAAAAGGACATAAGTCAAATTTGCCTGGAAGCATGCATACAAGAGGAGGATTCAAAATTGTACAAATAGAGGGGGCTTTCCTCCCTGCTGAGGGGAATATGTACATACCAGATGAGCGATGCAGGCCAGGCCACTTGGCTCCATGTTCAGATGCTAGTGTTTGACATGGCTCAAGTTCAAATGATGCTTAAAGGGATATTCTGCCCAAGTTAGTATTTCATAAGGTGCCTTTGAGAAAATAGTGCAAACTCATCTACTCATATTCTTATGGAAATCACACAACTCCATTTACCCAAAAACTAGAATTTCTCTATTTATTTTAAAATAATTCCGTTTGGGTCTAGCTAGATTTGTTTACAAATGGTCACACTACCCTGATGACGTCAGAGCAGTTTTGTACTTGTGTTATACACTGTTAACAAACAAAAAATAACACCTACCAGGAAGACACGTTTTGGGCGAAAGAAAACGGTTTTTCTGCATCAAATCAAAAGAGGAGAAAGTAGACATGAACGAAACAATATCCGAACAGCACAACTAGGAAATAGCACGAAAGATGGCTGCAGTTTGTGAAAGAGAACAACCAGTGCAAAACAGTGCAATAAGCCTTCGAAATCAGAGCCCATTTCAGTACTCGGATTCAGTCCTTATTGTAGCCATAGTTTATGTAGTTATTGACAAATATGACAGGGATAACACATTTTACTGATATACTTGCCGTCTCACCTTTGCTTACATCCGACATCATGGTTTGGTTTTGTAGCCCCGCGTTCAAAATTATCGCTTGTTACATTTACACATTCTAATTTTATACTACTCTGCGGGTGTTTCCACCAATTTTGCCTGTCCTAAGTGACAACAGGAACGATATTTTAATGCATACAATAATTTGAATAGTCAAAACAGATACATTAAAAACAAATGGAACAACAAAAATTTTCTGACACGTGGGAGGGTTTATTCCTTTAGGTTTTAATTGATCTTCACTATTCTTCAGTAAATCTGTGTAATGAAAGTGGCCATGGTTATCTTATTCAGTATCATTAACTAAGATCACGTATATCTATTAGTTTTCTTGATAAAGTCCAATTAAGGTTTAATTCATTATTTTATAAGTTCACTTAAGTTACAAATGGTAAATGGTGGCTCAAAAATAGAAGAAGTTTTAAGACTGAAAATCATTTTTTTCACAATCATATGCATTTTCATTAGTTCAAATATACTAACGTACCCCTTGTTTTATCACAATTTTCTAGTGACAAAAGATTCCCACATCAATCGTTTTGGATGACCTACAGATAATATCGTATTACACGGGTTAAGATAAACTTGAGGCATTTAAACACATCTTGTGGTAATAAGAACTTATTTTATGCCTCAAATATGTGTGATAATTACTTTCAACCATGCACGTATATGGTTCGTTTCCGTCACTGTCAACAAGCGGTTTCCAGTCCTATAATGTGACTAATGCTTGTTAAAGATGTGTTAAGAGTCCCACACGAAAGCATAGCTACTGTCATAGTAGAATGGTTTTAAACCTCGATTTTGGTATCACACCATTAGAATATTTCACAGCGACATCATTCAGAACTGATAAGAGAACAGCTCGGAAATAAAATAATGATGAAAAACATGTCCCTTAGTGTTTGTTCAAACTATGCATGCCTTAAAATTTAATATTTGTACTGCCCCAGAATTTTAAACATTAACACCGTGATACATGAAAATTATTGACTAATAACTGTTCGTAATTGAACTTAATCATGGAGTCAACACATTTTTCAAAAAATTTCTATTGATAAATATTTTTCGACCGCGGTTTTAGAAAGACAAAACGGCGATATGGAGCAATTGATCATCCATAACACATTCTTTACTTATTACTATATAGGTACTGAAACGTGCTATAAATGTTTGGGTGTAGCATTCTTTGAATGGTTTGAAAATTTGATGATTTCCCATCACCTGACTTGTTTCAAAGATGCACACCTGTATCTAAACACTATAATAATGTCCGTTTTATAATCCGAATCAAAATGTGATATTTCCGATATTAGATATTGAATACTCTCTTTCGCCTATCCCCTAATCCTTTCAAGTATTTTATTTATTATTAATTTGAGTTTTATTTAATATCATGTTGTAATGTCGGTTTTTCCCTTATTGCTGTTGTCGTGTCAACCAATTTAATGACTCACAGATACGGCCGTCCATCATCCTCAGCTAAAATTCAAGGTTCCGGTTTGGTGTTGATGTGTATAACATCTTCCGATAAACACTTGTATTCCGTTATGTGCATTGTCGGATGTCATAAGAACTAATATAAAAGAGATATTGAAGCATACACAAGAAAAGGTGAGTACTGTGATTATTAATTATTTACTGTGAATGTCCTAGAACCGATTGTTTCACAACTGTGATGTAATTCGCTTTAATTAGGATGGCGGCTAAATTTCTATATTAACATTTTAATCAAAGGATGTCAAATTTGGTGTTTTATAGCATGTAGATCACATCACAGTGAAGTCTTACGAAATAGGTGAAAGGCTATCCTAAAATAAAAGTGGATCATCTTCAAGTAAAACAAATTGTCAATATTTAAAAAAATAAGTATGAATGTGGCCATTTCAATCCCCGAGCTATGGGAACTTTTCCTGATAAAACACGATAACACTATGGTTTTTGGACATTTGCAAATATTTTGTATTAACGTGTATAAAAGAAAATCAATTATGAGAGTCAGTGCAGCTCTTCTATACAAACTCTTATTGGGATCCTTAAATTTGGACCTTGTCATCACTGAAGATTTTGCTATCCTTACAAAAAAGAGTTAGGATTAATGCCATCGTTCTATGTCTAATGCATCTAAAACCTGAGGATGGTGTGGGAATAATATCCGGAAATGACTGACAAATTTCGCCACGTACTCCTGACAAGGAAGTTGAGACCCTGGTACAATATATACATTTGTATCCTTCTTTATGTACACTTTTCTGTATTGGATAAGCTGTAATATTTCCCTTTCTTCGTGTATATGGTAGTCCTATGGTCGTGACTGTATACACTGTCTATTTGTATGACACAATGCAATACTCGAATTTATGTAAACACTGAGCGAAGAGTGATAGTAAATTTATTTTTATGCTTTCCTGACGACTGACGGTTTGTTTTCACTAAAAAAGACACCTCTGTCTCTATAAAGATTTACATCATGTGATCAGGTCTCTTGTTCAGATTTAGGCCTACTTAGAATAGGAACAAAGCTGTTACACGCAAAGACTTCAATACGAAATCAAAACTCTGGTTGATCAGATTGATCAATGTTAATTTTCAAAATTTATTTTACACCTTCGAAAAAAATTTTCTTCATTTGGTAATATCGCAACAGTGTAATACTTCTTGAGATGTTTCAAGGATGTTGATCATTCGAAAATTGGACTTGAATCGACTTAAATTTATATGTCTAGTGTCGTCAATGAATGAGAAGTTACTTACCCTCTCGGATACTCGATTTTAGTAATTTCTGAAGTTAATCCAGTTAGTTAGAGCAACTTATGGAAGTTAGATAGAAAATAAAATATGGCAATTATAATGGTCGTTGTGGATGAAATACAAGTAAATTGCTTAGATAAACCAAGACAATAGAATTAAATTAGAAATGGTACTTAGTCAGTATGGGTATACAAAAATTGCTATATCATCATGATAGCTGATAGAAATGTAAAATGTTCTTTGATGTTGACGGGATTGTATTTTTCTGGATTTGTATATAGCGTCTACGGTAGCCTCTTTACATCATATAGCTTAATTCTGTTTTAGTTTGGTCGTGCTTCCGACTTTATTTTATATAGCTCTTCACCTGGTTACATTCCAATAAATGCCAAACGATCATGCTGACCTTGCGTTCCTACCCTTTTTGGTAATTGTCAAGGTGAGGCTGAAATTAGATATCATTATGTTTAAAGGAAAGTATACTTTGGTGGTTTAGTTAATTTTCGTGCACATAAGAATACCGATTTGGTAGCATATATAATTGCATTTTTTTAGCATTCAGTTATCATGAATTCCCGGGAAGAAAACTGTGATGCATAGCCTTATAAGAGTAAAATCCCTTGCAATAAACTACAGCGTTGAAAATTTGATACCAGACATCCGCTTTGTGTTGTGCTTTCGTGCTCCTTTTCATAAACTATGCATCTGAGACTGTTCTGTATGTCATTGGTGCTAACAAAAGAGGTTTTGAAGCCTATGTCAAACTGAGAACAGTTTTAACCTAACAAATTCTCTGTAGCTCATTGAAGCTTATCCACGGGATAAAGGGGAAACTGCATGTTTTAAAATCAATTTTCCGGTACCAGCTGTAAAGTTCAGACATTATTTACCAATACGTACTTTTACCTGGGACACCGTCTGTATTAATCACATGTGAACACTTAAACTACTGACAAAGTTTCAGAAAACGCCACGATTCATTCACCCCACTCATAGCATGACATCATATAAGGAAATGTGTGATATACACTTAACCACAATGAATAAAAACACGACGCAATTTGCGTAAAAATTTAAAGGGTGGGGTTCCACACGTTTTACCTGACAATATGTGATGGTTTGTAAATTATGACAGATATATCAAGAAAAAATATATCCCATTGATCTGATTTTATTTGCAGTAAATCCGTTAGATCTTTATTAAGTTATAGATTATTAAACTTGCATACCCATTCCTTCTCTCATTCTGTATTATGTCAGGGAGGAAATTATTTTTCTGTTTCGAAATAATTGCACTAAAACAGAAATAAGTCAACATTGAAAAAAAATGAAAGACAGAGAAAAGATGGCCAACAACACATATTTCTACAGTACTATTTTGTTTTCATATGGGACTGACTTTATCGGAGAGTTTATCAGAACGGGTCAGAAAGACCTTGCAAAGTCGTTTAATTTTACTTTCAAATATATTGATGACGTCTTGTCGTTAAGACGTTTTTCAAGAAACTTATTGACAAACTCCATCGTATATACCCACTAGAATTGAAAATCAACGACACAACTGACTCTTCTACATCAGTCGCTTATCTCGAGCTTTTCCTACAAAGTAACTAACCTGGACAGCTTTCAACCAGGCAGTTTGATACATGATAATTTCTATTTCCTGTTGTGAATTTTGCATTTCTGGATAGCAGCATCCCTCCAACCCCAACCCAGAGTGTTTACATTGTTAACGTGGAACGAGCGTCGGTCAGCGATCCGGGGAATGAACACCGAAAAGATTGATTGCAATGACAAATGTTTATTTACAATGATGACAATAAAGAGATTAAATAAAAAAAAACCCCTGTAATACCCACACGTCACACTCACTAATTCACTCATTCACAAACACAATTATTACAAGTTACAGTCTGTAGCTACACACACAACGACGAATGGGATCCTGGTACAGTTCCGGTGCCAGAGAGTCGCTAACCTGCAACCACGCTCAATCCAGAGCCAAGAGGTATAAACACATCAAGCAGCACCATGCTTGCTTGAAACGCCCAAATTGGCAAACTCACTAGTGTCCAAGACACGACAGGAAAGCTGGGTTGTACACACTAGTGTCCTTGACACGACAGCCATCCCAATAGTAGATATACTGTGACTCAGCCTCCACGCAAGTCGCTGACCCTGGCCTACGTAACAACCCAACACATGTATTCCATGCTGACCTTGACCCTGGCGAAGAGAACTTATCCGGTCGGTCCTGACGCTGGAGTCACAATGAGTTGGCACAGCTGACTGGTCCTGGCTTGATAGCTGAGAATCCTAGTCCGTTATGTGAAGCTACAATAATACATAGTGGAAAATAATGCTGTAGTCACACAGATTCACTCTCACCTGGCATACTAATTAACTAATAATTAATTATCAATAATATAAATATTCATTAATATATTGTAAATATACGTAAATCAATATAATAAAGATAAAGGGATAAGTGTGCGGCTCCAAATGGCTATAAAAACACGACTCAGCACAATTCATAGAAGTTGGCGTCTCACGGCTTCCATACTTTTTTACCCAGTGCGCGTACACACTCCAACTAACGCTATAGCTCTAGCTCAGAGCTTCCATAGAATTTTAAAACGGACAAGAACCCTATATTTATTAAATAATTCTACACACAACAATCTATTATGTTTATATTATCTAAATACACCAGAAATCAATAGGAAGTATGAAATTAAAATGATATAGCAGAAACACACCACAAAACAAGTGTACTACATGTATCAACAATAGTTACGCATGATTGGAGCGCACCGACACCTCGATTGCTTGACCCGATAGATTTGACGGCATGGATAAAATAATGCCAGAAAAAAAAACCATATGGAAACGGAAGAAAGAAACATAACTTACCACAGTCTGTCGTCTGTGCCTTGTTCACAATATCGGAAACAGCTATATTTACATATCGGCTACACGAACTCACAAAACTGTGGACCGTAAACAAGTGTCCATTCCGTGCACAACCGGTCAAGCCCGTGACGTATATCCGCCCAGTGGTGCGGACAATTAAGAGTCCTTACACCGCAAAACAAACTCAAATTAAAACTTACCATTTATAGACAAACTATACATGCTTACGTGACATACATGTCGCAATTGATTCAATATTCAAGGACCTGATTTTGTGCAAGGTGTCGTCAACTGATGCACAAACTCATAAAACTGGGTTTCAAAAGATGCAGATTACAATTGTGAGGATTTATGAATTCGGTCGCCGTAGGGATCATATTGAATTTGCCTGTTTGGTTCCGTTGTTCTATAACATTTCATTTTTCCATTGTAGTCAGAGGCCACAAATACTTCTAGATCACCTTTTGATGTAGCCTGAAGATGCAAATACCACTATATCAGTAAATATTATAGCAAGAAACCACACATATTCAATATCATTTCATAATGTGGCCAAAAGCCTCAAGTATTCTATATCACTTTATAATGTAGCAAGAGGTCATGAACATCTCTATCGTATTGCATACTGTAGTCAGTGTCCTCGACTGTCACTATTTGATTAATGATGTTGCCAGAATTCATAGCTTTTCCTAATTTATTTTATTCTATTGACAGCAGCCACAAGCATTTGTTTATCACTTAACCGCTATCTTTGAAGAAAAGTACATATAATTGACAATATCCACAAACATCTTGATCACATTTGACTTCGACTAGCTAGTTTTAAAATTTCATCAGAAAAAATCTTATCTACAGCTCAATTCTAATCGTGATTTTGATATTCTAGTGGCGAGTGCCAGTCTGTATTATCACAATGAAGAAAATCATAAACCTTGGGAAAACGGCACCACAATACAAAAAAAAAATCTGCATAATTTTGTCTTGAAGATGCTCAACTTTCTAATCATTACATGTACATCTCTGACACTTATTTATGGTATCTGTGGTATATAAATAACATGCCATTCAATTTCGGTGAAGTATGGACTACCGGCCAAACAATGAGTACTTTCCTTTGAGTCATCAAGTCATCACATAGTATATTATACATTGTTGTCCAATTCGACTTACTTTTTTGTATCTGTTTAACTGAAGGGATACTTTAAAAAAGAGGAATCTTAACTATACCTGTAAGTATGATGTAATTTCATATGAATTTGTTTTGCCGTCATGGACACCTGATGAGGTAAATATCACCATAGCCAGATTTGTACATTTACACGCTAGCTATTTATGATACATGCTTAAATAACAGGTATGCATAGAGAGTACGAGATCGTTGAACTGGTACATGGTGCATATCTACAGAAACTGTTCAGATCAGGACTTTCTGCAAAATGAGGAACAATTGTGCTGCATTCTCTATATGCTACCAATGAACAAAGCTGATCTCTTTCTCCTTTTCAGTAACTAGCGGGGGTATTTCACTGTATGTACATTGCCTTACAAAAGTAACAACAACAACAAACAGAATGCTTAGATATTGCGCGTTTAAGAAATGTTTTAATACAATGTTCGTTTTACGTAATTTGTGACCTTACATGGAATATCTATAAAGCCCTGTTTAACAAAAATATATTTAAAAAAGTCTAAAACATTGCAGACTTATTGATTGAAAAATTGAAAAAGAAATCTTGATTACACATGGATCTAATGTCACAGAGATATTTGGGTATATTGTAACTCTTACACTACAAACATTATAATGCTAGACTGAGCATACCCATTTTTCCATGAAATGTATCCTTAATATACGTCAATAAAAATTAACGTATAGATTACGCTGCTGTTAAATAAAATCTAGTTTGTTGCTAGAGTTGTCATTTGATCAACAGCTAGCGTGGTATCCTTTTGTCGATGATGATCACATATCTGTACACCATATGACGACATAGGGAAACATGTTACATGCTATAAAGAGCACGTGAGGTGAAGTGTATTGAAAATAGTGAATTCGTTTCCCGGCACGAAAAGTACTTCAGTTGCTTGAAGTATATATACTTGACATTATATCAACGAAAGTGCCTAAAATATAGTAGGAAGGCAGAGGTGTTGTTTACAAGCAAGTATATGATTTGGGTTCAGAAAAAGCTTTGTTCCTTGCCCAATTTCTATAGCATCCAGTAGAATATCCATATTCCACAGAACTGCTTATGGTGGAATTATCAACATTCATGAAAATTTAAACTTGATCGATCCTTGTAAGTGAAAAAGATTCGTGTAATTCTTAATTCGTTTTTATTTACATTTAGTGATTTGAGTTTCGTAACTCATTACGTTATATTGTGATTACAGAGAGGAGACACAAAAACCTAGTTCAGAAGCCCGTATCTGAAGCCAGAAGCACAAATGGTAAGTACCACAAGCAGATTTAGTAAACCATTCGAATGAAAATTATATTCTGAAGTGGCATGCAGTACAGCATATTCATAAATAGCATATTGTCATCAAGTGTCATTCATAATTTTCATAACTCAGCTAAGACTGTTTCTGTGCTAAACGCTTTCGTGCAAAGCGTGTTTCCACTTTGCGTGAGAGACTGTTTTCTATATTCTTAAATATCATGTCTTTATCATGGGATTCTAATTCAAATAAAATGAATATGAAAACTCCCTTTCTTCATGTTGTCCAAATAATTTATCACAACAATACACATTTGCTACAAATCAACAGATCATATAATATTACCTAAATGTCAGCAAATAGCTACTGTTAAAACTGGATTACTGCATTCGGTAAAACATTAAAGAGTGTCATTTTTGCAATGTGGCACCCTAAAGCTGAGAAATAACAAATGTTATAAAATAAAGATATTAAACAATGAAAATTCAAAGTGATATTCAGATTTAAATCTACATTATTTGTCCACGAAATAACATTTAAGCTCATCACAAATTAGCAGTGTCCTATGTTCATAAAGAAAACTGAATCACTGGAATCACATAAATCCTCAAAAAAGATCACGAACACATACATATATATAAGAAATAATCACCATACAAAAGCATAAAACATACGTACCTGAAAACATCACCACAAATACCATACTAAAGCATAAAACATACGTACCTGAAAACATCACCACAAATACCATACTAAAGCATAAAACATACGTACCTGAAAACATCACCACAAATACCATACAAACGCATCAGACATAAAATCCTGGAAACATCAACATGATTATCAGACAAAAAACCCATCAGATATAAATAAAAGACGAAACATCAGACATCGAAATCAGATGTAAACAGATAAAAGGACCAGACCTAAAATCATAAGAAAACAACAGACATAAATACTAGACATAGATAACTGACATAAAGATTTAAAAAAAACAACAAAAAAACCGCTAAACATAGACATCAGACATAAATTCCCGACTAAATTTTCTGATATAAGAAAAAAACACACAAGGCATAAATACCAGACATTGTTTCGTCATAATTTCAACACTGTTTCCGCCGATAGTGATTGATATATCTCGTTAATCAGAAACTTTCCCTCAACATTAGAAATTACAAAATAGGATTCTACCTCGACACATATAACAAATACCGAAAGAAACATCATAAATAACCTTTGACCACTAAAGGGATCATAAACAGAAGGTATCGGGGATATCTACTCGGATCATTTAAATAAAGAATCATTTGTTACCTCGATCCGGCTATATGGCTTACTACAAATATACCGAGGTGCTAGTTCGTTGTGATCTTGATAGCTGCCTATGATTCATCACTGCCTTACCACGATGAGACCCGATGCAAACTTTAACATTTCAAATAAGTCTTTCTTTAACAGCTAACCATTAACAATTTGTTTTCATTAATATTCCAGCGAGCGAAAACGAAATAAAGACAGGGGAAATCTCTCACAAAGGGATATGTAAAATATTTATAGAAACATCAACTTGAGGGAAATAAGTAGATACTTCTTCTGCAATTCAGAAAAAAGAGAGATATAATGAAAACAATCTTCAAGTACCCAATTCAAAAACACAAACACCATCGAGATAAATAATCCCTTCATAAAGTAAACTTTTATCATTCAAAAGAAAATGAACGAGACACTTCTCGATATCTTTAGAAAAGGTGTATTCGATTGACTCTATTATTTCCTTCATTTGTGGACCTTTCAATACTTAAGGAGCAGCACCAGATTCGTACCAAATGTTAATATAGATAGTATTTGGTAGGTAGTTTCTGATATGTATTGTACGAAAACCTATTCAGCCGTGGTCAACATTAACCTTTCGCCATTTGACATAGAAAGTGGGCTTTCAACATTTTTTGAGATGAAAAACATGTTGCAACATTTTGATGGATACACAGGCAGACAAAAGGATGTAATCTTAGATATATTACCATAATATCCCAAATTTTGAGCATGACGTTCAATGAGAAATAATTCTTATAACTGATGAGATTACTTTTTGCGACGTACAGCAACAGATATAAAAATGCTTCTAAAAAGGTATGCGTTTCCTTATTTTTCAATGGTACACTTACACGTATGTTGTATTTAATTTTGTGATATATATATTTTTCAGGACGAAAGTAAAGCTACCGTTCAGACAATGGAAGGTAAGTATAGTAATACACGTACACGTCAATGTTTAGTCTTCAAAATCTAGGTAAACAATAATAACAATAACATAATAATAACAATAATAAAACAAACGTACATATCGATTAATATTTTTTATGGAAAATGCTTCAATTGTCCACAAATCAAGAAAAAGCCATAAAATCTACGTATACACTTATAAACTGAAATTGAATTTCTAAATATTTATAAATGTTATATGTGAAAGACTTTACGTTGGTTATTATCAATGAAAACGCATGTTAAAATATATCTTGTTATTGTTGTATTAAAATAATATCTGAGTTTTGACAGTCACCAGATGTTACAGGTTTAACCCAGAGATATATATGAGCCAAACCTTAAGTAATTTAAACCCAAAAATACTATTATGCTAGAATGAATCATGACGTTAGGCGCAATATCATCAACATTACATTCATAAAGACATTTTCTCCAAATATGTAATCGTATTCTTCATACATGCACTACAAAAATGCCTTTACTCCGGGCATATTGCTTGTTAGAAAAACATGCTACAGGCCAAATATCCCTGGCAGTTTGGTTATTGAGAAGAAGTTGCTTACGACTTTCAACACATTTGATTCCTGTTACCTTGACAGCACATCTGGCCCTTCAGATCAGATGACCAAATAACAAACAAAACACATTTTCATCAAATTAAATTTGCTTTTATAAAACTCAATAATTGTATAAAATGGAATGTACAGCATATAGATGAAATCAATCGATGCATTTTTTTCAGAACTAAGAAGGGAAACTATTGAATACCCATGGACTCTTAACTGCATCATGTGCCATATCCGAATAAGGAAAGTACTGTACCTGAACTGCAATCATCTCGTGCTTTGTGAACAGTGTGATAAAGGCAGAAAGACATGTGCATACTGCAATACCAAAATACGTGCTTCTTATCCGCTTAAACTATGAAATAGACAAAAGCAATCAGTTGTTCCTGTTTAAAGTTGAATGACATTTAAAAAAAATGCTAAGTGTTATCAGTCCATGTTATTGTTCATGTGCTGAAGGATGTCAATTTTTAAAATATATAAATGATTAAATTATACGATATGTATCCTGGGATTCATAAAAAATTTAAGTAACTTAAAGCCTGCAACTGCCTCTTATTGTTTGCTAATTTTACATACTTAGCACGGAAAACTATTGCGAACAGCGTTCGTTTCCCCAGTGTGTACTCTTCAAAAGCATAGCCAAAGATATCATCGAAATTCTGCCCTACGTCCGATCGAAAGCTATTACACTTTTAAGACCGAAATTCATTATGAATATATAAACATTGTATTATCAAAGATGAACGATGAATGATTTTGGACTACGACGTCTTCATATCTAAATGTAAGACAATTGAACTACATTATTTACTCTACAGTCAAAGTAATTACAGAATAATGTTTGACTCATGAAATACACTGTTATAGAAATACACTGTCACGCATGGTTGATTAAAACTATCTTGAATTACCCAAGCGTATTTGATTACTCGACCATATTTGTTACTCGACCGCATTTGATTATTTGTGAATGTGAAGGCTGCCTTCTGTAACCAATAACATTTCTTGCATAAAGATGCTCAAAATTGACTGACAACTCATCTAGAAAACTTTGATTATTTTGTAATAATGCAGAATATACTTTCAGATAGTGTTTTGAAGGTATATGAAGGTATTGCAGATATGTACATTTCTATAATTATTCGTAAATAAATTCGAGATTTATACCCATATCAGTCATCTTTTTCTTGTAGTTGGCATAAAATACTTCATTGTGGGTCACTGTGAACATGTTCTACCAGTCATCGACAATTCCTATATCAGATGACAAAATTTCTTAAATTAACTGAATTATTGCCTTAATGCAATCTTTGTAACATCTATTGACATATGTTAATCTGTTTCTCAAAACATATTCTCATGTCAATACACTCAAAACATAGATATATTAATAACATTAATCAATACCAATGCTTTCGGTAATTCTGAGAAGTCCTTTGAAACTTAATTGTCGTTTTGAATACGTTGTTACATGGTATGCGTATGAAAATGTTTGATATACATTTTGTATAAGAAACAAAATGCTTAGAAAAACGTGGATATTTGAAGAAGTTGAACTGTATTGCTGAGCGATATATTGAAAAACTAACATGAACTCATTTGATACATTGCAGTAAATTTGTACCTTTCTTATAAATTGGCAACCTCCCGTTGTCTCATTTGTGTTTCCATAATTCGCGTTCATCGATAGACATTGCATAAGCATTTTTCCAATTTTTTAAATGCTACAGCAGCTTCCACCTTCTTCAGAAACTTCTAAGAAGTCTGCTATTCGTACTATGTTCTGATAAATGTTCCAGAAAGATAAACCATAGGTACCCCAAACGCTTTGAAAAGAATAAAGCAGATAACAGAGCAAACATTATCTTAACGTTTTCCATACGAATGCTTAACCATTTTTCTCCAAAAGCATAGTACTCATCTTTTCAATTTAAATATGATTTATTAATTAAATAAATGAATAAACACGCTTTAGATACAAGGTACAGACAATTCAACAAAACAGGTCCTTGCATAAGACACCAAAATGTTCATATTTACACAACATGAATACAAATATAGTACTGTGGATTCATTTATTTTCGTTGGGTTCAATTTTCGTTGTTTCTACAAATTAGACAGTTTCGTGGACTCATAAATTCGTGGATTTTTTATTCTGTGGGAAAAAAATAAAAACGTTAGAATTTTCTCTTTTTGCTTCCAGTCGAAATTTTTTCTGTTTGTATTAAGGCTAAGACAAGAATAAAAGAACGTTTTTTTTCAAGATGGCGTCCTGTGTTTTTATAACGCTGTTTACAACAGTCTCGCATTAATATCAAACCACAAATCAGTATATATCCTGGCGTGTAATCAATCGGTAATTATCAGAAACAATTGTTTTCAGTGGATAAACATTGTGTGCTGATCAGTCGGTGTACCGCAGTCATATGAAAACACCACGCGTATCGATTGGACCATGTGTGTAAACAGGTGTGTAAACAAGATCTGCATTATTAATAATTATTGTGAACCTGTAGTCGGATAGAAATACGGATCCAATCTTCAATCGACAGGATGGTCCGATCAAGCCTAGTGTCCACAGTGTCGCTAACGACTGCGATCCCATCATACTTAGCATCACAATGGGTACTTACCCTTTGTTATGTTTAATAATATATAATTATATATCGTTGACACCAATTTAGCGTATCCATGTCGAGCCTCAGACTACCCGACTCCCGACTAATTACGGGGCTTCTGTCATTACCGGTGGACGTTTCCGGTGTCGGCAAAGATTACTTGGTCAAATTTCAAAATTACTTTAGTAAGTAGTTCATATTTCGTTGTGTTTTTAAATTCGTGGATTTGCTCATCCACGAAAACAACGAAAATTGGACCCCCACGAAATAAAATGAATCCACAGTATATGTCCTTAAACGTATAACTACCTGACTAACCACCAGGACCCCCGGTAGATATTATCACCAATAGAAAATCCTATACTTGTACATACTACTACTCCGTAATCAAGAGATATATATTGTCTGATTAGGGACTCCCCTTATGTTTCCTATAGTTGTGTCTATAAATATCTTTGACGGAAATATCAAGTTTACAAGGAAATGTGAAATACTCTTATATCGCATCCATATTTAGGGGACGACCTATGTTATGTTAACTAAGCTAACTAAGTTAGAAATATTACTTCTCATGAGAACTTCAGTGATTAGTCGGGAGAGAATTCCATGTACAATCAATAACCTCTCATCATGTCCACTAAACGAAATAAGTGAAATACACAAATAAAGTCAGAAAATACAATAAAACACATATCTAATTATGTTAAGACTATATATCTAAGATAAGGTCAGGCTTACAGAACCCCATGCGGAAGAAGCTAGTAGTAGACGTGTGAGGTCTCAGTGAGAGGTCCAAGACGCCTCGCCTACAGTCTAGACGTTCCTAACGTCATAAAAAGACGTACACCTTGGGCAAAAGGGTTAGTATTTAGTTCCAGAAGCAATACTTTTTTCATGAGCATCATTTTAACGTTTCTCACAAGTAGCCAAAGTGTCTAAATGCACAAAAGCACATTTCAAGACTCCCGTAAGTCAACTTACAAAATGGTGGTTTTCAGAGTTCTCTTTGAGAATCGTGATGGGCTGATAAAACACAAAACTAGTAAGATATTTAGTATCATCTCACAGTCTCATATCAAATCATCGTCATTCAAACCTCCTGTACGAACAAATCTATGACCGAACAAATGACTAGTTACATTCAGTGATAGTTTTTAGTGTTTCAGTTAGGAGATATTTTTTCATGGAATCTTGTAATTGTTCATGGACCAACATAAAAACGGATATCCGGACACGTTTACATCTAAGTGAATTCCTGTATATATTGTAACTTATGACAAGCAGGTCACCGTTTTTGTACTCAATTCGATACTTAAGTTTCATTTTCCTGTTTTTAAAAGTCTTCTTTTTATGATTTTGATGTTTTGTTTGATATATTTTCCAACAAACAACTAACATGACCGTGGAATCTGTTTGTTTATTTTCAAGCAATGTTAAATTTGTCGACGGCTTAACTAAACAGCTACGAAATACTTTGCCAATATTGGTCATGGCCCGTCTTTACAAGAAATCACAAGGAAGGCATTGATCATGTACAAGTAATTAATTTTTGACGATATAATACACTCTATAACATCAGTTGGATATCGCGGTCTTTAGTTAAACGCAAGGAGAACGCCTTCCCGTTTCCGTAATTGACCGAGCAAACAGATAGTTAAAAACAAAATAACAGAAATGCTCAAGTTAACAT
Source organism: Ylistrum balloti (assembly GCF_031769215.1). Lineage (NCBI taxonomy): Eukaryota > Metazoa > Mollusca > Bivalvia > Pectinida > Pectinidae > Ylistrum > Ylistrum balloti. The sequence continues at coordinate 557,900 of NW_026781891.1, forward strand.
TTCACTGTGATGTTATTGTGTAAATGTGGAGTAATTGATTTGACAGGAAGGTGTTTTTGTCGACGGAAAAAGCCTATCCTAACGCGATTACGCGTCATTCAACATCTTCCTTCCTTCGATAATGATACTGTTGGTGGACTTTCAGTCACATTTTAGCATTCATGTAACAGTTATATAATGCAGTTAAATTTATAATTTGACTCTGCTGTTCTTTTCACTTTTGTGTACAATCTTGCATATTGCAGGTGGTAGACTCTGCTAGTGGAATTTAGTCCCCGAAGTTTGCCGTAAACTGCATACCACGTGTTAATCCATTCGAGTTGTGGCACGGTTCTGAATATACGCTTGCACTTGACGCCATTCTAAAATTATCTGATATAGGAAAATTACGTAATTTACTTCATAATTGGAAGGCTACATCTTTCGCCTCCTAGGCTTCAAATTTAAGACCTTAAAAACAATATATATACACTGTATATAGATATCAAAACTGTCATACCACAATCGTCTCATTTTTAGCATCACTGACGAGTCCTAGAAGGATAAAACAGCTGCAGGATGCACTTTAACTCATTGTTTGGCTCTACTCTTACTCTAAATCATTACAAAATTCATGAGCATTGTCTTTCTAGATCGTTATGTACTAGGGATGTGTTGGAGCTGCTACGAGGTTCAGGGTTTTCTATGTACATGCCTTTCTATCCTCTGTCAGGTCAGACACAGCATGATACACTCACTACCAACGAGGACCGCCAGCGTACTAAGTCAAGATGGGTTGTGGAGAGCTACCATGGTCGACTGAAACAGTGGAAACTGTTCAGAGAACAACTCAGGTCAAACGACTTCGTTAGTGTCATAGAGGAACTGGTTAAAGTAGCTACTGCTTCCTTGAATGTTGTACGTGGACCAATTTATGTGTCCACACCAGAGAGGGACCGTCGTTTTCCAATTTCCAGTACTATATATGGAACATACCAGTTGAAAGTAGCACCAAGATATATTGCTAAGCATCTGACTCCTGCTGGAGACTTTGAAGTTTGAAAATCTTCTCCGAGGCCAAATCCATTCAAGGCACAAATCACGGTCAAAATACAATGTTTGGATTGCGTTTGACAGAAATTATCAAAATGACCCTGTCAAAGATTACTACTGTGTCTGTCCAGCGGGCAAGCGAACTGTTGGAATGTGTGTACATGTTGCGTGTTTTTTCTTGGGCCATGTTCAGCATCAAGATCACACGAAACCAGTCCATGCAGCACTCAAGTTCAAACAAGCAATCACTTGAGCAGTTCTGCTGTACTAAAACGCAATGTAATGTGCTGCAAACTGCAACTGATCTATCTCTTATTAGCTTCTCATAGTGCCACAAATTATAAATCGGAACTGACAAAGGATAAACCCGTCACTATTACTGTACACAATTTATCTAATAAGGTCACTTTATTGATTTGTATAAAGCTGTTAAATAAATCATCAAATTGTGACACTTGCACAACAATGCCTTTATTTATTTCAACAAATTTCATTTGTGTGATCGTGAATAGAGGTCAAGTTCAGCAATGTTAACCAAACTGAAACAAATTGACATGAACAACCAACTTGTCAAATAGCAAGACCTACAGACTTTTTGTTATTAAGCTCTCACTATTGAACGAAAATGAAAAAAAAAATCAGTGTTTCTTGTTTTTTTTTTTTTTAGCAAATGTGTAAAATGACAAATTTACCGGTTTTCATTTTTCCCAAGAATCCTTTTGAAAGATATCCTCTGTGGCCAAATTTTAAGCAAGTATGAAAAATAGACTAGTATGAAAATTGAAGTGTCCAAACAAGTACTTTTCTCAAAAGTAATCACTTTTACATGAATTTTTGCTGCAATTTTCAACAAGAAAGAAACGTTTCTCCTGAAATAGTGTGATATGAGGTATCACAATGTTGGCTGGTATAATGTGCACACATTAATGACATATTTTTATTGGAATTGAGTCATAATAATGCACTAGAAGGAATTACATAACAACTGCTTTAACACCCACCAAGGTATTAGTCAATGAGCTCTCATTTTATAAAAATTAAGCTTCTGATTCCATATCTGTTTTTGTTTTATATATATATTTCATATTATGAAATTCCAAGGAGGGCCGATGTTAAATTGCCATATCTGTTGACCCCCACCTTTATAAGTGTGTATTAACGGTTTCATATGTAACTTGGAGTATGTGTGCTCGCGCTCTGTAATTTTTCAAGGGCATGTAAAATGAAAAGGATATCCGGACACCATGCCACCTTATCTAACACACTCCGATCTACCACCGATATGGCTGGTGTCTGCGTACATAAGTATATTAGTAACCATTTCCGTTCTCCTTTTTTATGATTCTGGTGTTTGATCTGGACAAAAACCGGCGATAGCCACGAAATAATCCGTCTTTCTGTTCCCTAACTGAGGGAATCTCTAATCATCGTAAGAGTTTATCTGAATCTTAGTGCGGTGTGTGTATTTTTAACTAGCATTCTATTGGTAGGGATTCCGTGGCAGAGAATATAAGACTCTTTTCTATATGGGTATGTAGGATAGGGATATTCCACCCGAGGGGTCACAAAATGTGGTAAAACCCGAGGCTTGCCGAGGGTTTTTACCATATTTTGTGATCCCGAGGGTGGAATATCCCTATCCTACATACCCATATAGAAAAGAGTTTTTTCTCTCATTTCTAATCTCATATTATCAAATATTTGCTCTCACCTCGCGGTAGCCATCACTGGACGCCGCCATTTTTCAGATTTCTATTTTTTTCCTTGGGCCATATACATAAAAAATATGCTGAATTAGATTCTCCATCCCCGAATTTTGCGAACTATGTTTGCGGTCGAAAACATAATATGGACTTTGAATGTAAACATCCAACGTCAGTGTTTAACTGTTTTTTCTTCAAGCGGGCTGGGTCAAATACCCTGTCAAATATATCACCCAGAGACATGCGTACGCGTTCAAATATAGTGCCTTAAAACACGCAATAAAACAACACTTTTCTTTTTAATATTTACTATTGCTCAATGTATAATATATCATAAACACTTTTTACAACTTTGAACATGTTGGTCAAGTTATTAATACTACTTCACTGTCAATAGTAATCTTACAAATCTTACACATTTATGAATGGAATTCTTGGTTTGCTTGTGAGATGACGTCACTTACGTCACACATTTCGCGCCACACCGACAGGAGGAAAGTTAGTCATTGTCACTTTCAATCACAAGTGGACGACGGCGGAAAGGCCGAGTCCCAGGGTTGGTGATGTTGATATTTATAAAACAGTTTTGTTAATACGAGCCTGCAAACAATGACTCCAATCGACTATGCGTGTTTGTGGATGAAGCGGATGACGAGGACATAGTCGATGAGTGCGCGGGAAAAAACTATGAATTACTCCGCGCGCGAGGCTTTATTACACAGGCGCCTGTGTAATAAACGTCTATCATGACCATATGTTTATTGCCCTGGACTGGCCTATCTGACACAGGTGGAAATGAGAGAAAGGATTGTATTCGCTACCAAGACATATCTATATACACCGTTAGATACAGCCCGACGCTATTCCGATATAAACATTGTCAACAATTACATTGTTATTAACCTCAACAGTACATCCTGATCCTCAATAACACTTCCTAGCGCTGACATTGTTTTTGTTGTATCCCCATATGATAAACCGGTACCGTAAGACGATGAATCTGACACCTCAGTTTCCTTAATAATTATAACAGATTCAACAGTCTCAGGCTTGACATCCTCATATTTAATCTACAATGGAAAAAATATCAAATGGAAATTGTATCTCTCCTTATAATAAAGTGGTGTTGTAGTTAACTTTCAAACTTTTTACAAATAAAGTGACAGTTGTTAATTTGGTCGTACATTTCATTTCTTAAATTGACTCATAATATTCTCATCGCCTTTAACTGATATCACGGATCTCCTGAAATACTTTTGATGGAGACTGTTTTCCCCATCCAGTATGAATATCTGCTTTGGAAATGTTTATGACCTTACCTTGACTAGCTGTCGGTGCCAATTTCCAACTCCACAAATCTAGGGCATGAATGGGGAAATGTTCAGCTAAAAAAGAAAACAAATGCGTTGGTAGGTAATCTGATTCAAGTGTGCAATATTTCCAACAAATATTTTATAAATATAGCAACGGATTCTGGAATCACTTCTCCTCTTCCTGGCCCCAGTCACCCCACTATTATTGCAATTAACAACAAACTCATGAAAAACCAACACTGCCTTTTCAAACGGGTAAAAGAAAACGATATTGCAAAGTACCTGAAGATGATTGGTCCCTGAATGCAACTGATCTTAATAACATACCGCTTAAATGATATTATTAATGATTAATAGATAAATCTCATGCAGAGGGCTCTTTCCCTGAACAACTACAAATGGCCATAGCAACACCAATCCACAATAACGCACCCTTTTACATGAGCATTACCTAGTAAGTTTCTCAACATCCGTATCAAAACTTAGACGGTAAGAACAGTCGAATGACATTTTTCAGTTTTCCAATCAACCTAACCATCTATAACTGGAGAACGACGCGGAGCCATGGACAGAAATAATTTTGTTTGAGTCTTCTCCATGGATGTGTCAAAGGCATTCGACTTTCGCCCACACTTTTGTCTCCGAAGAGATGAAAGTTTATGGTCTATTAGAACAGCTTATAACAGTCATTTATAAGAAAAGGTTTTTAAGTTGATATTTTTGAAATCATACGAGTAAACTGTAAAAGGGTTAGCTTAACGCGTAACACTGGAGCACCTACTTTTCACTTTCAAATTGGCATGTGATCAGTACTATAAGGTTAAAAGTTATGCAAAAGACATCAAACTACACTATACGCAATTAATTTTTTTTCTGAAAATAATGATTTTTAGAAAAGGAAGTCTGAGATTAATTACCTAGTTTGAAATAAATCTGACCTTGAAGATATTCGGACACCCTATTGGTAAATGGACGGTTGAACAATAACAACAACAAAACTTTTCCAGGTATCACTGAAATATGTAGAAGTCAACATCGACCATCTTATATCTTATGTTTTAAACTCTCCAGGAAAGCATCACACTCGTAAATGCAGAAAGGCACTTGTCTGTTTCTCACATATTTTATCAAATGTTATTTTTCTATCTTTTAGTATGGAAATTCTGTTCCAAATGAAGGAATGTCCAATGTGTAAGAAAATTATAGAACTCAAAATTCATTTGTCAGGAATGTGATTCAGATTATGCGCCCATATCGGGTAAGTCACAGAAAAACATACTACATGTATTGGAACTTTAGAACTTATCCACGAATAACCTAAAAATTTGATTTACATGGATTAGCAAAATTTAATCAAATGATCATTATTCTTCCAAATATGGTAACATGCTAGTTACCCATGGTTTGAATTGAAAGGAACGACCGGAACAGCTTCTCATATCTCGCTTCAAAACTTCAAAACAAGACCTTAGTTCTGATTCGAGTAATCCAATTCATCGTGCCAGGTTTCAGACCTTCGTGAGAAGCTGCAACTGCCTTACCTGTAGATGTCCTTTGTACTTTGTAATGTCAAATATAGTTGTTTATTTGTATCGATTTATATTTTATATGTGTGAACCTAACATCAATTGAATGCGATTTTCTTGTTTTTAATTCAAACTTTAATATACAAGAGTTGTCGTCCATGGTACCGCAATGCACCCTGGGAAAAATTGATGAAACAGGTGATAAATGACTCTGCCTAGCAACAGCTCCAATATTTCCAGCTGTATAATACGTTCATCTGAACCGTACTTGACAGGTATATTGTGTAAGTTAATGCTTAAAACAATGCACGTGTGCTTTAATGTGCTTTGATCAGAAGGTAACAACAATTGGGAAATATTCATTTTGCGTGCATATTCTATTTATCGCCTAGGGAATTTCCGTGTTACTATCTTTGTCATTTTGTAATGGAATTCCCGTGTTACTATAGATGTAATCCATTTAATAAGCAGGAGTTGAAGCAATTGGTTTTAGTTGGAAGTCCCATTAAAATACATGTTAGTATTATGCAGACGTTTCAAGTTATGTAGTGGCAACACGGTTCAAGTAATATGTTTTTACCGTATCTAACTTTTAGAATCTGAGGCAATACTGCTCTATCGTACCAGCTCCACTCAAAACTCCTTATTCACCAACGTGGTACCACTACTACACTCGCCAAAATAATCTTTATACAATTTGGAAAGTTGACAAGGCAAGTTATGGACGAATATGCTTAACAAAGCACACCAAACCTGTTTGATAATACACGATGTGTGCGGTATATGCATAAATAATGAAGTAGTGTAAATGACATGAAAAAAAAATAATAAAACAAAAACACACAAAAATTTTTAAAAAAAATGAATAAATAAATAAAACAATCGTGTTCCCCGTTCTCCTTTAAATGCACTGAATTTGTAATAAGATGCATTAATCTAGATAAAGATAAATATATATTTATATCGTTACGTTACAATTATTGATATTTGCTTGTGTCCAATGATGACGGCATTTACATGAATTTTACAACACGGCTACAATAACATTCATAAGAGAAAAAACATTCACTAATGAATGCAGGATAACGACAGCTTTTACTGAAAAAAGAAAAAACAATAAAACCAAAGACGACATAATTATAGTTAAACATTAATTAAATGAAATTCCATGCCTGATTCACTTACTTCATAAATAGACATCCTAAATTTAAATTATGAAATCGCTGAATAGAGAAAATCAAGAAATTTGTTGATATTCAGTCAGGGGTGATTTTTTTCTTTTCAAAAAAGTTGATCAAATTTCAGACTTAAACGGGCATCCCATAAAAATGAAATCCGTCTCCAGTTGGAATAACACTCACTGCAGGTAATGAATTTGGTCTATGCTATTTACCTGAGTATGTGTGTATATTTAATCTTTGAAAAGGAACTCGAGACACCGTTACTTTTTTTTTAACTTTTCAAAATTTTATATATATCAAGATATAGAATGTTCTTGTAGACAATTTCATTTGATTAAGTCAAATCGATCATCTTGAAAATAATTTTCTTTTTACAGAACACAGTCTTATTAACTTTGATAACATATCGGTCTGTTATCCAATGAATTAGTACAATGTATCTTTTTTTCATGTGTTACTTGTGTAAACCATAAAAACTGGAAAACAAACCGATTTTAAAAAAATAACCTATCCTGAAAATGAGCCTTATTTTATTACATAAATAAACTTGTATTTGTTTACTATAAAAGTAAGTCGCGTCTTCTTTTCGAAATTTCAGGGTATACCCTGGAGCGTTTTCCATAGGCTACACCAATCAAAACTTGATTGTGGTTAGGATTGACGATATCATTTCAGTTCCATTGGAACTAAGTGGTTTACCTAATTTGAGGGGAACCAGAGACCTTTGTCAATATTTGTGACCAAAGTTAACTTTTTGTAACTTTTTGACCGGAAGCTGTTTGAGCTTCATGTGATGGCTTACACTTGGAAAACCACACTAATGCACATTCGTACTTGTGGGATGTGACGGTCATTCATCCATGACAAGTGTTTACTTTCATTAAATGTTCAGTGCTCACCGCGCTAATGCGTACTTTAGTGGATATATATTTGCCATATGCCTAGCCTACGTCAAAGTGTCTACTCTACCATGTCTCCACTCCGTCGCCAATTCGAAGATAAAAACAAAAACACCAAATGTTATCCTGAAGTTCTGAGTACTCCCATACAATAGTGTTTATTTACTTCGACACCAGGTATAGATGGGACTTACTATAAACTCCCATTCAACCTAGCGTCCCTCAAGGACCAGTCATTCAAGCATATCCGGTTCTTAACGATAAGGATTGCCAAAGCTGTGAGAAGTCTGCTACATAAGGACGATAACAGCGGTTTTGAGCGTCAAATTACCACCTGGTTGATCATGCGCCAAGGCAAGAACATAATGGTGCATTTCACCTTATGTAGAAAATGTGTTTTGCCAAAATTAACTTGTTTTCTAACGCACACAAGCCTTAAGCGATGATGGAACGCTTTAAAGCTACTGTGACTAAATCTGGGAACAACTTAATACCATTTTTGTAATAGCATCGCTCTCGCAGACGAATATGAGAAAGCTTTCGTATTTACAAGACATCTTTTATACTCGGTCTGCTGTTGATTAATCGAATGTAAATCACCCGAATTTAACACTGATGACGAATATAGTCATTTCTTTTCCTAATTTGATATCATAGCTTATGATGCTAAACATCCAGATTTTATATATAAAGTTGTACCGAGTTAATATGGAATGTGGTTTTATGATAAAACGAAGACTAAAAAAAAAAAAAAAACCCTAAAAGAAAATGAAAAAAATAAAGAAAAAAGATATACATTCACCACTCGATTGTGTCGTTATTCAATTGAAATGCCTATTTGTATTCAATGTAAATGTTAATATCAAATTCCATATTGTGACGTCAGGTTTAGATAATTAGAATATGTCACACTCTTACAATTCACCTTGTGACGTAACATTGGAGACCATATATGAAGAAAATGAAAATGCTCGTTTTCTACAATATTTGCTTTATAATCGATCATTTACTAAAGAAATCGAACATACTTTCCATTTGATATGTAATCGATGAAATTCTCGTCACATTTGTTTCTCAATTTAGCTTGTCGTAATTTAAAAATTCCTTGACTCGTTTCGTAAATCACGTACAGAGTGGAAACGCGTGTAAAACCATAGTTAACAAGGTATGAACGGCATAGAAGTTATAATGTATGTGTGAATGTTGAACTCATGTTCCTTTATACCCCGTGAAATTATTTTGAATTTTTGGCACGTTTTGTTTAGCAACGTTCCTTTCCTATTGCTTTATGCTAGGTAACCATTTCTGCGGAAATAATAAAGTGAAAAGTCATCATCACACATATAGGTCTACGGCACTTCAAATACATACGAACTGGGGACATGACATATCATTATCCATAAAAAATCGGAGGCCTCAGATTCTGATAATTTGTTACTCTGTAATTTCATCGACACATTTCTTTCACTACCTTTTCATTGTCTTTAGTTCTCATCCTTTTAAGAACGTAAGAACGGACCAAAATATTGATAAATTATTCATATGCAGCATGATCCCTTTCTTAAATCTCTTTTTTCAATTTAGAATTTAAGTAGCGACCACAAGTTACCTTTCCAACCAGTCTAAAATTAGACATGGATAAAAAAAGAATCAATGAAAATCTAGCATATGAAATTTTGTTAGATTATTTGTCCAAATCTAAGATACGTATGTAATCTTGTGTAGACTTTTTTTCGATTGTACCGAAAACTGAGAAAGCCAAGCACTAGGAATCAAGGAAAACAGACACATACACGTTTGTGTAAAGGGTTCCTCCGTTGCTTTCAATATCTTGAAGCATTAAGCCTTTCCTTTCAAAATCCAAGAAGCGATTTTTGATCTTATCTATTTCACAGCCCTAAAATTTCATTTTTCTTTTTGACAAAAAATTTCGCGACACCTCTTCATCCGAAATCCAGAATCCGCTTCTTACGCAAATCGAACACACCGTAGGGAGACAGCGGCATATGTAAAGACGCTTTCTCACTTTCAGTGTGCGATAAGGCAATTTGCAGCCAATCGTACGGTAAGTACAATAGAAAGACTACTTCCTTGGTATTACATGTAAGTTGATGTATGGTTTATTACAATGCATATATAATTTTACATTTACATAGAGCTAGTATTGGAAAAATTCAGTGTTTGTATAGTGTCCGTGTATATTATATATGCTATTTTTGGGCATGGTGTTTTCCGTGTTACTATTTACTCGCTGCGGTTTTCCATTTATATTCTCAGTCGTCGAAATGTTTTGACGTAATGGATATTGCACCAAGACAATTAAGTGTTTCCATCACTGACTTAGATTAGACAAGGAGGTAAAGTTCAGTGTAGTTTATTGTGTTTTGTCAACAGTGATTTCAGAGGTAGACTGCATTTTCACATGAAGTTAGCTGTTTAATAATGTTGTTAATTCTGTTCAGCATTGTATTATTTTTGGATAGTGAATGAAAGCAAGGAAAAGCTAACTACTATCTCCTAGTCTCTGGATGTCAGTTAGATGACCTCAATAATTCCGAAGTGAGGTAACCAGCCATAATAAACCACAGTTTGTATCCGAGCCTATATCAGTCAAATTTCCTGTCCAATCACATACCTTTGCTTACTGTCTATTTCCCTTTCAGGATATGCGTTAAGACATTGTCTAAGTAATATATAATACATGGCTTATTGAACAAAATAGTTAGCAATCCTCAAAGTTATATGTACAAGAGGTAAAGTACAATGGTAATAGGACATAAAGTAAAACAATGGTTTGTACCTGTAGGTTTAAAGATGGACATCCAACAAACATGACACTTTTGTAGTAAATAAACTTTTGTTACATTTTACCTTTTAAGGTGAAAACAATGATTTATCAACCCAAAAAAGAAATATTTCTTGAGGCCGAAGACAATAATTCCTCATATTTACATAAAGGCAGGTCGATTATTGTTTCTTATATGTCAATTCCATCATTCAAATGTATTTTCACTACACAAAATGACATTTCCTGTCATTTGTGAGTGAGAAGGTATAAACATTATATATCTAATTCCCTACTAAAATGATAATAAAACAAAATGATAATGTTGAACTTAATGGATAATTTATATTGCAAAAGAAATAAGAAAAAGTTGATAGGAAATACATGAGCATTATGCCGTTCTTGCCTCAGCATAAGATTTCAACAACAATCTATTCAATTCAGCAATTGAAATGTTTATCACTATTGGCTGGCTTTATTTTCTTTAAAATAGATATAACCGAAAAATCTTCAGTGTTACTTTAACAGTGACTTTTCGGTTGTCTTGAGTCTTTTCTTCCAATAAACTTTGAAATAGTTGATCATTTATATAAACAAATTTTCTATTGTCTGCCGTCCTGTTTGAATGTGTTACCTGTCTAATATATAACATTAAGTAGTCCATGTAAAAAATAATTTTCCACTCCATTATCATAACAACAATGAAGTATAGAAAGCCCAATTTTTGAGGGAATGGTTTTGACCTGAAATTATTTTGTGTATTCTGTACCAAGTAAATTTTTGACTCTGTTCTGTTACTACACTCCTCCAAGTTACTGAAAGCTATGCCCTGTATTCTGTACCAAGTAAATTTTTGACTCTGTTCTGTTACAACACTCCTCCAAGTTACTGAAAGCTATGCCCTGTATTCTGTACGAAGTAAATTTTTGACTCTGTTCTGTTACTACACTCCTCCAAGTTACTGAAAGCTATGCCCTGTATTCTGTACCAAGTAAATTTTTGACTCTGTTCTGTTACTACACTCCTCCAAGTTACCGAAAGCTGTGCCTTATCACCGACTGTGAATACATAAAATAAAAAAACTCAGTGTTTGTTTTGAATTCCCATTACTGTAAAAGTTCAGTTGTGTGTTTATGTGTGTGTGTATGTATGTGTATGTGTGTTTATGTGTGTGTATGTGTGTGTTTGTTTGTGTGGTGTGTGTGTGTGTGTGTGGTTGTGTGTGAGGGTGTGTGTGTGTGTGTGGTTGTGTGTGGGTGTGTGTGTGTTTTTTTTTAATCATGTAGGTACTCTTTATCCGCAAAATGATATGACCACAAACTATCATGATTATTAATATAATTGTAAAACATTTATGAACAATATCTATACACGAAATCATTTTTTCAGGCAATAGAGAGTTTTGAAAAAAAAACTCATGAAAATGAGATTTTATTTTATATATTTATACTGACCTCCTACTTGTAGTTCACTGGTCTGAGATATTCTAACATTCCATATTCATCGTGTAAACAATCGGTCATTTTGTCGAATTATACGCCAATCACAAGAACTATTGACCTACGTGACCTCTTGACCAGATGATACACTTAAAAGTTGAAGAAAATGTGATGAATCCATTCATAACGTTATGTAATGTTAACAGAATATTGGCAATTGTGTGTAATTTTTCTTTATACAGGATTTTTAAAAAAGTCATGTCAAAAACCTCCCAAATGTGATATATGAATTTAACTGCGGATGACAGTGTTTTGTTTTCAACAAATGAATAAGATCAGCCAGGGACATTAATAAGCCACACTTCCAGGCAAATCTGTTCCTTCGATTGACCTATATTAAAAATATTGATTTTGACATTGTAATTCTCATTAGAAATTTCTGCTTTGATATGATAGCGAATTGTAGATTGGCAGATAAAAAGCAAACAAGCCAAAAAGAGTCCTGTTTAAGAACCTTGGAAACATGGCTAGTTATGGCCACGTGTTATGGATACAAGTGCCTAATAGCCAACACTCTGATCGTCCGTCCACACAAAAGTCTTCCCATGACTGAAAACTTTAAGAGACCAATTTACAAGAATTTTAATGAGGATGTTTAGTTCAGAAAAATGCATACTGAGATTAAAACGAGGTCATTCATTTGAATAAACTTGGTAGCCTTTCCTCCCAGCATGCTACAGACCCAATATCGGCACTCATAGACTTTTGCTTATTGAGATGAAGTCCTTTGTATATTTTAACATATTTGACCCCTGTGACCTTGAAAGTGGGCCAAGGTCATTCATTTAAACAAACTTTGTAGGGCTCCATGCCAGCATGCTATGGGCCAAGTATTAGCCCCCTAGGCCTTCTAGTATTTGAGAAGAAGTTATTTAAAGATTTTGACATATTTGACCCCTGTGACCTTGAAAGTTGTTCAAGGTCATTCATTTAAACAAACTTGATAGCCTTCATCCCAGCATGCCACAGGCACAATATCAGCAATCTGAGCCTTTTGGTTATTGAGAAGAAGTTGTTTAAAGATTTCAACATATTTGACCCCTGTGACCTTTAAAGTGGGTCAAGGTCATTCATTTGAACAAACTTGGTAGTCCTTCATCCCAGCATGTCACAGGCCCAATATCTACACTCTGAGCCTTTTGGTTAATGAGAAGTTGTTTAAAGATTTTAACATATTTGACCCCTGTGACCTTGAAAGTGGGTTGAGGTCATTCATTTGAATAAACTTGGTAGCCTTTCCTCCCAGCATGCTACAGACCCAATATTGGCACTCATAGACTTTTGCTTATTGAGATGAAGTCCTTTGTATATTTTAACATATTTGACCCCTGTGACCTTGAAAGTGGGCCAAGGTCATTCATTTGAACAAACTTTGTAGGGCTCCATGCCAGCATACTATGGGCCAAGTATTAGCCCCCTAGGCCTTCTAGTATTTGAGAAGTTATTTAAAGATTTTGACATATTTGACCCCTCCGACCTTGAAAGTTGTTCAAGGTCATTCATTTAAATAAACTTGGTAGCCTTTCCTCCCAGCATGTTACAGACAAAATATCGGCACTCATAGACTTTTGCTTATTGAGAAGAAGTTGTTTAAAGATTTTAACATATTTGACCCCTGTGACCTTTAAAGTGGGTCAAGGTCATTCATTTGAACAAACTTGGTAGTCCTTCATCCCAGAATGTCACAGGCCCAATATCTACACTCTGAGCCTTTTGGATAATGAGAAGAAGTTGATTAAAGATTTTAACATATTTGACCCCTGTGACCTTGAAAGTGGGTTGAGGTTATTCATTTGAATAAACTTGGTAGCCTTTCCTCCCAGCATGCTACAGACCCAATATCGGCACTCATAGACTTTTGCTTATTGAGATGAAGTCCTTTGTATATTTTAACATATTTGACCCCTGTGACCTTGAAAGTGGGCCAAGGTCATTCATTTGAACAAACTTTGTAGGGCTCCATGCCAGCATGCTATGGGCCAAGTATTAGCCCCCTAGGCCTTCTAGTATTTGAGAAGAAGTTATTTAAAGATTTTGACATATTTGACCCCTGCGACCTTGAAAGTTGTTCAAGGTCATTCATTTAAATAAACTTGGTAGCCTTTCCTCCCAGCATGCTACAGACCCAATATCGGCACTCATAGACTTTTGCTTATTGAGATGAAGTCCTTTGTATATTTTAACATATTTGACCCCTGTGACCTTGAAAGTGGGCCAAGGTCATTCATTTGAACAAACTTTGTAGGGCTCCATGCCAGCATGCTATGGGCCAAGTATTAGCCCCCTAGGCCTTCTAGTATTTGAGAAGAAGTTATTTAAAGATTTTGACATATTTGACCCCTGTGACCTTTAAAGTGGGTCAAGGTCATTCATTTGAACAAACTTGGTAGTCCTTCATCCCAGCATGTCACAGGCCCAATATCTACACTCTGAGCCTTTTGGTTAATGAGAAGAAGTTGTTTAAAGATTTTAACATATTTGACCCCTGTGACCTTGAAAGTGGGTTGAGGTTATTCATTTGAATAAACTTGGTAGCCTTTCCTCCCAGCATGCTACAGACCCAATATCGGCACTCATAGACTTTTGCTTATTGAGATGAAGTCCTTTGTATATTTTAACATATTTGACCCCTGTGACCTTGAAAGTGGGCCAAGGTCATTCATTTGAACAAACTTTGTAGGGCTCCATGCCAGCATGCTATGGGCCAAGTATTAGCCCCCTAGACCTTCTAGTATTTGAGAAGAAGTTATTTAAAGATTTTGACATATTTGACCCCTGCGACCTTGAAAGTTGTTCAAGGTCATTCATTTAAATAAACTTGGTAGCCTTTCCTCCCAGCATGCTACAGACCCAATATCGGCACTCATAGACTTTTGCTTATTGAGATGAAGTCCTTTGTATATTTTAACATATTTGACCCCTGTGACCTTGAAAGTGGGCCAAGGTCATTCATTTGAACAAACTTTGTAGGGCTCCATGCCAGCATGCTATGGGCCAAGTATTAGCCCCCTAGGCCTTCTAGTATTTGAGAAGAAGTTATTTAAAGATTTTGACATATTTGACCCCTGTGACCTTGAAAGTTGTTCAAGGTCATTCATTTAAACAAACTTGATAGCCCTTCATCCCAGCATGCCACAGGCACAATATCAGCAATCTGTGCCTTTTGGTTATTGAGAAGAAGTTGTTTAAAGATTTTAACATATTTGACCCCTGTGACCTTTAAAGTGGTTCAAGGTCATTCATTTGAACAAACTTGATAGCCCTTCATCCCAGCATGCCACAGGCACAATATCAGCAATCTGAGCCTTTTGGTTATTGAGAAGAAGTTGTTTAAAGATTTTAACATATTTGACCCCTGTGACCTTTAAAGTGGTTCAAGGTCATTCATTTGAACAAACTTGGTAGTCCTTCATCCCAGCATGTCACAGGCCCAATATCTACACTCTGAGCCTTTTGGTTAATGAGAAGAAGTTGTTTAAAGATTTTAACATATTTGACCCCTGTGACCTTGAAAGTGGGTTGAGGTTATTCATTTGAATAAACTTGGTAGCCTTTCCTCCCAGCATGCTACAGACCCAATATCGGCACTCATAGACTTTTGCTTATTGAGATGAAGTCCTTTGTATATTTTAACATATTTGACCCCTGTGACCTTGAAAGTGGGCCAAGGTCATTCATTTGAACAAACTTTGTAGGGCTCCATGCCAGCATGCTATGGGCCAAGTATTAGCCCCCTAGGCCTTCTAGTATTTGAGAAGAAGTTATTTAAAGATTTTGACATATTTGACCCCTGCGACCTTGAAAGTTGTTCAAGGTCATTCATTTAAATAAACTTGGTAGCCTTTCCTCCCAGCATGCTACAGACCCAATATCGGCACTCATAGACTTTTGCTTATTGAGATGAAGTCCTTTGTATATTTTAACATATTTGACCCCTGTGACCTTGAAAGTGGGCCAAGGTCATTCATTTGAAGAAACTTTGTAGGGCTCCATGCCAGCATGCTATGGGCCAAGTATTAGTCCCCTAGGCCTTCTAGTATTTGAGAAGAAGTTATTTAAAGATTTTGACATATTTGACCCCTGTGACCTTGAAAGTTGTTCAAGGTCATTCATTTAAACAAACTTGATAGCCCTTCATCCCAGCATGCCACAGGCACAATATCAGCAATCTGAGCCTTTTGGTTATTGAGAAGAAGTTGTTTAAAGATTTTAACATATTTGACCCCTGTGACCTTTAAAGTGGTTCAAGGTCATTCATTTGAACAAACTTGATAGCCCTTCATCCCAGCATGCCACAGGCACAATATCAGCAATCTGAGCCTTTTGGTTATTGAGAAGAAGTTGTTTAAAGATTTTAACATATTTGACCCCTGTGACCTTTAAAGTGGTTCAAGGTCATTCATTTGAACAAACTTGGTAGTCCTTCATCCCAGCATGTCACAGGCCCAATATCTACACTCTGAGCCTTTTGGTTAATGAGAAGAAGTTGTTTAAAGATTTTAACATATTTGACCCCTGTGACCTTGAAAGTGGGTTGAGGTTATTCATTTGAATAAACTTGGTAGCCTTTCCTCCCAGCATGTTACAGACAAAATATCGGCACTCATAGACTTTTGCTTATTTAGAAGAAG